>NW_019272018.1:3276942-3730388 GCF_002738345.1 Cucurbita maxima
AAAAAAAAAAAAAAAAAAAAAAAAAAAAAAAAAAAAAAAAAAAAAAAAAAAAAAAAAAAAAAAAAAAACAGCTATGGTCTAGAAACATAGGAAAAACAAATGCATTTATGAGACAACATTTTAAATCATGACTAACCCAACACTAATAAGAAATAATGTTTTTTTTTTCCTTTTAAATCATGAAATTATTTGAAAATACAAATAATAATAATAAAAAAGCTAAATCTTTTTAGAAAAAGTAATTAAAAAAAACATATCTAAACAAATCAAATTTTAAGATTTTATATAGAAAAAAGTAGATTTTATTTTTTCGAAATTAAAAAAAAAAAAAAAAAAAAAAAAACATGGCCAAATTGCACTAACAACAGTTAACTCAACCAACCAAAATAATAATAATAATAATAATAATAATAATTTAAAATAATTATATAAAACTGTTCCAATTCATTGAACTTCCAAATGGGTCATGGTTCATTGGTTCGTTTAACAAAGCTATTAATTTCAATATTCTAAATGTTCCCCATCTTCCTACAATTAATTCTTTTATTTATTTATTGGGATTTTAAAGCTTTTATTTATTTATATATTTTATTTTATTTTATTTTTAAATTTGCATTGGTTTTATTAAAACTTAAATCTACGGTACAAAATAAATAAATAAATAAAATTAATTAATTAAAATATTATTTCTCTTGTCAACTCTACATGGGTTTTCAAAGCTATTCATGACTTTAATAATTATTAATTGATTATTATTTTTTAATTTAAAGCTTTAAATTAATTATTATTAACTCTATTATTTTATGGGTTGACCACAGCTTTAAGGACAATTATTATTCACTTCACATACTTCCCTTTTTTAAAGGCTGATTTTAAAAGAATAAAGGGAAGAAAATAATAATTTAAGTCAATTTTTTAATTATTGATTTATAATTGTAGTAATAATATTATTTAATCATTAAGTTAGATGTTGGTTGAAATAATTAAAATTTAATATAGTTCAAAAAGTATTTATTTGAGTTTTTAAATATTATTAAATACTTTTATGGTTTATTTAACATTAAAAAACATGTCTTAAAAAAATAATAACGTTGTTGCAGTTGAAGAATTTAATATAATTCAAGTAATGGGCTTGGCTCAGAGGGTTTATGTTAACATGTCGGGCTTGAATCTCAAGCCCAATATACTGGGAGAATCTAAATTGGGCTTGAATCTCAAGCCCAATATAGTGGGAAAATCTAAGTTGGGCCTAATCATCAAACCCAATAGCTACTATTTAGTTAAAAAAATTTAAAACTTTAATTCGAGTTTTTTTTTTTTTGGGTCAACCCGACAAACTAGAAAATCGGTTCATAACCTAACCGAACGGTATTTTTAAATTTTTTATGAGGATTAAAAATATTTAATATTTGTAACATATGATAAAGAGGCGATGTTAGGGTGTATACGAGTTGGGTTGGGTTGGGTTGGGTTAGGTTGGAAAAATCTTTTGAACCAACTGGAAATTTCGCTTTGGTTGAGTTGGTGACGTGAATAACCCGAATAGAATTCATAATCCAACTTCTATTTTTGGGTTGAGTTGTCGGGTTGCTCTTTTTTAAAAAGGAAAATATTGGTGAAATGCTTCGAAAGGAGACAAAGTTTGTGACAAGTGTAAAACAGGATGACGGTTACCCTTCACAATTAGGATCCAAAACCCTAATTCATCTTGAAACTCGAGCAGTCTCCCCCCATACACCAGGAAGGCTTCTAACTTCTCCGCTCTTGTCAACCAAAGGGCCATTGTTCACGAATGATCAAACAGTTGTGTAGGGACGGGCAATTTCTTAGTCATTTATTGGTACTCGTACGTTTATATATTGTAAGACAAAAATGGATTTAAGTATGTAACAACGGAAAAACAATAATAGAATCTAGTCTCCTAAAGATATAGTATTAAAAGCTATTCATAATAAGACGTATTTTTAAGTTTCATACGAGAGGTAACTTATATGTCACGTAGCTATAGGCCCTACGAGATAATAGCGATAAGGGCAAAAATTGGACCATATGTTTGTTGGAGCTCTCCAAGAAGCTTCTACCATACCCAAATGCCAATAGTTAGGGTTCATGGTTTAATGGGTTAAAAAAAAAGGCGTAAATTTCAATGGATTTTGGTTCCAGAAGAGAACGAAATATTCCTTATAACGGTGTGGAAATCTCTCCTTAGGAGACATGTTTTAAAATCGTGAGGCTGACGGTTGTACAGACAAAAGTGGAGAATATCTGCTAGCGGTGGTGGATTTGGGCTGTTACAATATTTTTGTTCCTTCTTGTAAGAAGCCCTTACGCGTCGTTTGGCTGATGGAAAAAAGAAGAGTGGAAATGGGTTTTGAATACCGAATCCATATTTGTTTTGAGTTTTAACGTACATCATTTCTCAGGGGCTTAAAGGTAATTTCCTTTTCCGAGTAAAAGTGTGGGTTTTGCTTTTGGTTTTGTGACTACTCTCCTATATCACTTTTTCTCTCTTCGTTACACAACTTTTTAATTTTCTTCTTCTCGTATTCGAGCTCGTGTTTCTATCATAACTTTTCCTCCATTTTTTAACCGTGGATAAACTCGGAAAAATAACTTAAAATTTAACGCATACAAATCAATTGAGACGACTTAGTTCAATATCATTATTTTATCGTTGAATTTTAATATTTATTGATAACGAAATTTTTAAAAAATTAATTTTTATTTATTTACCAAAAGAATTGAAAAATAAAAAATAAAAAATAAAAGTTACCTCTCTTTTGGGCACAACCAAAGGCAATGGAGAAAAACATTGTTAGGGAATCTATAAATATATATATATAATATATTTATTTATTTATTTATTTATTTTTATTATTATTATTTTGTCTCTTTAAAAGGATGGATGTATGTGTCACTTTCTTTGGACATCTTTGCATTAAAAGCAACGCCATTCTCTATGTCCACCTAGCCTTAGTGGCATTTTCGTAATTCTCTTGTCTCGTTATTTTTCTCGGGTTTCGTTTATTTTATATTCTTTTTAAGTTTTGACAGCATGTCCGTGGCATTTTCATAATTCTCTTGTCTCGTTATTTTCTAATGACTTCGTTTAGAGTTCTGACAATAATTCGAGACGATTGTGTCAAAATTTCTGACTTCTTTATCGAGCGTATATATTTTAATTAATTGAGTTATATTCATATCTTTACATTTATATCAATTTTCTTTCTATATTTAAAAAAATTATTTATTTATATTAATTTCATGGGGTTATTCAAATTTAGAGCTTAATTTGATAAAATTATAATGAAACTCAATATAAAAATAAAGTAATAATAGTTAGCCATTAAATTTAAACAACTTGAGATTAAAATAATATTAAATTTTCAAAATTATTATTTATTTATTTTTGGTTTTCCCCCTCAAATTATTAATAAATGCATTCAAAAGACAGATGCTAATTCTATTAAATAAAAATCATGTGATTTATTTTTTTATTTTTTATTTTTTTTATTTGATGCACAAATTTCAAGCATCAAATTATTATTTAATAAATACATCTTGACAATTATTTTTAAAAAAATTAAAAAATTGGTGATTTAATTTAAATTTAAATTTACTTTTAAAAAAATATCTAATTACCCACAAACTTATAATTATAAGTTTATTTTTAAAATATTTATAAAATAATTAAACACAAAAATAAAATTTTAATTTTACATTTAATTAAGAAATTAACTTTAAAAATTTTAAATATACTTTAAAAATCTATTATAAATTTTTTTTATAGATATTCATTAAATAATTATATATATATATATAAAATTAAAAAAAAAGTTTAAAATGCTCTTTTTTTTCAAAATTTATAATATTACTATTAATTTTTTTTATAAACGTTTCAAAATATAGTCGAAACATAAAATTGTTAAGATGTTGGATGAAAAGTAGACGTGTTTGAACGTCGTTCTTCCATACTTGAACCAAGCAAATTTGTCAATCCAATAATCGTACAAATATCTACTCGGAGGGTCGAAACGTTTATAAATTAATTTTTTTAAAAAATAATAGAAAAATTAGAAGATATATTTTTTTAGATTAAATTATAAATTAAAATTTTCCGTATGAAAGGACATGAGATAAGAATGTGTTTGAGTGGTGAATTGCATTGGGATCTGATGAACTCTGAAGTCAAAGTCAAGGTATCATCAAACCCTCATCTCATTCATTCCCTGTTTCTCTCTCCTTCAATAAACGAAAACAGGGTGATTAGTTGGCAGCACTACCTACCAGCTTCCCACTCCTACTGCTACTCAGCCCCTGATCTTCATTTTCAAGCCCTCCCTTTAATTTCCCCTTCAATTTTCACCAATTTTCTCACCGATTTTATCTCCACCGCCACTTCCATGGCTTCTTCAACCTCCTAAATCCCTCAATTTCGATTTTCCACTTCTTCTGGGATGTGGGTTTTCCTGTTTTTCTCATATGCTTTGATTCTCTTGCTCTTCCCATCATGTTTGATTCCTTGCAATTCTTGGAATCTGACCCCTGATTTTGGCATCTGATTTCGCTCTTCCCCTTTTGCGCAATCTATGAGTTCTGTAAATTCTTCCCCTGTTTTTTTGGTTCCCAATTATTGTATTTTGATTTCCTTGTTTCTGTTCTTGACAATCTGGTTTGCCAAATTGGGCTTTAGTGGTTTTGTTTGTGTTCATTGTACTGAGAATTTGGGCTGTTTGGTGGGTTTTTAAGCAATGCAGATAACCTGTTTGATAATATGCCTGTTCATGTTTGTAAATGTATTGGGGCAATCTGATTTTGCTGCACTTTTGGAGCTAAAGAAAGGCATTGTTCAAGACCCTTCTGGGCAACTTGATTCATGGGATTCGAAGTCCTTGGATTCTGATGGCTGTCCCACTAATTGGTTTGGGATTGTTTGTGTTAATGGCCGTGTTATAGCTCTTACTTTTGACAATGCCGGACTAGTTGGTGAATTTAGCTTTGCTGCCATTTCTGGCCTTTCTATGCTTCGTAATTTGTCACTTTCAAACAATCAGTTCACTGGGAATATTGTGAAAGTTGGTTTGTTAAAGTCCCTTGAACTCTTGAATCTATCTCGTAACAAGTTTCACGGTTCGGTTGCTGGTTTTTCGATCGGGTTGGTTAACTTGGTATCGATCAATCTTTCTTCAAACCAGTTTGTTGGAGCTTTTCCTTCTGGTTTTGGTAAACTTGAGAAGTTGAAGTATGTGGACGTGCGGGGTAATGGATTTTTGGGGGATATCACTCTTCTTTTGTCACAATTGGGCAGTGTTGTATATGTTGACTTGAGTAGTAATCAGTTTACTGGTTCGGTGGACGTCGGAGTTAGGAATCCGTCTTTTGTTGCCTCGGTTCAGTATCTGAATGTTAGCCATAACCTGTTGAATGGTGTGCTTTTTCCTCATGATGGGATGCCTTATTTTGATAGCTTGGATGTTTTTGATGCTAGTAACAATCAGTTTACTGGTACTGTACCTCCCTTCAATTTTGTGGTCTCTCTACGTATACTTCGACTTGGAAGCAATAAGTTATCAGGGTCGCTTCCAAACGCCCTCGTACGTGAGAGCTCGATGCTCTTGACCGAGCTGGATCTTAGCTTTAACCAACTTCAAGGTATTCATATAATACATTGTCCTTTTAAGGAATACTATATGCTCTCTGGATTTTTTTAATTGTAATTGATACTTGATTTGTTAATATCCGAACTATTTGAATTTTGAAGTTGTTAAAGTGTAATAGTTCAAGTTCACCGTTAGCAGGTATTGTCCTCTTTGAGCTTTTCCTTCATGGGCTTCTCCTCAAAGTTTTAAAACGTGTCTATTAGGAAAAGGTTTCCACACCCTTATAAGGAATGCTTTGTTCTCCTCTCCAACCAGTTGTGAGATCCCACATGGATTGGAGAGGAGAACAGAGCACTCCTTGTAAGGGTGTGGAAACCTCTCCCTAGTAGATGCGTTTTAAAACTGTGAGGCTAACGGCGATACGTAACGAGCCAAAACGGACAATATCTACTAATTGTGGGCTTGAACTGTAACAAATGGTATCAGAGTTAGACACTGAGCGGTGTGCCAACGAGGACGCTGGGCCCCCAAGAGGGGTGGATTGTGAGATCTCACATCAGTTGAAGAGTAAAACGAAACATTTCTTATAAGGTTGTGGAAACCTCTCCCTAGCATACGTGTTTTAAAATCTTGAGGGGAAGCCCGAAAGGGAAAACTCAAAGAGTACAATATCTGCTAGCAGTAGACTTGGGCTTTCACGTTGTTTTTCATAAGTATCTATCTTGCCAAGGAAAAACTGCCTTCAAGAAAGAAAATGTATCTATGGCTCTGTTTCTTTTGCTTTCTAATGTGATTCTTTACTCATGTTTGAATCATTCTATCTAATGAATCTTTCTCAAACTAGTCTTAATGTTTTATAATATCCGATTCTTGTGATTTACCTGAACATACCCCCCTGTGGAGCATCTCGACTCGTGGTTCATCCCGTTATCGAGCATCTTAACATCTAACGACTTATTCATGGCAGGTCCAGTTGGGAGTATTACATCAACAACTCTGAAGAAGCTTAATATATCTTCAAACAAATTGACAGGCTCCTTGCCCACCATTATTGGCCATTGTACTGTTATAGATCTTAGTAATAATATGCTGTCAGGCGACTTATCTCGGATTCAAAGCTGGGGAAATCATGTCGAAGTTATTGAATTAAGTTCGAATTCATTGACAGGCACGTTATCAAACAAGTCTTCTCAATTCTTAAGGCTTACTTTGTTGAATGTCTCCAATAACTCATTGGAGGGCATTCTTCCGACCGTGTTGAGTACCTATCCCGAACTCAAGATTATCGATTTAAGCCATAACCGGCTTAACGGTCCTCTCCCATCTACTCTTTTTCACTCTTTGAAGTTGACTGATCTTAATCTCTCAGGCAACAATTTTACAGGTCCTATCCCACTCTATGAGAGTATAGATTCTACTTCTAGTTCTTCTTTACAGAATCCGAGCCTGATATCTCTTGATCTATCACGAAACTCATTGACCGGTCGTTTACCATCGGAATTGAGTAAGCTCCACAGCTTGGTATATCTAAATCTGTCGAAAAACTATTTCGACGGCGTCATCCCGGATAACCTTCCAAATAGTTTGAACGGTTTTGATGTGTCGTTTAACAATCTCTCTGGGGAAGTTCCTGGGAACTTGATGAGGTTTTCTGAATCATCATTTCATCCAGGAAACTCCTTACTAGTTTTTCCTTCTTCCCCAGCAAATCCAAAGGACTTCCCTGGTCTGACACCTTCAACCATGCACAAGCCTCATATGAAACCGGTCGTTAGAATCGTTCTCATTGCAGGCTTGATCGTCGTTGCTGCATTGGTAGTTCTTTTTTGTATTATATTGTATTACAGAGCTCGAAGGCTTGACCGTAGGAGCAGTTCAACCAATGATGGAAAGGAAGGTGCCTTGGAAGAAGCTTCTTCTGTTACTCGTCGTTCCGAAACCGATACAAAGAAGAATGCATCAATACCTCCATCTAACCTAGGGGAGGGTCATGTTGGTGGCGACGTGTGGTCTGGTTCAGACAAGGCTAGAGATGTTGGCTATCATGAATCATTGGGAAAAGGAGAAGGCATGTCCTCCTCACCCATGTCTCTCATGTCATCTTCAAATCCATCACCTTCGAAGAGCTACCAACATCTCGATAATCCTCGAGCACTAAAAGTTCGGTCTCCTGATAAATTGGCTGGGGATCTACATCTTTTTGATGGCTCCTTGATGTTCACTGCTGAAGAACTTTCTCGTGCTCTGGCTGAAATTGTAGGGAAAAGTTGCCACGGGACGTTATACAAGGCGACACTTGACTCGGGACATGTATTGGCTGTCAAGTGGCTGAGGGAGGGAATGGCCAAAGGAAAAAAGGAATTTGCAAGAGAAGTGAAGAAACTTGGGAGTATTAAACATCCAAATTTAGTATCCATAAATGGATACTATTGGGGCCCCAGGGATCACGAGAAGCTTCTTATATCAACTTTTATAAATGCACAATCTTTGGCTTTCTATCTTCAAGGTAAGATCAAATCTCTCGGCCTTTACGTCGACATATACGTCGAGTAACTCTTAGAAAGTTGGAAACTTTGATAGAGAATCATATCCAATGTGATTGATTGATTGAATGAACTTCTTTGTTTTTCTGCAGAGACGGAGCGAGGCGGAGTCTTGCCGTTATCTCTACCGGACCGTCTTAAAGTTGCTTTGGACATAGCTCGATGTTTAAACTACTTCCACAACGATAAGGCGATCCCACACGGCAACCTGAAATCCTCGAACATTTTGTTAGAAACTTCGACGATGAATGCACGACTTACAGATTACAGTCTACACCGCATATTAACCCCGGCTGGCACAGCGGAGCAAGTTCTGAATGCAGGTGCCTTGGGCTATCGGCCACCCGAATTCGCAAGCTCGAGCAAGCCCTGTCCATCGTTGAAGAGTGATGTCTATGCATTTGGAGTCATCTTGTTGGAGCTCTTAACAGGAAGCAGTTCAGGGGAAATAGTTTGTGGGATTCCTGGAGTTGTTGATCTAACAGACAGGGTCAGGTACTTAGCTAGAGAAAGCCGCTTCGACGAGTGCATCGACAGGACGATGCTGGACATTGACCGTGATGAAAAGCCGCCCAAACGGGTCGAAGATATGCTTGAGATGGCTCTAAGATGTACTCTACCAGCAGCTGAGAGGCCAGACATGAAAACTGTGTATGAAGAACTTTCAGTGATTGTGCAGTAGAAAGGATAATCCATGGTACAGAAGCTCTAACTCAACTTTTTTCTTGCTAACATCATTGTTTTCGGGTATCAATAAGCTGTCGTTTTGTCAATTTTGCGCCATTTTTTGAGTCGATAACACTATTTTTTGAATCTCCCAAGTTCACTGCTAGTAGATATTGTTTGCTTTGACCCGTTACGTATCGTCGTCAACCTCATAGTTTTAAAATGCGTCTGTTAGGGAGAGGTTTTTACACTCTTATAAGAAATGTTTCGTTTTCCTCCCTAACTAACGTGGGTTCTCACAGTTAATAGGGACGTGATTGAAAATTTTGAAGATACAAAACCAAAACTTCTAAAAGTTCGAGGGCGTAATTGAAAGTGATATATACTTGAGGACCGAGCCAAAATTGGTAGACTTGACAAAAATATATAAAAAAAAATAATAAATAAATAAGATAAACAAACAAAAGAAATGACATAGAGAGGCAAGGATGAAAGGAATTTATGTTTGATTGAATCAAATGAAAGAAATATAAAGATTTGTGGATATTTTCAAAATAATAAAAAAAAAAATTGTGGACTTTTTTGCAATTTTTCTTCATATCCTTCCAATATGGTTGGCATAAAGCTGGCTTGAGCCATCTTTATTTATTTATTTATTTATATATATATATAACATATTTAAACATATATAAATTTAATTATTATTAAACACAAAATTGGAAAATCAAAACTTATATTTTAACACTGTCGAAACCATTAACTAGAGGTGTATATCGAACCTCATCGTTTCAAAACTCGAACCAATCCAACCCAGATCATAAGAGTTGGGTTGAGTTGGATTAATTTCTTAGGACCGATCCAGTTCAATTCGGTTTCAGATTTAGTGAACAAAATATTGAATACAACAAAGTTAGATCAGTAGACAATCTTTACTTGAAAGAATAATGAATCCTGCTGGTAAACACATTACACTTATTACGTTCGATCCTACAAAGAACTTTCTGACTTAGAAAGAAAAGTAGCAGCTGGCAAGGATGGAAAAGAAAGGAACTAGTGTTTGTCTATATATTTTTATGATTTTTTTCGTATTCAATGTTTCAATCGGGTTGAAGTTCTCGAACAAAAGTATATAATTTTCGCTCGAAAAAAAAAAACTAAAAAATATTAAAAAGAATAAAAAGGAAAAAAAATTAAAAAAAATTAAAAAAAATAAGTTACTTTAGGACTGCCCCACAGCCACGCTGGGCCGCCTGTTTGGAATGAAGGGTATCCCTACCCACGTGAGGAACCTTCTCTCTCTTACATTACAACAAAACAAAGATACGACACATAATTCAAAATTTTTGTTTTTTTTTTTTTCAATTTTCTTATTCTTTTTTATTATTATCAACCTATTTTTATAATTTTTAATATATATATATATATATTAAATTAAATTGTAAATTTGACCGTGAAAAAATGGTTATTAAATTATAACTCTATTTTCGTTGGATTAATATAATTAAAAAATGTCAAATTTATGAATTAAATTGAAATTTTTATTTTTTAAATCTGAGACTGTGAAAAAAATAGCTCAATATTTATTATTTGAATTGAATAATTTAGATTAGTAGGATGATTATCTATTAATTTTAAATTAGAAAAAAAAAATTAGATTAAAGAAAGTGGGCCCCATATGCTTGTAAGGAAAGAAAGCAGAAAAGGCGCGTGAAATAGAATACTTTTTTTGTCGTATTCGGCGTCTGGTGATTGCAGCGCGTCCTTCAAATCTCTGACACCCAATGCTTAACTGTACCTCACTTTTTTATTTTATTTATTTTATTATTTTATTTTCTCTAATTCTCATTATAATTTATATATAAACCCCAGTTCTCCCCTTTGCCCACTTTCTTATTCTTTGTCGTCGCCGTCAAATTTCAAATCTCTCTCACTCAGCCTTCCATGGCCGACCGCGTCCATCCCGCGGACTCTCCCCGTCCGAGCACCTCCTCCGTTGCCTCTGACTACAAGCCTCCTTCTCTGTCCGCGGCCGCTGAAAAGGCTTCTCCTGCTCCCGGCACATATGTCATCCAGATCCCCAAGGATCAGGTATACCGCGTTCCGCCTCCCGAAAATGCTTACCACTTCGATCGCTATACTCGCCGAAAGCACCGCCGCAGCCGTAGCCGCTGCTGTTGCTGTCTCTGCTGGCTTCTCGCTCTCATCGTAATCCTAGTCGTTCTTCTAGGTATTGCTGCTGCGGTTTTTTACTTAGTCGTTCGCCCTAAATCGCCTAATTACTCGATCGACTCCATCGCCATTAGAGGACTGAACTTGACTGCCTCGTCCACATCCGCGATCTCGCCTATTTTCGATGTGGCCGTTCGAGCGGATAATCCGAACAAGAAGATCGGAATCTATTACCTAACAGGTAGTTCGGTTCGAATCTATTTCTCCGATGAGAAGCTTTCCGATGGCGTTTTGCCTGATTTCTTTCAGCCAGCGAAAAACGTCACTGTGTTCCGATCGTCTGTGAGAGGCTCTGGTGTTAATCTATCAAACAAAGCGACCAACGCGATGATCGATTCGCAGAATCGGCATGCGGTACCGTTCAAAGTGGAGATTAGAGCGCCGATTAAACTAAAAATAGGATCGGTGAAGAGTTGGAAGATCAGAGTGAAGGTATTTTGCGATGTGACGGTGGATCAGTTGAGTGCGGCGGCGAAGATTATTTCAAAGAACTGCGATTACAGTGTGAAGCTATGGTAAGGATGAATTTAATTATTTTGATTTTCTGTTTATATAAAATTATTACTGTAAAACTTTTGTAATGAGTATACACTATACACGATCCGTTTTTTTTTTTTTTTTTTTTTTTTCCTTCTTCAATCGATTTTGCGATGAAAACTAAATTTTCCTAAAAATACTTAAATTTAAACACAATTTTTTAAATTCAATTTCATTAACTAATTTAATGAAATATATCTTAATTAACGAACACGATTACAATAAATAATAACAAAAATTCATTTGATTATAAATTAAATAGATTGAAAGCTTAGGATAAAAAGGAATTTTTGTTACACAATATTTGGATTATGGAATTAATTTGTTTATTTTAAATTTATGGATTAATTTAAGGGGGAAAAAATGGAAGTTGGGCTGAAAACGTGGTAACCATGTTTGTAATTTCATTCCGCCTACGCGTGTTCTTGGGAAATGTGAATTTTTAGTTATTTTTATTTTATTTAGTTTAATAACTCCTAAATGGGTTTAAATTTTAATAGGTCGTTGAAAAAAATATTTTTAATTACTGTAAAATAAAATTTAATTAGGTCTTTTAATTTAAAATCACTCTCTAAACTTATAAGATAGTTGTATTTGTAGCAAATTTAAGTTTATTTTTCATATAATTATTGTAATTTTTAAAATTTTATTTATATTTAATATTAAAAACTTATATAAAGTCGGATTTAATTTTGATGCCCCAAACTAATTTTATTATTATTATTACGATTTATTAACAAAAATTATGAGAAAATAATTAATATTTGATAAAAAGAACAAATGAAATATTCCATTAATGGAAGAAAAAAGACCTTGAACATGTCGTGTTGCCAATTGCATGCAAATAAAATCAAACAGATTTTATTATTATTATTTATTTTCAATTTTTTAAGTCCAAACAGTTGCCAATTTGGAATTAACAAATACCCAAGTTTTGGATTATTGGAATTTTCAAATCAAAAACCCTTTTTTTTCCTTTTTTAATTTGGACTTATTCAAAATTTTGTGGCAATAAATATACCTACTTTTCATAGACATTATATGTATCCATCCTAACCCCTACATGTTTGAAATCTTCAACAAAATTTGTAGTTTCCAAAGATTTAGTGGAAAAAAATATAATGGATTTTTTTTTTTTTTTAATTGGGTAATAAAATATTTTAAATTCCTAGTCAAACTCTAAATTCAAGTTTTTTTGGAATTTTCATTTTAAATAATTCGGGCCGGCAAATGAAATGATTAATCTAATGTGTTTTATGTAAATGAGAGCGTTTTCGAAGATCGGTCAGTTGAGAAATGCTTAAAAGAATGTAAAGTCACTATTTATACTAACAAAGTGCACCTTCATTTTCAGTAAATGTGATTTGCTTTGAACAATTTCTATGTTGTGTGATCTGTTAAGAATTTTTTTAAAGGTGCATGTAAATGAAAACAAAACATACCAGAATGAATCGCGTTGGTCTTCTTCACTACTAGAACGAGGTTTAGATCTTGGGCATGGATTGATACATGATAAACCCTCCTCTTCAATCACTAATCCTCAAAGAAACAAGAACAATTAATACTAAACATGTTTCAATTTAAAACAATTATTTAGTTCCATCTCTCCATGTCGATTGATGAATTTGATTTGTGCTTCACGTTCATTTCTCTATTTTTAAATCTCGAATTTGAGACTTATACATTTGTTAAAAAAGGACTCTTGAGCATATTTTCAAAGTTTATTAGAGAAATAAAATGAAACCAAAATAGTATTTAAGCATTTATACAATTATTAATTAATCAAATTATAATTACTTATTTTTAAACAANAAAAAAAAAAAAAAAAAAAACTTATGAACATGCATGATTTTTAAGATCAGAACACTCCAAATAAATATATTATAAAACGACTTATATTTTTAAAAATAAATTAGGTTATTTATTTAAAAAAATAAATTAACTACATTCGTTTCATATATTAACATTCACATAAAGACAAATTTTTTATTAATGGACTTAATTTAGCATAACTAGTTTGAGTATTATATGAATTTTAATTTTTAATTAACAAAAAAAAATAGTAACTCAATAATTATGAATTTCATCTATTACACATATTCAAAGCCCAAATGAGCATCAGCAAACAGGAAATCCCAAAACTTGTGAACATCCTCTTCAAATTTTCATTGCCAAGAAAGTGCTCCAGCCAATGCCATAACTTGAAAGAAGCTTCAAGCCAATTCCATAGAGGCATATCATTGAAAATTAGAATGACCTCAACCTTATGTCTATACAGCTAAAAAAAGAGGCTAAATTCTACACCGACCTTACCGATCAGTCAACACAGGCTCCAAATTTCATATCTAAAGTCATTTCACAGAAATATGAAAGACTAATACGAGATTAGAACCGACAATGTTAATGCCTAACCTCACTTAAGCTAGAGCAATATTGATGCATGGCATAACTATAAAATCAATATGTGATCACAACACATGCTAGTTTGGAATCGCTAAACAGAAATATGAAAGACTACTACAAGATTCAAATCATAATAAAATCAATGATTGGACACAACATGCTGTTTGGAATCAGTTAAGGGTAGTGTGGAACATCAAGATAATATAACAAGTATTCTGGAATAAGATCTGGCATACATAAAAAGTTTATATTGAAACCATTCGATCGATAATAACATGCTTCGCAAGCGGAACACATCACTATGTTCACCCCAAAATTAAATGGATTGAAAAAGAAACTCTGAAACAAAAATCTATGGTCTGAGAGGAAGTTGCAAACTAACTGTCTCCGGGAATGCTCTTGATGATATCAGAGTCGCCTGAAAATAATTCCAAACTCAAGATCAGAACCATTAAGCAGGGAAGTCACCCAAAATTTTAGTTTTGATCAGAGAAAACTGTATACCGGGATCGATAATACTGAGGCAGCATACTCTGTAATACTTTCCACACGCAGTTCCAAGATCTACATTGCCTGACAACATTCAAGAGAGATATTTGCTCACCATGAGTCTTCTGGAAAATCAATTGCATTCCCTAATCAAACTTCTTATGCAGAATAAGAGATGAACCAATAATTAGGATAAGCAATCAAAAAGCTTGGACATAATCGGGATGTGTAGAGACAAATGCCTAAGTCAGGGGAAAGTTCATTCAGAGATCTAACAATTCTACCTCCATTTTACGAAGTTCACAACCAATAATTAGCCAACACATGAGTAGGCAATACATTCTCGTAAACTGAACTTAAAATGCAGTGCCAAAAAACAAGCTGATTCTTAATTAAAAGGGCTAGGAACATACTTCCGTTGTAATGGTGAACCCCAACCTTCGCCAACATCGCATAATACTCGATCTCAGACTTTCGGAGTGGAGGGCAGTTGTTGGCAATGATGATCAGCTTACCTGCAAACAAAAAGAACATAATATATAACCTCGTATGAAAAGGCTTAAACAAAAGATGGATAACAAATAAGACA
Source organism: Cucurbita maxima (assembly GCF_002738345.1). NCBI lineage: Eukaryota > Viridiplantae > Streptophyta > Magnoliopsida > Cucurbitales > Cucurbitaceae > Cucurbita > Cucurbita maxima. The sequence continues at coordinate 3,291,999 of NW_019272018.1, forward strand.
CTACGAATCACTTTACTTCTCAAAGAATAATACGTGAACGTAGTAATGTCAATCAAGGGGATACCAACCTTAGTAACTCGAATAAACTATTAGATGAAGGATTAGGCCAATGACAATAAAAAATAAATAAATAAAACTTGTCAATGCTTTTAATGCTGTAGGTAACAACCTTTGATTCGAAAGTTTCAGTAATTTCATTGAAAACTATGCCCAACTATAATAAATGGACAGCTGAAAATCAACCAAATGTCAACAGTGAAATAAAAAAAACACCTACTGAACTGGATTAACAACGAACAAACATACACTGAGGCAAAGTCCAGAGATCAGATCAGTAACGCAAATATGAAATCTTAGTGAATAGATTACCTTTAGAGCTCCTCAAGGTCTTGAGAACGGTTTTGTATCCCAAGGTATATTTCCCACTCTTCATGACGAGAGCGAGCCTGTTGTTGATACTCTCATGAGTCTTTTTCTGTGAAATTTTCACAACACAAAAATGTCAGACCTCTCCAAACCAAAAACGGCGGAGGAGAAAAACCTAAATCCGCCGGCTATTTCTTCGTTCGAAACATAGAAACCAGTGCCAGCAATAAGCCAAAGAGGAAGAAATGGGAGGGAAAGGGAAGAGAAACTCACGGTCTTCTTCGCGGCCACCATGGTGGAAGTAGAGAAAGCTGCCGATCGACGCCGAAAGGGTTACAACCAGAAACCCTAATCCAAGAATATATATAGAGCGCCCAACTGTTTTTCCTTTTTCTTTTTTATTAAATGATATTATTCCTTCCCAACTTTCTTTCAATTCTCAGCCTTTACAAATATTTAATTTCTTTTTATTTAATAAATCTCTAGTTATTAGTTATAAATTTTAGTTTCATATTTAATAATTTGTAATTTATTTATACTCTACTTGAGTTATTTAGGTTAATATAAGTTTTTTTTTTTACAATCAAATATTTATACTTATAATATAAAATAAATAAAATTACATTTTAATTGTTTTTTTTTTAGCTTGAGTTATATTTTTATGATTTAATAAATATCAAAGTTTTCATTTTTCTCTTATTTATTTACCTATTTGAAAAGGCTTATAACTTATATTTTAAATATAAATATAGGACGACCTGTACGGACGATTCGTGAATTTCTTGTCAAATGGAAGAATCTCCCTACAGAGGAAACCAGCTGGGAACGCGCCGAAGACCTGAAATCCGCCGCCACCCACATCGCTAGGTTTGAAAGTAGTCGGTTGACGGGGTCGTCAACCAATTAAGTGGGGGAGGATGTCACGGTCATGCTCGTCCAGGGCGTGTTGCCCATGGCCGCATGCCTATGGCAAGCCAAACCCTTGTCATGTCTTTTAATTCTAGTGTTTTTACTTTTGTAGTTCTAGGGCGTATGACGCCTCAAAAATATCATGTCTAGGCCTGCCAGACATGAAATGCCTCAAAATGTACTATAGGGGGATATGACTAGTTGTCAACTTCTCCCTACCCAAGGTTATATATGCTAAGCCGTTGTTATCTCTCTCTTGCTTGCTTATATAACGTCTCTTTCAAAAATCTCTTTTTCTAAAATCTCTCTCTACCCTCGCTTTCCAAAACCTTCTTTTAAAACCGAGGCTAGAGGCTTGATCATACGTCGCTTGGCCGTAGGCGACGCAAGTACAAATTGGCTTAGCTCACTTGTCGTTGGAAAGTGAGTGCCGCACAATCGCTAGTCCGCTACCTTTAAAAGTGCGATTGTGTCAAGAATAAATAAATATATTGATATATTATATAGACACGTGTTCGAGTATATTTGGTCATAGTTGTCATGGAAGTAGTTTATAACATTGCGAGTCTATCTAAATAAGAGTTGATTGATAACTCGAGTCACCTCAAAAGGTCGTTATTGAGTCACCCATAAGATCGTGGTCGCGCAATAATTAAGCCCCTGAGGTTGAGATAGGAAGCAATCTTGCATAACTTACTCTTGCCCTCGAGTATGTCTGCCAGCTAAAAATTAGGTCGTCAGTGACACGAACGACATGTGATTTAGTGTCCATTTCGTTATTGCAACGTAGTTTTTAGAAAACGAAGTTATAGAAAATCTTATAAAATGTTTTGAAATTAAGTGGAGAAAAACAAATGTTATAAGCTAACTGACAATAAAGGATACCGACAACATATGACGCAAGTATAAAAAGTTGATTAATACTCGTACTCTCAATAATAAAAGACATACCGTAAAAGTAATGTAACAAAGAGTATGCACCGGACGACCACGACAATGACATATTTCCAGCTGTCGTCCCCATCAACCAATTTTACCAGAATCAATCAACGCGAGTAGCAATCGAATGTAAGTATTATTCAACGGTTTTTTACGGGTGTCTTTATTAGGGAGTTCCCTTTACAAAAAATTCGTGCACGCTTTTTGAGCCTTCTACTCGTCTCGTCGTCTCGAAGAATATATTTTTTGTGACGGGATCATGTCGCCTTCGTTAACGAATGCATTCTAATTTTATTTTATTATTATTTTATTTTTTTACCGTTGTCGTGGTTTCATCAGTAAAAATGATAATTAAACGAGCACAAACCATTTTAGAGGTTTGTTAAAATTGGAGACGTAAAAAGATGTATTTAGGTAAGAACAGTAAAACGGTAAAAAAAAAAAACCCTGTCCAACGCAACGGGAAAGACCATGCTTACATGGCACATACCGCCAATCATAAAACGCCACGTCATAAAATATAAAGCACAATAAATACACGTATGGGATTAATGTCACACGTTTGTCAGATCAGTGAATGAAACTCCGGACTTTCTCTCCCTCACTTCTCCGACGCTTTGGGTTCGTTTTAGGGTTTCATCCCTTCTTCATCTTCTTTAACTGCTGTGGAAAATCATGGCCGAGGTTATGAACATGGCCGCCCCCGCCACCGCCGCCGACGAGTCGTTGGACCGCCGTCGCGATCGCCAAGAGAAATCGTCTGAGGAGCAACCTCAATCATCTCCGCCGCCGCCTCCGCCTCCGCAGCCAGTTGCTGCTGCTCCTCCTCCTTCAAGAAGACGGGATAGAGATGAGAGAGATAGGAGAGACGATCGGGACGCTGATCGACCTCCGAACCGACGCGGCGATAATTACGATCGTAATCGCTCTCCGCCTTCGCTGCCTCCGAGGGACAGGGATAGAGATAGAGATAGGGATTATAAACGTCGGAACAGTCTTAGTCCTCCACCGCCTTACAGGGATCGTAGACATTCGCCTCCTAGACGGTCTCCTCCGCCACCTTACAAGCGTTCAAGGAGGGACGATGGTGGCTATGATGGAAGAAAGGGAAGCCCTAGAGGAGGTTTCGGGCCTGGCGATAGGAGGTGAGTGAATGGGAAACGGTTTTGATTTGTTGAGCTTAATTGTTGTTGTGGAGATTTGGAGCTGAATTCTCTGCAGTTGAAATTAAAATGACACGGATTTTAGAGTCACATTATAAATGAAAAGCATTTTCCTGTTAGTTTCGGGCCGTGGGATTCTAATTCGGCGATAACCAGGTCCTTCAAACTTGGCATTGCCACTATAGTCTTGCTAAGGTGGGTCTTTGAACCAAGAATTGACGCAGGAAGCCATTTTGAACAAATAATTGAAACTCATCAAGTTCCTTACTCATGCACCGAACGGTTAGGCTCAATATTAAATTGTTCATCTCATATCACAGACAAGAAAAAATACGGGACGAACCATTTCAAAGAATGTTACACCATTTCGTAGAGCATTAATGCTCATCCCATAGTCTTTGCTCTGCTTTTTAGATAGTGAAAGATGTCATTTTGTGTGTCGTATTTTTTCAAGCCCCATCCTCTCTTCACTCCTCACCTCTTCTCTAATGCAAGAGCTTAACTTTTGACGGGCTTAGTTATACTTTCTGTCGCAATGGACGCCTCTGCTATACATGTGTGATGCTCCTTAGTTAATGTTCATCCTCTATTTGTGCTCCTGATACTTGCTTCTCCTATTATGATCGTGGGTGATAGCGTATCTGTTTTGGTTCTGTTGACTAATGCTATTTAGCGGCTGTTATTTAAGTATTGATTGTTTTATTTATTTGTTCATCTCTTTTATTTTATCCCAAGGTTTGGTTATGATTATGGTGGGGGATATGAGCGGGAAATGCGTGGCCGGCCTGGATATGTTGATGAAAGATCTCTTGGCCGGTACATTGGTCGTTCATCTGGTGGCTATCAAGGTAGTGTTTCCGTTAAATTATAAAATAAGCCGTCGTGACACTCGGCCTTCTCATGATTATGGTGTAGACTTGTACAAACTTACGGTACATGAAATACTTGAATTGCATTTGTTGCCAATTGGAAATTTTGAGAATTTCACCTTATTATTCGTTGCAAAATATTCTGGCATGATGATATTTGGTTTGGAAAATAAGATATTGTGTAGTGTTTGGACCCATGTCTTCAGCCAATGTCAGCCCTTTTAGCCAATTTATAGAGAGGAGTTTTTCTCATTTTCTTTTCTGGTGCAAGATTATGCCAGGCTCTAGTTTAACTATTAAAGAGAGATTATTGAATGCCTTTGTCCTTTCCCATCTCGTCTAAACGTTATATCATTCTTTTGCCCCCTTTGGTATTTCACATTAAGAACAGTTAGTAGAGCATACTTGCAGACTAACTTGTTATAACACTTTCGTTGAACGATTTTCAGTCTTGTAGCTCCTTACGTTTGTGAGCCAGAATGTATATAAGGGGTCTGTAGTTTGTTCAGAACTTTAAAGGTTAGCTACATCTGGAAATTCATATTTTGAGACCTTTTGCCATCGGCTACTATTTATGGCTTTTGAATTCGAACTGCAGCATCTTCTTGCTTCTAAGCTCTCAATTTTGTATTTGTTGTATGGATAATATTGTCAGTTTTTCTTTCTTTGTTTAACAATTTGTCAAATGTTTCCAGATATTTTTTGTCTTTGGTACTTGCAAACATTTTGTTTGAATCAGTGCCCATATGTGGATGGCCAATATTATAGAATTGGTATTCCCGATCTATTTTCTTATTTTCTTTAAGCTGTCTTCTGCAGATTGGGATTCTAATCGTGGTGGGCATGGCGATCCATTCATTGCAGGAGCTGGCCCAAGGTTAGCATTCAGTGACAACCCAGTTGTACGGCTCTACTACATAATTGAATGGTCATGTGATATCTGTCTGGATATGCTTGCAGAGGTTTATTGTGTTAGTTTTTGTTGAACATGTGATTTATTTTCTATGCTGCATGACATATCATCGGCAAGTCACAACTAAGCTAGCAGGCTAGGTCTGAAACAAATGATGACAATGGTTATTGCAAATTGCAATGGGTGGATTGTTAATGACATGAAAAACGTAGAGTGCAAAATCCTGAATTAATTGATAGTGATCCTGCTCTTGGAAAGAGAAAATGATGGGGGCTTTTCTTTCTGCAGCTTTGTGGTAGGAAAAATACGTTTCCCCGCCTGCTCTTTCTAGTTTATGTTGTTTCCAAGTCAAATAATCGACTTTATTAAGAAATCGAACTTGCAAGAATCTAGATTGTGCTATACATTGTGATGAGGCAGCAAGTACTGAAAAGGAAACCATGTTTTGGGTTATTGTTCTTTTTCTTCCGAGATGGATGGTTATGTGTTTTAAATCTAAATTATCGTGCTATTTTTCATATATACTTTTTTCAAAGATGCACATGTACCTTTTATAATACATAAAGGCTTAAGTAAAACCCTAGATACTTGGTAACAATAAATCTAAATAATTCCCCAGATATTAGGTAACAATACAAATAAATTAGGGAGGTCAACTCCCTCCCTTATCTCATGAGATCACTCAAATCTCTCTTAATCTAAGGCTAGAAAAATCAAGGTCATTCCTTCAATACTCTCCCTCTAGTTGAGGAACAAATATCATCCATTCCCAGCTTGGATACTAACTTATGAAACGTTAAGCTGTGTCGTCCTTTTGTTAGTATATTTGTAACTGTGAGGGCACAAACTTTTGCTCTCACTCACTGTGCTTCCCCTTGAATATTCTTTGATTTCTTTCAAGCAAAAGTTTCAAATGATACCAAAGAAAGTTGGGTTTCTTGTATGTGCCTAGCTAAGGGTTATAGTTTTCTAATCTTGTTTCTAAACTTTTATCATAATTATGATCATGATTTGTAATAGACAATAATTTTGTTCATATTATTCTTAAATATTGTTGTGTGTTGATTTCACATTACCTTTATTTCGTTGTGTTCTATTTAATTGAATCGTATAATTTCTCTAAAAAAAATGTCATTGAATAATGTGTCAAACTTCCAGCGTCACTAATTATTTGACAATTAGCTAAAATTTTTAAACTTGTGGCCATACAAGAACTTGAGTCTATAACTCCCTTTAGCAGAAGGTTGTTGTAGTAAATATGGTGCTTTCTTTTGGATGGGAAAGGGGTCCAAGGTACTTCCAGAACCCTTGGAACGGTATTTTTGAGTAGCTTCCTTTCTTTTCCCAATTTGTTTGTCGTTTGGTGGGGGATGAGAGGGACTTTTCTTTGGGGAGGATAGGTATTTGTTTTTATTTTCCTTGTTTGTGTTTATCCTCGATGAAGAACCCCATTGTTAAATTTTACAAGAAATGTATTTATTCATTTTCTTGCTTTGCCTGCCGACCTAACTCCACCTTTTTAACATTATTTTCAATCCAATGTTGATAATTTATTTATTTATTTTTATTTCAGAGAAGGTTTGATGACATACAAGCAATTTATTCAAGAGCTTGAAGATGATATACTTCCTGCTGAAGCAGAACGCAGGTATGTTCTAAATGGTCTTTTGGGTTTTTATTTATTTATTTATTTTTATATTTAATTGTACGAGTCTGGCTCTTTTTACTTTTATGCAACACCTTTGGTTTTGTTTTCAGATATCAAGAATACAAGTCAGAATATATTACAACTCAGAAACAAGCCTTTTTTGATTCTCATAAAGATGAAGAATGGTACTTCTTGTCTTTGATATCTGAAATTCGTCTCCATTTCCTATTTCCCCTAATAAATCTCGTTTTTTCTATTTAGGTTGAGAGATAAATATCATCCTACCAACCTAGTTACTGTCATCGAAAGGTGTTTTTCTCATCATCTTCCTCAAAAGTTGGAGTTCTTGTAGCTGTGGTTAATTTCTTCACATTTTTTATTATCTTTAAATTATTGGACATGAAATCGGCTATTTTATTTTATTTTTCTGAACTTTTTTTTTGTGTGATTGATTCTAATATTTGGTTGGTGGGTTAAGGAGGAATGAACTTGCACAAAGAACTGCTAAGGACTTTTTGCTTGATCTGCAAAGTGGAACACTGGAGCTGTAAGATTGGACTTTCCACAATTATTTTTGCGTTCAGAAAATTTCAACTGTGATGGCAAATCAATGCTGTTCTATTTTATGACGCAGAGGTCCTGGGATCAACGTAGCAGCTACAAATAAATCCGGGCAGACTAGTGAACCAAATTCAGATGATGAAGGAGACAATGATGGCAAAAGGAGGCGTCATGGTAGAGGACCAGCCAAAGAATTGGATCTTCTTTCTGCTGCTCCTAAAGCCCACCCTGTTAGTTCGGAACCAAGACGGATTCAAATTGACATTGAACAAGCTCAGGCTCTTGTTCGTAAACTTGATGCTGAAAAGGGAATAGAAGAAAATATTTTGTGTGGTTCTGATAGTGCCAAACTAGGCCGGGACAAAACGCATGGTGGCTCCTCCGGCATAGTCATAATCATACGAGGGTTAACGACTGTCAAAGGCTTGGAGGGTGTTGAGCTACTTGACACGCTTCTCACATATCTTTGGCGCATCCATGGCTTAGATTACTATGGAATTGTTGAGACAAGAGAAGCTAAGGGTCTTCGTCATGTAAGAGAAGAGGGAAAGACCTCTAACATGGCTGGTGGTGCAGATGAGTGGGAGAAGAAACTTGACTTGCGTTGGCAAGAGAGATTGAGAGGTCAAGATCCGTTGGAAGCAATGACTGCCAAGGATAAAATAGAGGCTGCTGCTTTTGAAGCTTTTGATCCATATGTTCGTAAGATAAGAGATGAAAAATATGGTTGGAAGTATGGCTGTGGAGCCAAGGGCTGTACTAAGCTGTTTCATGCCCCTGAGTTTGTGCACAAGCATCTTAACTTGAAACACCCAGAGCTTGTGATGGAGCTGACTTCAAAAGTGCGTGAAGAGTTGTATTTCCAAAATTACATGAAGTAAGTGAATCTTCTGATAGCAATTCTCCCTCACTGTTGATGGAATTTGTCATTGACTAATACCTTAATCCTTCACAGTGATCCAGATGCTCCTGGAGGGACACCTGTTATGCAACAATCACTTCCGGTATGTTCATTATATGTGCATTGGCTGTGATAACACATTAAATACCAATGAATAGTAAATAACCTCATTTTATGATTGATGTTTCCGCGGTCATTTCATTCTAACAGGTAATTTTTCATTAATGAGGACGGGTGGTGTGTCTAGGATTTTGTTATGCCTAGTATGTAGAGTGTGAAGTGTTTTTCATTTTTTGTATTGACAATACAAGTATGGGTGCAGATTTTATTTTTTATTTTTTTGCTTTCCTTTTTCTTCTTTTACTCAAACTTAGCTATTATCCTGTTAGGATAAAGAATATTTTTCCGTGCCCTCCTATTGTTTTTTAAGAGAAATTTACTTTTTTTGGCTCTTCAGTTTTGACGATGGTTTCTATTTGGTCCTTACGTTTTAAAATGTTATACTTTTACCCCTGGATTTTGAGTTTAGTTTTCAATTGGTTCTTTCAAAATGTTACATTTTTACCATGGAGTTTTACTTTTAGTTTCCATTTGGTCCCTCCATGTTTCAAGATTTTACCCATTTACACCCGCAGTAATGCTCAGTTCTGATCTTTTATGTTACTTTTCTACTAATTAACTTAATTTTTTAAAATGAGTTATAATTAAATTAATCAATAGGCTATTAAAATTAATTAAAAAAGTCTAAACATATTATTTAAAGTAATTAGTGAAAAGTCAATGCCAAAGACCAAAAGTAAGCATTAATAATGAAAACTGAAGGGTAAAAATGTACCATCCTAAAACTTTGGGACTAAATGGAAATTGAACTCAAAACTCAAGGGTAAGAATGTAACATTTTATATTCTAGGGACCAAATTGAAACTACAATTTGGTCCCTAGAATATAAAATGTAACATTTTGAAGCCTAGAGTCTAATTGCAAACTATACTCAAAACTTAGGGTCCAAAATGGTATTTTCCCCGTTTATTATTGCTAGAGTATGCATTGTGTTAAAAGTTTTAATCCATCAAGAGACAATTATCTCATGCAGAAGGACAAGCCACAGAGACGTAGGATGAATTTAGATGGTCGGCTGAAGGATGGTAGAGGCAATCGCAGGGACCGTGAAAGTTGGGCCAATGGGGTTGACAGACTTGATAGATCTGAGAACCCACAATCAAGTGATTTTCAATCAACAAATGATGGTGCGGATGGTGGAAACCTTGATGATCCTATGTTTGATACTTTTGGAGGCCAAGGCAGACATGTTGCTCCTTTTGCCTCTGAAATGCCACCACCAGTGCTTATGCCGGTTCCTGGTGCTGGGTATGTTGGTTTTAACTGCTCAGCGTTTTTGTGCCTTTTGTGTTCCTGGTGATCTTACAGCTCATGTTTATCGCAGTCCATTAGGACCTTTTGTCCCTGCTCCACCTGAAGTTGCAATGAGAATGTTGCGGGAACAAGGAGGTCCACCTCCGTTTGAGGGTGGTGGTAGAAATGGAAGGCCAGGATCTCAATTAGGTGGATCTGCTCCAATTCTTGCCCTATCTCCAGGTTTTCGACAGGATCCACGTCGAATACGGAGGTATAACTTCTGTACAGATTTTAACTGCTCTATTTGTTTTTTCTTCTCCTTCATAATGTTTCTTTCTTAGACTTGACTTTGTTGTATTCAGGCAAGGAATATTGGTTTATAGTCGTAGGAGATCAGTAAAACTTTTTTGGTTTTTTCCCTTGCTGCGAGCTATGTTCTTCATACTAATTCTGAATCAGGATATGATAACAACATAACTCTTCCGAAACTTTAGGGTTTTATAATTACATATAGAAACTAGACAACCAACTGACGCCTTAATCAGGCTGCGAAGTGCACAAATATTTTACATTTCTCCAAAACATGCTTCTTTTCGATTCAAATTTATTTGCAGGATCGAGAAAGTTAATGCATTTTGTTGTATAGCTAACAGTAAATATCATGCAGTTATCAAGACCTAGATGCACCCGAGGACGAAGTCACCGTAATAGATTATAGAAGCTTGTAGATATATTTGGCATCGGTGAAGTTTAGAGGTCACTCATGTTTCCGAAGGGGGGGATGCAACTACAGAACTGATACGAATTTCAGACTGGTCACTGTATGACATTCTTCTTGTTGCTGAAGAGGTTTGCTTTGTTTCACCCTATAATGAGTTTGATCACATTCTGGCTGTGGGCAAGTTCAAATACCACCTTAATGGGGAATTGTGCATTCGTCTAACTGTTTTTCTTTTTTCCTTTCTGTGTCCATTCTCTGTATTCTTAGTGAAGAATGAACTCGACCCGAAGGCAAGAGATGATGTTAATGACCGAAAGATGTACCCATCTTTCGAATCGTCGAACATAATTCTTCTGCAGTTAGGAGTGTGCATCCCTTTTTATTTTTCATTTTTGGTTAGAGTCGATTTTGGTCAAGCAAGAACTATTAATAAAATTGTGGATATCAAATCTGTTTTATGAACTTTCTAACTACAGTACAAAGATTGTAATGATAGGATGATCTATTGCTATTTATATTGAGAAAGGATATCCAATTCCCAGGCAGCAGCCCCCCAATATGGGGATGACATGTATGATGAGTAGAAGAAGACTAGAACAGGGGTAGTTGTCCTTAGGTTCTTTCTATTATAAAGTTGTTTCAGATTGTGTTTTGAATTTTCTTTTCCTATGTTGGTCGATTAATATGTTAATTTTGTTTGTGTTTTTTCTTTTTCTTATTGTGTCAATGCCAATGGTAATTACAAAAAGTGAAAATGTTATCATTTGAATGTCCAAATATCCTTCGTTTGAATTTCTTTTTAATGATTTCATTGAAAAAAGTCCAAGGGTGACATTGCTTGTCCAAGGCATGTTTTGCTCATGGCTGCATGCTTGTGACACGATGTCAAGGTTACGCCTGGTTGATATGAAATGCTTCAAAATGTACTATAGGGAATATGACTAGTTGTAACTTCTAGCCTGATAGACATGAAATGTTTCAAAATGTACTATAGGGAATACGACTAGTTGTCAATTTCTCTTTGCCCGATAGTTATATGCAGTAAGTTGTTGTCTTTTGGTTACATTCCCATATAACACCAATTTCTCTCTCTTACTGACAAAACTCTTTCCAAAACCTCTCGCTTTATAAAATACTCTTGAAATCAAGACTCGAGGTTTCTATTCACGTTGCTCGACTGTAGGCAATGTAACTCAAGTAAGATTGACCTACAAGAGTGGGTGCACAATTGCCTTTGTCAAATTCGTGCCTAGAAACCGCGATTGTGACACCATGAATCTTAAGTTCAAGTTTTTATTAAAACTTCATATCTTAAAAAATATATATATATATTACACAAGATTTTATTGTTCTTAAATGTGGCTAAGGAACAATATTGAAATTTAAATAACGTTAGAATTTCATTTTCATTGTTAAATAAAAAGTCTCTATAGTTGGAAGAAAACAAACGTTTATTTTTTTCCCTTTTTTATGGTTATGAATGTAAATTTTATTCGTTCTTGTTTTAAGTGAATCAAATGATTCTGCCTCTAAAATGTGTGTATCAATATCAACCTCTGCCTTAATGAGACAGAAAAAAATCAGTGTGAACAAAAGGTTATTGACCTAACAAGGAAATGATAATAAGATAACACAGCAATTGTAGTCTTATTTTCACATTTGAGCAGAAATATCAATGAGACCCTTATGTACACAGTACATGGTGACCCTCTTTGCACAAGTAACAACACAGGGAGGGGGGGCATACCTTTGTTAGCGACTCGGGTGAGTATCAGATTCTTCGAATTTGGATTGTGGCCATCTCCATTTTCATCCTTCCTCAGCAGAAAGCAAGCAAGCTGAAATCTCAGACTCGGTTTCACGGAAAGCGGGGCAGTCAGAAGTTGAGCAGCTTCAATGACAGTCCTTTCACTTCTATAACAGCAGCAGCCGAAATTCTGAGGTTGCCAGCAATCTCCGAGCATATAATTAGGAGATGAGAAGAAAACAAGCATTAATTAATGGAGCTACTCTATTCCTGGAGGCATCATACCATATGGTCCTTGCCTGACCCTAACAAGATGACCCTTAGGACCATTGGATGCTTGAATCTAGTGTTATATGTACATCTATAGAGGGAAATGTGGCTAGCCTAAACTAAAGAGAAAAGTGGGATCATCCAAACATTCTCGAATCTCGACAGACTAGCAAGCATTTTGTAGTCTTCTACGTTGGCAGGCTCCAGAAATAAATGACTTAACGTGCCGTGAGGTCCTCGAGCAGGTGTCTGAGGTCCTTACTTCCGTTGCTTTTTTGGTAGAGGTGGTTCTGACTGAGTTTCAGCCTGCCCAAATAAGTTTTGATACAAATAAGAACAGATAAAGTACAATTCAGACGTCCAAAAGTTGTGAATAGCTCATTTCAAGATATACCGGACAGCAGTCTAATAACCCCTCTTTTCATACCTATCATCTTACAAATTTTCAAACTAAATGTTGTGAGTTCAAATGGTTGTATAATGATGTAACCACCCAAGTCCACCGCTAGCAGATATTGTCTTCTTTGAGCTTTTCCTTTCAGACTTCTTCTCAAGGTTTTTAAAACGCGCTAGGAAGAGGTTTCCACACCCTTCTAAAAAATGTTTCGTTCTCCTCCCCAAATGATGTGGGATCTTACAATGAATTGTGAGATCCCACATCAACTAGGAAGGGGAACAACATCGATTGGAGAGGGGAACAAGTGTCAGTGAGGACGCTAGGTCCCGCGGGGGGGAGTCCAAAGAGGACAATATCTGTTAGCAGTGGGCTTGGGCCGTTACAAATAAAATTAGTGGAGGTTGTGTAACACACCTAGAAATTCATCGATATTTAAAAAAAAAAAACGATTTTTTTTCAGAAAAACCTTAATAGGAAAAAGATTGTTCTTTATTATTTCATATTTGCATAACACTTCTTACAACTAGAGATTGGACTGAAAGAAACTTTTAATCTAGTCTAGCAGTAAGAATAAGGGTAAACTGGCAAAAGAGAAGATCCAAAGTCAACTTTTAAGACACTCTTGGAAAATGAATTTACCAAGAAGGTTAGCAAGCTAGATACTCGTTTAGCTACGTACGTGTTCACAAGCAATATACTCCGAATAGGTAACCAACACCCAACAATTCATTGATGAAGTTTTCTACTTATATATATGTGCCAAAAAATTCAGAAAAAACGGATGTTATGATAGTTTGAACACTAGCAACCAAAAGGAAAGGAAAACAAAAAGAAAAGGTTTAGGCCAAAAGTACTCACAGTATTTGAAAGCTGCTCACGGATGTATGCCATTGACCTCAGCATCGCACCTAGTGTATCTCTAGAGACCTGAAACTTAACCTCAGACTCTCCAGAAGTTGTCTCAGTATCTTGAAGCTGAGATGAAGTAAATTTCAGAATATGTATTTACAAGTAAAATAATAATGCATATAATATAATGTGTATGGCATACATAAAGGGTCTCCAGAACTCTTAAGTGTCATGTTAACAACCTATGTTCATGAATAAATAAACCAGTTATTCTCCATGCTTCTAATTCTCAAATATGGATCTATTGATAAGAACAAGAGACCATTTAGTGTTCTCATTACTAGAACCTAACAGCCCAAGTGAGACGTAAAAATCAGGTAAATCTAAATAATTGGATGCATTTAGTATCGAACCTTCAAGTTGATGACAGCAACCTTGTTTGCTGGCGTCGAGAGCTGTTCGCTAATGTATGCCATAGACCTCAACATTGGTTCGAGTGAAACCCTTGAGAGTTGAAACTTCACTTCCGATTCAGCAGACGGACTCTTGCTGTAGTCTTGCAGCTACAAAAGGTAATAAAGAAGCTTATTAGTTCTAGGTCAAACAAATGAGATCAGAACAACCAACCTAAAGAAATCATAACTTCTTGAAAGCTCTTTGAAAGCACAGTCCAGGAAAAGGAAATCATATGTTTCTTTTAGCACCTTCAGGTTGATAACAGCAACTCTATTTCCTGTGGTCGAATTTTTATTCTCCATCACCCATGTCATTGATTTCAGATAAGGAAGAACAGCCTAAACCAAAGGACAATGTTAGAAACTTTTACTCGTTCACATTTCTAAGCCAAGAAATAAGCAGAAACTAAATAAACAACCATGTGGTCAGGAGGATTATCATCTCGGTGAAGGGTCACAGGAGATATATGTGGGTAATTCAAATCAGTGATGGATTGAACAGGAGCACCAGCATTGTTAAGATTAAATCGTCTCATAACTTCATCTTGACGAGGCCACAGCAGTGGGGTCGTATCTGATGCTGAAGCTGAGGTCTTCCTCTCATCATAGCTAGCCCCACTAACCTGTGAGCTAGGAGGCGCAACTTTTGCAACATTCTTCTTGATGATTGCTACTTTTTTTCCAGCTTCTTTAAGTGCAGTTATGGCAACAGTATAGGTTTCTGGAGCAGTTGCTCCTTCCTCCGCAAACCTGATTGCTTCTCGGCATAAACTATTGTACCTTGATGATAAAGACTCCTGTCCATGTAACTCAATAGCACGTTCATCCGATCCAAGTCCACTCCTTGCATTTCTTGTCCATCTTTTCAAGATGTAATGAGATGGTAATGTAAGTACGTTAGTTACTGTGAAGACGGTTAATACATGTCTGCAAAGAATGCCTGAATACTCAAACATTTGGCAACTACAGTTAGCTTTCATATCTGAGTAATTTAATGTGACAACATATGCCTTCTGGTCATCCTCAAATTTAGCAACCCTAAAAGTGCTAAAAGCTGCATCTCCTTCAATTCGATTAGCAGTATAGACAAAAGTTTCAACAAGCTCCTCTTGAAATTTTGCAAAAATTTTTCTCGTATAAAGATTTGCTGCCTGTTTCTCCATAGGAGATGGTGTTCTCAGTACAGGTGTAGTGCACATTGTATCAAAGTCCGCTTCTATTTCCTTCTCGAACCAGTTTTCTAAAGCTCTTTCATACTGCCTAAAGAACAATGGTAATGTAGTCTGCTGGTTCACATATCCATCCAAAAATGAATCATCATATCCTTGATTCGGAGATATAACAGCAAAAAATGAATCGCGGACATACACAGGAACCCATTGAGCACGTGCATTATATAATGATTGGAGCCAATCATTTTTTGCTAAATTATATTTTTCAATGATACAATTCCAAGCTGACTCAAATTCCTCAATAGTTTCAGTCAAGTTGATACAATTGTAAAGTTCGACTTGGAAATTTGGATGTGTGAGACATACAGAAGCCAACTTCTGCTGACCTTCTCTTAAGACATGCCATTTGCTAATGCAGTGTCGGGCTTCTGGAAACACTTGAGCAACAGCTACATGTATGGCTCTGTCCTGATCAGTGGTAATTGATATAGGCTGACGATCGTTCATTGCTGTTAGAAATGTTTTGAACAACCAAACAAAAGAAGCCTCAGATTCATCAAGCAGTAAAGCACATCCAAATAAAATTGTCTGACCATGATGATTCACTCCAGTGAATGGAGCAAATGGAACTCTAAACTGGTTAACTCTGTACATTGTGTCCAATGTAACTGCATCACCAAAATGACTGTAAGCTGCTCGAGATCTTGCATCTGCCCAAAATACATTAGCCATACGATTATCTTCATCAAGTTGTATGGCATAAAAAAATCCAGGATTCTCAGATTGCATTTTCTTAAAATATTCGAGCATATTCTGAGCATCCCTCCCCAATGTCCTCTTTCGGCGAGCATTCCTGATGGCATAATTCATAGTTGAAGCATTATTAAGTGACCGATTTGCTTCTGCTTGAGATGATGTAGTTCTAACTCCACGATTTTTCTCTGCAGATGCACGGTTGTCATCCATTAATAGAGACATGACACCACTGGGAACGCCTGCAGAACCAGTATACGCTTCAGTCATGGTCTTTGCAGCACCAGCAAAATGCCTGCGAGGCCGTAGATAATGCACCTTACTAGAATTTACTGTAGAATGACTATGTTCCTTTACAAATTTTGTGACAACCCATTTATCCTGATCTTTCAACTCTATCCTAAGCATTGCATCACAACTATCAGCAGATTTCCTTTTTGAACACTCTCTACCACATACAAATTCTCTTGCAATTATAGTTCCATCAGATTTAGAACGACTAAGTTGGCCAATTTTTGAACTAAAACCAAAGCGTCGTGCATACTCATCATAGAAGGTCTTTGTGTCGTCTTCAGATTCAAATTCCATGCCCACATATGGTTCAATGATTCCATCTTCATCGTGAAGTGAAGAATCTTCGACATTGTTAATTTCACCTTCATGAGGGTCAACATCACTGTCATCTACAATTGCAGGATGAGCCATCCCATCAACCTCAACCATTTCATCCATCAAATCCACTGTGTAAAGCCAAGTTATTTATCCAACATGAAACCCAATATAGAAGGGAAAAGCCCATCCATTTTTTTTGCTCCCAATGCAATTTAGATACAATCTGCAACAAATTATCAAACCACAAAATACCATTAGTTCTACGACAACAAAGCTCACAAGAGATAAAACAGGTCAATTGTAAATAATTGATGCAGCCTACTTTTCACCAAACAAGATAACAACCCCCTACGAAAAACCACAATTTGTCCCAAAACCCAAAGATCACTCCCTAAATACTCAGTAACAGAAAGACACAAGAGACTATTCCTAGAAGTTCTATTATAAAACTAGTTAACCACAGCCACATATTCAAATTCCCACGTTCTTCTCCACGTTTCCTGAAAGATGGCGAGGTAGCCAACATTCCAAAAAGAAATTATTGTCCTTAATCCAATGTAACTGCAACAAGCTCCTACAACATACCACCACCAGACCACCAAAAAGCATTTGGAATTAAAAATGTTCCACAAGATAGATAGAAACAACAGTTAAGAAGTGAGTGAAGACGAACGTGATCGAAATATTTGGTTGCCTCCTTGAAAATATTGCATCATTTATCTCATGAATCATAGACACATAAACTGACGTCTCCGATGAATGGAAGCCATTAGAATTGAGATTTCTAGGTACAGCCAGCCACCAAAAAACTGAACCACGTTAGAAACTCCACTGTCTAATAACCAATTGGCCTTAAAAACGAGAGGTCAACATAAAATCAGTAGCAACAATAATGCGATTCCAACCAAAAAACTGATGCAATCTCCCCAAGGCAATAATCATCTTGGAAATGCCAATATCCAACAAGTGCAATCTATAACTGTATGCATACGTCTTCAAATAAAAGTTATTATTTGCTATTAGTACGATACATGTAAAACCACTGATTTAAACATCTAAATACAATAAGTACCTCAATTTATCATGTTCAAACTTCATCTATTCCCACACATTTAACACCAAAATTCCTTGGTAGTAAACAGAAAAGAAAGAAAAATCTATAATTTCGAGACAAAAATCAAGTAATTGAATTCAAAACATTGCAAATAACTACAAAAAAAAAAAAAAAAAAAAAAAAAAAAAAAAAAAAAAAAAAAAAAAAAAAAAAAAGAAAAACAGGACACATTTTTAGCAGATAATTAAACTTTTCATAGCCGAGAAACTTAATACACCGAGATTACCAAAACCAAACCCCATTATAAAGGCATATCTCACCAGGAAACCAAAAACATCATAATTCGAACTACAACCAAATAAAATCAAAGCCCTATAGCATTACAGAGAAACAGAGACGGAAATAAACCCTAGAAACTGAAAGAAATGAGAACTAATTAACAGGAGGAAAATAGATAGGGCGTTGTGGAAGTGGGCGGACCTAACTCGTCATAGTTCTGACGCCGGTGACTAGCGACGCCGACAGTCACGGAGGCTGGTGGCCGTGAAGAGGAGGAGAGGGAAAAACGATGAGAGAGAGAGAGAAAGAGAAGGCGCGATCGAGGACGTTTAGAGAGTAATCCGATGTGCCATCGTGTATTCTAATCCGCTGATAAGCAAATCAGAAGATGACACGTGTAGTCTCTGTGGAAATTTTTTTAGTCCCTATTATGTATATCACAATATCAGAAAAAAAAAATGTAAATTAAACAAAAAAAAAAAAAAATCAAAATTGATTAATAAAAAGTTAATTTTCTATTTTTTTAAGCTAACAAATATATTATGGATAGGATTATAAATCTTAAAACTAATTTTGTGAGACTATAATTAATGTTCTAAAATGTTATAAATTAAAACAAAACCAAATTTAAAAGATAAAATACCAAAATGAGATTTAAATTTAAAATAAATAGATAATTATTTAAATTTTAAATTTTTTAAAAATGCTTAGTGTCGTGGTCATGTTCGCCCGTAACATATTGTTTGTGGTCACATGCTCATTCCAAGCCATTTTACCTTGCCTTCGTACCTCGTTCATTCTAGCTAATTATTAGTTTTTTCTTGTAATTTCATGACCACATGACTCCATGCCACATTTCACGTTCACGCTTTACTCAAATCAATTGTCATCAAAATGTATCATACGAGATTCAATTAGTTGTTAAATCTTCATACTCGAGTATATATGCTAGTTTATAATATTTGATTTCTTAAATGGGTTTGGAAACGTTCTCTAAAATTTCTTTAACCCAATTTTTAAAACCGTTTTCCAAGAACTCGATGGATGCTAAATCTAGGTCATTTGTGTCACCGAGAACCCTGATTGTAATTAGCTGTCTTATTCAATGGTAAGAGAAGATGTCACACAATTATCTCGTGAGTCTCAAAACAGTACTGACAATAAGAACAAATATCACGTGGATTTTGTATCTTACTTTAAACAACTTAATTTTGTTGTGATTGAGCTTATTTGAACCAGGGTAGAGATATTGCCAACCAATTTGTCTTTATTAGCCGCTCGGGTATTAACCTGAAAAGAATCCATTCTAAGCTTATCGATAATCATGCCTAGGAACAAACATTTATTTCCATAATTAAGGAAATGTGGGAGAATTGGCTATACATTTTTCCATTTTCAACCACAAGAGTATTCAAGAATTAAATTTTAGAAAAAATAACGACTATTTTAATTCTGTTTAAAAATTATAATTTGCATATTAGAGAATATAAAATCAATATTTATACACAAAATTCTGAATTCAAAGTTGTTATAATTTTCTTTTTATTGCAAATTTGACCTTAAGGATGAGAGTAATTTCACACACGCCCTCACAAAATTGTAAATTTTATCCCCGCCTAGTTTCAAAAAATTTACACACGTGCGGCAATTCATGGCATGAAAAGCGAAACAGAGAGAAAGTGGAGCGGCACCTTCGAGGCGGCAAGGAAATGGAGCGCCGTCGTCAATAGGCGGTGGAAATCAAAGCCGTTTTGAAGCGTTGAATCTTCCGGAGACAAACAACGGCTCTTTCCAGAACCACATCAACTCTATCCCTCCGCCGCCCGTTCTTGTCTCCCGTTTCCGATTCAGCAATCTCTCTCTGTAATCGGTCCCCGTACACTTTCATTTGTCCTCCTTCCTCCATCTTCCTCCTCTTCCTACAACTACTCGATTCTGCTACAAAACACATGAATCAGTAAACAATCGGAAAAGAAAAAGAAGAAGAAGAGATGGAGCGGAAGGCAGAGCGGGCACTGACCTTGCGAATCAGGAGCGAGAGAGGAAGGCGATCGTCGTCTCGAGGCTTCGACTGCGTTCGGCTGATGAAAAAGCTCTTCCGATTGCGATTGCGATTGAAGAAGTTGGATGAAGGATTTGAGTTCGAGCTTTAGGTATTCGAAACGATTGGGATGAAGTAGTTGGAGAGATTCCAGTTCTGCCTTTGCCTGATCTTCGATCATCCTCTTCCTTGCTTCGCTCCATTCCAAGTCCGTCATTCTCTCTCTGTATTTCTCGTTCTCTCTCTACACTACCATGGAAGTGGAAGGGAAAGGGAATGGAAAGAACAAAGAAGGCGGAAAGTTTTGTGTCTTTTTGCCGGCCGATTTTGGGGTTCTCTAGAAAAATATTATTATAATTAGGGGTGTACATTCACTCAGACAATTTGGACCAACCCAACCCGAACCATAAACGTTAAAGGTTGGGTTGAGTAGGATGAAGATTTAGGGTAGGGTTGGGTTCATTTTTCTGAACCCGAATTGATTCGATTCGATTTCGGATTTTCGAGTTAACTCGACAGAATTTAAATATATACAATATATATAAATACCTTACTATAATGGTTTATAAATTATATATATAAGGATTAAAGATAGATTACTTGTAAATTTTAGTTTAAATATATTTAAACAATGCTTTAAATTTAAATAGACTAAAAAATAAACTATAACTCAAATAACTTAAAAAAAATCCAAATTAATAAAAATACTCAAAAATATTCTTATCCTTATAAAAATTTCAATAATACTTTTAAATTCAAAAAATATAATTAAATATCATTAATTTTTTTAAAATTTAAAAATATGGATGGAAAATATAGTCTTCCACCTTCAAAATAATTTCAGGATTGTTTAAAAAATACCAGTTTTACCAAATTTTAATAATCTTAATTCTTTTTTAACTTAAAAATAACTTTAATTTTTTTAAAAAAATTTAAATATTACGTTTTAAAAATACTCGTGAATTTTTTAAAATAACATTTTAAAATAACATTAAAATGTTTAGATAATCTATGAAATGTTAATAGATAGTTTTAAATATAATGCTAGCTGTAAAAAAAATTGAATTTTTTTAAATTTAAAAGTATTATTAAAACTTTTTTAAATTCATAAATATTTTTGTAAACATTTAAATATATTTTTAAAACAAAATACTAACGATTTTTCTCAAACTAAAGGTAAGAATAATTATCAGATTAAAATCTAAATATATATATATATATATGTATATATATATATTTTTAGAGAATATAGAAGTTTATATATATTTTTATTAATTTAACCTATTTATTATCTCCTCTGAGCAACCCCGCCAGTACCCTCGTCCCGGGTAAACCATGAGCCGGTTTTGTACTGCAGCGCCCGGTTTGTAAATTTAAAAAGTTTTGGGGCATTTTTTGTGGTTTTTTTTTAATAAATAAATTGTTGCTTTCAAATAAAATTTATTGGCGGGCCTACTTCTTAAAATTGGCTAAATTATTAAAAAATAAAAATCATTTAGAATCTCATACCTCTGGAATCCTGTTGAAATTAATTGAAATAGATTCGATAAAAATATCATATTTATCGTTTATCTATTTTTTTAAAAGCCAGAAAAATAAATAAATAAACAATTTTATGTACCAAATTTTTTATTAACTCACATGCTTCACACCTCGTAACATAATTTCATTTTGTTGGATGATGAAAGACCCACATTGGCTAATGTAGGGAATGATCATGAGTTGATAAGGAGGAATACTAACTTCATTGGAATGAGGCCTTTTGGGAAGCCTAAAGCAAAGCCATGGGAGCTTATGCCACAATATTATACTATTGTGGAGAGTCGTGTTAAAAAATATATTTTAATTATTTAGAAAATGATTTTTAAGATATTTATTGAAACGGAATTAAAAAATAAAATAATGGACACGTCATTAATTAAAAAAAGAAAAAAAGAAAGCTGGTTTCTTGAAGAGCTTCTTCCCCAACTTACCACCAAACCCTAGAGACCAACACAAAACACTTACAGCGTCTTCACTTCCCTCCTACTCCGACCTCTACATCTCCAACAATGGCAGCCATGCTGGTAAGCTCTCACACTTTCACCTTCTTCCATTACATTCTCATGTGTGATTTGCAGTCTTTTTCATTTCCTTCACCATATCTGACTCTTTGTATGTGTCGGAATTGTACAGCAACCTCAGATCATACTGCTGAAAGAGGGAACGGATACTTCCCAAGGCAAGGCACAGTTGGTGAGCAACATCAATGCCTGCACCGCGGTGGCCGATGTGGTGCGTACCACTTTGGGACCTAGAGGTATGGACAAGCTCATACATGACGATAAGGGAAATGTCACCATTTCTAATGACGGCGCTACTATTATGAAGCTGCTTGATATTGTTCATCCTGCCGCTAAGATCCTCGTGGACATCGCCAAGTCGCAGGACTCCGAGGTATTGGCCCGGTCTTTTTGTTGCTCTTTCTCGCATTTGTTGATTCTGATGCTGAAACTGTTTTGGTCGAGTTTCGACTTCGTGTTTGTTTTGTTTTGGCTTATAGGTGTAGGGTTGATTTGTTCTTTGGTTTTGGATTTACATTACGCAGTTTGTTTTTTCTTGGTACTTGCATTTCGATTTGAAGTATGAAATGTGTTATTTTTCAGCGTTTTGTAATTTCCAGCACTTCTTCAGTCCATGATATGAAGTACTGAAATTGACCTATTGTATATTAGATTTTCTATAAGAAAAATTACATCGTGGAAGGGTGGAGATGATTCTTCACGTCGCGTTCAGTATGGGTGGGGAAATGAGAAGATGTGAGATTTTTAGCTATCATTATTGTTGCTAAAAACTAAACTCCCTATAGTTTAAGAGGAGTTGAACATTCATTTTTTTCTTTCTACACTGTAGCAGGCAAGTAGAGATGGATTTGGGAGCTTACTGAAAATTGTTTATTATTATTTCTTCTGAATTAACTTTCCGGATCTGTCCGATCTCTGATGTGAAATCAAGATTTTCTGTAATATGATTAGTGAGATACTTCACATAAAAGTGGGGGCATCAGTTTCTGTATGCGTGAGTATTTTCATGTACCTTGAACGAGATGTTTGAGTTTAATAAGCTCAAGTAATTTTTTTGTTTCCTATCATAAAAGATCAAGTAATTCTTGAATAAATAGTGATACATTTGGAATTTTAAAGAGGTGTTCCTGTATTATTTTCTCTTATGCTCCTACTATTTTTAATTATTGTAATGCCCATATGTGTGGCTTGGCGTGCTAGCTTATATGAAGTATCGATCTGCGATTGAGTTAATATTTTGATAAGATTTTATTGGGTCAAGTTTTTTCTAGCTGATTCATCAGCCATCCCAAGAAAAAAAAAAGAAATAGAACAGAAGAATGAAGATGGAACTTTATATATAATGACACTAATGGGAATGTTCACGGAACTGCTTAATATTGTGTTCCAGGTTGGTGATGGGACAACTACTGTCGTTCTTCTTGCTGCTGAGTTTTTGAAGGAGGCCAAGCCTTTTATAGAGGATGGAGTCCACTCTCAAAATTTAATACGGAGCTATCGGACTGCAAGCCATTTGGTCTGTGACTTTAGCTTCCATTAATATTACATTTATGTGTTGAATGCTTACCTAACTCTCCTCTGACTGTATTTGTTTGTAGGCAATCGAGAAAGTAAAAGAATTGGCAACCAGCATAGAGGGGAAGAGCTTGGAGGAAAAGAAAAGCTTGTTGGCTAAATGTGCTGCTACAACACTTTCCTCTAAGCTCATTGGTGGAGAAAAGGACTTCTTTGCATCAATGGTTGTTGATTCTGTTATTGCAATAGGCAATGAAGATAGGCTTAACATGATTGGTATAAAGAAGGTATGTACCCTCATATAATTCCTTTGAATTCTTCATTATTTTGCTCCATGGGTAAAGATAACTTGTATAGGTGGAGCACAAAATCATTCTGCCGTGCAGTATTATAATTTTTGTTTGGGGGTTTTTTGAACTGAAGATACGTGGCTAAATTATCAACTTTGAATTATCATCTGGAATAGTGATTGAACAACTTTGAAATTTCTTAATTCGATTTTCCAATTATCTTCATTTAAACAGTGTATTGCAGTTGAAACCTTCATAGCATCAAATTTCTTTTTCACAGTTCTTTATTTATACATAATTATTCCCTTATTGGGTTTGGTAATAATTCTTTGATTCAATTTCTCCTTCAAATGATTTTAATGAATTGCTGGTACATTTACTGAATGGTATTGTGCTGTTGGAATTTTGATATGGCTTGTCAGGTTCCTGGAGGGACTATGCGTGACTCCTTCCTGGTAAATGGTGTTGCCTTCAAGAAGACATTTTCCTATGCAGGTTTTGAACAGCAGCCAAAGAAGTTTTTGAATCCAAAGATACTATTGCTAAATATTGAATTGGAACTTAAATCAGAGAAAGAAAATGCAGAGATACGGTAAGATTCAGTTTATAGAACTTCCCCCTCCATTTTATTACTGTACTAAACTTCCAGAAACTCAATGTTTTTCGTAGGCTCTCTGATCCATTGCAGTATCAGTCCATTGTTGATGCAGAATGGAATATTATTTACGAAAAATTAGACAAATGTGTAGACAGTGGAGCCAAGGTTGTTCTTTCGCGTTTGGCTATCGGTGATCTTGCCACACAGGTTATTATTTTTGTGTTTTCTCACAATGATTACGTCTCCAGTGTTCTTTATGGTTAGACAAGGTCTCTTCTGTCAAATATGATTCTTGACAATTGATAGTATGAAGTAATATTCTATTGAAAATTTAAGATGTATTATCACCACTCATTTAGTCAATTTGCCTCTTAATCCACATCAATGGTTTGCTTTTAACAGTATTTTGCAGACCGAGATATTTTCTGTGCTGGCCGTGTGGCTGAAGAGGATTTGCAAAGGGTTGCTGCTGCAACTGGTGGTACAGTACAGACATCTGTTAACAACGTTATTGATGAGGTAGGCTCACATTCTGTTAGAAATTGTTTAGCAACTTTTATTCTTGGCGCTCCTCTGTTTTTCAGAACCAAACAATCATCTGAGGAATATGATATTGTTTTACTTTGTTGGCTTAAAGGTTCTTGGAACATGTGAGGTCTTTGAGGAAAAGCAAGTTGGTAATGAAAGATATAATATATTCAGTGGCTGTCCATCAGGTAGAACAGCCACCATAGTCCTACGAGGTGGAGCTGATCAGGTACGAAAAATTAGATATACCACCTTGTGTTTGTCAGTTATCCTGTTTTTTGCTGACACTACTATTATCATTTAGTTTATTGAAGAAGCAGAGCGTAGCTTGCACGATGCTATCATGATTGTAAGACGAGCACTGAAGAATTCTACTGTTGTTGCCGGAGGTGGAGCAATAGATGTATGTTTACTATTTCAGTTAAGCTTAGTTTGATTGTTCGGTTTTTATTTAAATATCCCTTTCTCAATTTTATCTACTTAATCACTTTGTGGCAGATGGAGATCAGTCGATATTTGAGGCAATATGCACGCACAATAGCTGGGAAGTCTCAGCTTTTCATCAACTCATATGCCAAAGCTCTTGAGGTAGATTAGTGGCCTCTCACTTCTTTTGAAAATAACTAGACACAACTGAAGAACATAACATTATTCCTTCTTTCGGGAGGGCTTTTTATGTACCATTTGTGACTTTCAAGTATTTTTTTTTCGTCTTTAAACAATTGGGGTCCGTAGGAGTTTGGATGTTAGCCACATATCATGTCATGCTTTAC
The DNA here is from genome assembly GCF_002738345.1 of Cucurbita maxima. NCBI lineage: Eukaryota > Viridiplantae > Streptophyta > Magnoliopsida > Cucurbitales > Cucurbitaceae > Cucurbita > Cucurbita maxima. The sequence continues at coordinate 3,317,741 of NW_019272018.1, forward strand.
TTCATTTCCACAAATTCGACGAAAAATTGGCTTTAGTTCACTTTTGTTTTTCAGTGTGAAAGGATTAGGAAAGTAATTTATTTCACCTTTCAGTCTTGCCGCCTGGTAAATTTGAGTTGGACTCCTACCTGCACATCTAAAGGATTAGGAAAGTAACGAAGATGGCAGCCCTATGAAAAAGGATGGCAAAGTATAGGGGGGGGGGCGTCTATCTTATTGGTTATTTGAAATTGTTGAAGCAACTGTCTAGTAAAATCAGCAAGTATTTGCACACCTTCAGAACCCCTGCTTTATGATAATATTGATAGAAACATGGTTTTAGGAGGGGATGACTTACTGGGTTGTCTGATTGTGGTTCTGCAGGTTATTCCCCGACAACTGTGCGACAATGCTGGGTTTGATGCTACCGATGTCCTCAACAAATTGCGACAGAAACACTCACATCCTTCAGGTAGAATTTTCCATCTCGAAACTTTGTTTTGGATTTATTTTCCACTCATTTGATGAATAGTCGAGTTTGATTAACATTACTTGATGTGTCGGCCCATTTTTCTTCACTCTATTTCTATATTTGGCCTCGTCAAATGATTGCATAGTAACATGTTGAGGTTCTGAAATAGGTGACGGTGCACTGTATGGGGTGGACATCAACACCGGTGGAGTTGCTGATTCATTTGCAAACTTCGTATGGGAACCTGCTGTCGTTAAGGTATCTGGATGTGTTAACCTTTAGAAACAAATAATAACCACAGGTTGCACTTTGATTTTGATATTTTTCTGTTGTCACACCGAATCATTCGCTTGCAGATAAATGCTATTAATGCTGCTACAGAGGCAGCTTGTCTCATACTAAGTGTCGACGAAACCGTGAAGAATCCCAAGGTTATATTTGATCAAGTTTTACTCTGTTGTGTGATTTTCTTTTACACTCAGTCATGGTTATTAACATTTCTTCCCCCCTGACCTTTATCGCGCAGTCAGAGAGTGCACAAGGAGAAGCTGCAGCCAGTGCCATGGGTGGAAGACGTGGGGGGGCTGCATTCCGTGGCCGTGGACGTGGGATGCAAAGATAATAACGCTCTAATCATCTCACTCACGAGAAGCATGATTTGGTTTGTTCAAGTTTCAAATTTTTGCCTGCGTATGCTTTTCCGAGTTATTAAATCTTAATCTTATTAGTCTAGACAAGACCTTGAGAGCTACATTCATTGGGAATATGGTCTTGTAGAACTTTCGGATGGAGGGTGATTTTGATGATAAGCATCTGATTGCCGTGTTGCTTTTCCTTTTTGGTGGAACCCAACGTTCATTTTGTAGGGTTGAATTATTTGTAGAGAAATGAATTTTCTTGCATCTGTTTCAATATCTGGAATTATATTTCATTGCTGTCAAGTATATATAATCACTCTATTAGTCTCTTAACTTATTTCAACGTCATAGTTCGAACGTCACAGTTCAACTAATTAAGAGATATATATTTTAATCTGAACTTTTGTAGATGAATTCTTTATCAAGATTTGATGAACGGAAAAAGTCGATGTCAATCAAAGATGTCAATCAAAGTAGAAGATGTGTATGAGAGAAATTTAGTTTATCATCCAATAATAGAATCAACTTTTAAAAATATGATAACTTGGCTTGCATGCCAACTATAATTAGTAGTAATCCACTAATTAATTTATTTCACCTATAAATCATATTACTCATTATTAACTTTCTTAAATGTTTTTAAATATAAACTTTTAAGATTTCTATATTTTTAGTTTTTTAATTTTTAAAAGTATTTAATAAATCCTAAAAGTTAAAAAGTTGAACCAGTTTCTACGTCCTTTTTGAAGGATTAATTCTTAATATATTCATTCATCAATAATAAATTTTATTTAAATTATATGTTTTATTTCAATTTCACAGATTGGGTTTTTTTTTTCCTACAATTTTTTAAAAACGTTTTAATTATTTTTAAAATAATAATAATAATTTTGAGTTTGGAATTGTTTATGATTGAGTTATTGTAGATTATTCTAAAATTATGTGATATGATAGAAAAATAAAATAGAAAGGGAATAATTAGTGCTAAAAATGTAATGGTTTTTATGTCAAAATCCATCAAACCCAATTAATTGTTATATCACATTTTATTTGATACAATGTCACATCAACCTTTCTATTCAAAATCATATCCAAATTTATTAAAAAAATTCCCTAAATTTACTCATTTCAATTTTAGACCTTCCTTATCTTACAATTATTAAAAAATTGCTATAAGTTACTCATTCCAATTTTAAAAAATCTACATATTATATATATCAAAATGTGGAATTTAATATTGTATTAAATCCAATTAATTTTTTCTAAAAGCTATTTTTGGTTTCCAATTTTTTAAATTTTCTTCAAAATATATTTTTGGCTGAGTTTTTTTCAAAATATTTTCAGCATCTAAACTAAATATCAATAGTTCTTTAGTTTACTTCAAATTTATTTTAAAAATTTGGTAAAAATTCATTGGTATTTTCATCTTAACGTTAAAAAAAAATAATAATAATAATACAAACCCCATTTAAAAAAATAAAAAAAATAAAAAAAAATAAAAAAAGAAAGGTTCAGAGCCCCCATGCAAATAAATCTGGAATTATCAGATCTTGTTGGCTTAAATAATTGACGAATCAACCAATGGTGTTTGGATTTCTCACTCGCTTCCGTGAACCCACGCGCTCTTTTTTGTCATTTTCTCCCATAGCGGCGCGTCTGATTACTCCCATGGCGGCGCGTCATCAACACTTGACACAGATACAGGCAGGGCGTTGCATAACTTCCGGCATGTCCGCTGCTCTGCTCCACTCTCCGCTTTTCGTCTCGTAGATCAGTACCAATCCTTCCTTCAATCCTCTCGCGCTTCTTCCGCTCCGGCGAAGTATATCGTCGATGCACCCGGCGACTTGAATCAGCATCACCGTCTCCCCCATTCCGACGCAGCTGAACCTCACCGTGCTGTCCAGCCGGACTTGCGGCGGTAGCGGTGGACTTCTTATTCTGTACCACTCGCCGAATCCGGTGGATTTGGTTGAGGTTTGGTTGCTACTGTTAGGGCATTTTCTTCTTGCATCGAATTTCCAGAACGAGAGCTCGACGGCGTGACTAGTGAGGACGAAGATGTGTCCCGCCGCTGCACACGCCGCCACCACGCAGCCTCCTCCCGGTACTGCGCTGCTTCTCAGCCATGTACGCGCCTCCACGTCGTACATATCCATGGAGCTCGCGTAGACGTGTGCCTCCGATCTACAAGCGCCGTGTGATACTAGGTTACCTGAAACTCCTTCTCCGATCTTCAGTCCTCCTATAACATAGAATACTCCGTCGACGGCGGTTCCGATGCAACCGTACCGTCTTCTAGCCGACTGAGCAACGACTTGCCACGAGTCCGTCTCTGGATCGTACATCTCCACCGCCGTCGTCGTCGGAGCACCGCCAGCGACGTAGATCCTACCAGAAATCACCGCATTGGCGAATTTCTTCCTGGAGAAATTCATCGCAGATCTCGCCGTCACCATTCCGGACCACGTATCGTACAGAAACATCGCATTTCGACCGATTAGGTAAATTCTAGGTCCAATAGCGGAGAGTCGCGCGTGAGAGAGCAATCCATAGAAATCACTAAAAAACACACTCTCCTTGGCTCTAAACAGCGCAACCTTCCACAAACCGCCGTTCGGAAAGTTGAAACTCGCAGCGTATAGGCCATAATTAGTTGCAGAAACAGCATAAACCGTATCCTCCAAATGGCCTCGAAGACGGCGGAGATCGACAAATGTAGAGGAAAGCAGAAGCCGGGCCCAGTGACGGGAAACGAGAGAGACAGAAGGAAGAGAAGCGGACGGAACTCGAGAAAGACAGTCCAAAAGAAGGTCGTCCGGCAGAGAGGAGATCGGCGCGGCGGCGGGAGGTGGCCGTAGAGAAGGGCTGTGGGTGGAGATAGCGGCGGATTCGAAGCAAGATTTGGAGGTTACAGGGAGAGTGGGAGAGGAATCGTTAGGGTTGGGGAAGCAAGATTTGATGAGCCAAGAGAAATGGCGATTGGAGTTGGAATTGGAGCTGTTATTGTGAGACGCCATTAGAGGAGGAGAGCATTTAAGATCGAATTTTATTTCACTGTAGAGAGAGAGAGAGAGGAAATAGAGAAATTTGAATCTCAAATTTCCTTTTTGTTTCTCTCTCTATCTTTAAATTTTTTTTTTAGTAATTTTGAAAAAAATGCATTTAATTTATATATTTTTAGATACGACCCCGAGCATAAACCTTGAGCTTAGCTTGTTTAGCTCGACTAGTTAAAGAATTTCTTTCAGAGAGGCTAAAACATATCGACAGTTTTACACGGTTGGATATAGTCAGTCGTTGAACAAAAGTCGGTGATTTCACTGTTCCTTCAAAAAGAGGGCAATCTCGGATTTTGAATCCCGAATTTCATTTTCCTTCTCATTTCTCTTTTTCTCTCTATACTTTTTCAATGCTTTTGAAAAATGCATTTTTTTTTATTTACTCGTGATTATAAAGCTTAAATATGAGTTTAGCTCAACTAGTCAAAAAATTTCTTCAAAAAAGCCAGTATAGTGTTTAACGAACCATATTATACGGTTGAATATAGGAATGTGAGATCCCCACAGGGTTAGAGAAAATCCCCACAGGGTTAGAGAAAATCTCTCCTTAGTAGACGTATTTTAAACTTGTGAGGCTAACGACGATACGTAATGGACCAAAACGGACAATATATATAGTAGGAGTTCAATTTTTTTTTTTTTTTTTTGTTGGTAAGGTTGAGATGAATGATATCACAGTAACCAATGAAGATAGCAAAATCCCTAATTTAAGGAAAAACAATTACTTGAGAAACACAATGAGTGGAGTTCTAGAGATGAACAAAATAAATTTAATACAAATATGAACTTAGGTCTTAATTATATAATATAAATTTCAAGAAAATTGTAATAAATATGGTTCAAATTACTATAAGATAAAGTTATAAGATAAAGTTAGTCCGAAGATAGGCGAAGTAACTTTTTAGGTTATATTTACCTATTAGCTAACTAACGCAACCAGTAACCTTCAAGTTGCCATTAATACAAAAGTAACTTTTTAGGTTTAAGCTAAGAGTTAAGTTTTTTTTGCAATTAGTCTAGGTTGCATATTTAGAATCACTTTGTTTTTTGATTGGTTCGAATCTCAAACAAGTATTTTTATCTTGAGATATTTGATCAACAAAGTAATGTCAAATTTCCTTTCTCTTGGAATAATTTCTTATCGTTTTGGTGTTCTTGTATATGGAGATATAAAATCTTAGATCAAATTTCTAAAAGTTACTGTGAGATTCTACATCGATTGGAGAAAAGAATGAAACAGTTCTTATAAGAGCTATAAGGGTGTGCCTAGTGGACGTGTTTTAAAACCTTGAGATGAAGTCTGGAGAGGGAAAGCTCAAAAAGTACAATATCTACTATCGGTGGACTAAGTTTGCACATCAACGAGGGTTTATAAGGATTGTTAGATCCAACTGACTATGGTTATCCTATCATATATCGAATTATTTGTCTATATTCAGATTGACAACATATACCATACTTGTTCTTATCAAAAGAACCAAGAAACAGAAAATCACAACTTCTCCTATCCAAACAACTACAAAAGCAAATCTCTTCCATAAATTTCTACACCAATTTGAGTTTTCACTTCCAAGAACAAGTATATCATTCTCAGTATTTGCAGCTTGGATCAAACTAAAAATGAACATAAGTAGGCAGCTGAACTATAAAGGAACTTGATATCAGGGGAGGGCCCATGTGGGCTTGAGTATTGTATCCACTTCGAAAAACTCGAGGCATGCATATATCAATCATGAAAAGCAATACTCAGAGAAATCCAGGTTACATGTAATGGTTGAAATGAATGAACCACAACCACAAATTCAGTCATATACTTTGTTAGCACTCTGAAACAGAAAGGCAAACAGGAAAAAGAAGATGCCTTAATGTTAGGAAGGAAGAAAACAGAAGCACCACAAACAAAAAGTGGAAGCCAATAATAACAGATCTCAATGCCATATTCTACTATCAAATGTTGAGTAATGGGAGCTAAGAATAATTTACAATTAGGGGAGATCTACAGAAGTTCATCAGTTTGCTGATGAAGCACGGTCGTCTGGTCCAGCAAGAATGATCTGCTCAATATGAGTATTCATAACAATATTAGATCCCGAGTTGGAAAAAAAAAAAAAAGGAAGCAAAGACGAGCGAAACTGCTACTCGAGAGGAATCATGGTGATCTTTCTCTCTTCATGAGTTGTATGGTATATAGTTTGATATGAACTAAGACATCAATCATGCAATATAAACTTCAAGGAAGATGTCTCATTCGAGAGTTTTACTGATTAGGATTTAGCTCTATCGATTTCTCCACCTTTACAAATTGCAGTTTAAATAATCTATTGGCAAATTGATAGTTTTTTTCTAAAAAAATAAATCCCATTTTCTTAAAGTTGACCTTTATAACAATTCAAGCTCACCACTAGCAGATATTGTCCTCTTTGAGCTTTCTCTTTCAAGCTTCCCCTCAAGGTTTTAAAACGCACTAGGGAGAGGTTTCCACACTCTTATAAGGAATGCTTTGTTCCCCTCTCGAACCAATGTGGGATCTCACAATTCACCCCACTTGGAGGTCTAACGTCCTCGTTGGCACACCGTCTGATGTCTGGCTCTGATACTATTTGTTCCCCTCTTGCAGATATTGTCCTCATTGGGCTTCCCCTCAAGGTTTTAAAACACACTAGGGAAATGTTTCCACACCCTTATAAGGAATGCATTGTTACCCTCTCCAACCGATATGGGATCTCACAGTCCACCCTCCTTAGGGGTCCAACGTCCTTATGAGCTTTCCATTCCATGCTTCCTCTCAAGGTTTTAAAATGTGTCCACTAGAGAGAGATTTCCACACCCTTACAAGGATCCCCTCTCCAACCGATGTGGGATCTTCCTCCTTCTCCTTTTGTAATATTTTATCCTATCAATGAACGTTTTATTTCCTATCAAAAATAAACATTCTAAGAAGATACATATGAAATCTTGTTTAGAGGTGTGTGAAGGTTTAGGTTGGGCAGTGTAAAGATTGGAGAACCAAACTGAATTATTCATATTCGTAGTAGAAAGTAAGCAGGACGTACATTGCAATCAAAAGCAAACCTCCTGGCTAGCATTATGGCTGCATTCCTGTCTCTCTCTGATTCAAATGCTAAAATGTAAGAAAGATCTTTCTTCACTTGCCAAAACAATGCTTGAGCTGCAGCATTGCCACCACCGCGAACTCCGCATAACTACGACCAAGAACGAGTGTGAGAGACCGATTCAGCAAAGATGTTCACATCCAAACTGAAAAAAATTCAACAATATTCAATATACCTGCATTGATGAAGAATAATATTCTTTAGCGATGGTGTTCTTTCCTTTGCAGAGCTTTATCCGCATCTTTCCGACATGGAGTGCATGTATCGACTCTGAAGGATGATTTACTCCGTTCACCTGAGTAAGAACTACCTGAAATATAAAAAATAAAAAGAATCTCCATAAGTTTGAGCGATCAATATACCATTTACGCCACGTGTTAATGATAATTTCAACCATCAGCACTTTCCTATACCATACTAATTCTTTGCGTATGGAAAAATCTACATAAACAGAAGGACAACGTACATTAAACTCGACATCATGCTTCCGCACGAGGGCTTCAACATAGCTTCCCAGACCAGCAGCTGTAAGAAAGCCAACATTTAGTTTCCTCCCATGAATTCATGCAAAACAAGCACTAAACAGCTACAGCAACCAAGACATTGATTACTTCACATGCATCTCAAAAGAACTCTTAAACTACCTGGATCAATGGGGCCAGTGGTTTTCAAAGTGATTCTATGATCATCTAAGTGAACGTCAGCTTGCAAGACTTTCCCGACGTCAAAAGGCTCCGGTGCATAAACTGGTTTTGTAGCTCCTGTTATAATAATGGTTCGGGTCAATATTAATAAAGAAATATTTGGAATTCCCCTCAATAAGTAAACTGCAGAGCTTTTAGAGTACCTGAAATAAGTTCTTTCTTGCCACCTTCAGATCCTATGCGGTACCACTGAATAAAGCATTTTGAAAGGTCGGGAGCTGTATCACAAGAAGGTTGGATATGGAGACAAGAACCCAAACACTCGGTGCCATCTATCTCATAAATGTTGGAGCTGTCTCCCATTGCCTTCTTGCTTATTGCAAGCTTGAAAAAGTGACAGTGTAAAGAACAGAGATCAGAATAATTTAAAAATAAATAAAACAGAAAGACCCTGGTCCTAATGGTTTCTCCCCATGAGTTATTTCCAAAATAATTGGGACACATCAAGTTGGATTAGCATAAGATCTTTAGTAAGTTCTTTGGAAGTGGTGCCAGTAACTTTTTTTTATATATAAAAAACATCAGAGACAATTTCATTAAAGAAATGAAGCGAAAACAGTCTCGAGAGGTGCCATTATGCCACAATGAATGAAACTTACATTGGTCTTATCCCCAGGACCCAAGAAGTCGAGGACTTTAGGCCAATAGGCTTAATAGTTAGCTTCAATAAAAATAATTTCCAAGAGTTTGAGAAAGAATTATAGAAGGTCTTGCCTCATATTATCACAAACCGGGTTCTTCCGTACCAAGTTCTTTTGTACAATAGTTCTAAAATAGAAAACTCATTGGAACTTTCCATCAGAACGAGTGGGGGGATGGAGGTGACTCTCATTTGGTTAATTGGGAATCCGTTACCAGGGCTTACGATTTAGGAACCTAATGTGGAGAGGCATAGAACTGTTATGAATAAATAGTTGAGAAATTACAAAAAATGGAATTCCAATATACTTGTTAATGGATTGCCTCCTTTCCAATAAAATTTTTGATAAATGATCCCCCATGACCTTATTCCATTTGGATTGCCTCCTTTCACTTTGTGAGGGAACTTTTTCTTTCTTTTTAAGAAACTAAGCTTTCATACATAAAAAGAACGAACGAACAAGCACATATAAAATAAACAGCCCAACAAAAAAGGGGAGCCCAAAGATCTTAAAGAGAGAACTCATCTCGAAAAGGATAGAACCTAGCTAACAATTACAGTAGCCTTAGCCACCTTTTTATGTCTTTCATTCCTCTCATGCCAAATCCACCAAAGAATGGCGAAGAAGCACACCTGCCAAAGAATTTCACCCCTCGGCCTAAAAAGGGAGGAACGACAAAACCTCCTTCATCCAAGCCCTACAATCCATGCTCCAAGCCAATAAGACGCCAAAAGCATCCTAGAGTTTGGAGTCCTTCGACAACTCCAAAGGACATTGTCAAGATTCTCTAATGCCCCAAAGCAAATGAAGCATCACTGCAGCCCCAAAAAGAAAAGACGTCCCATATGCTATAGTATTTTAGTTCTTGTCGTAAATGCCCCCACTCTCACCAGTATAGCTTTTCTTCTATGATATTGACTTGGAGAGGTTTTTTGTAACTCTCTCGGATTGAGGTTCTCCCCCTCTTTTGTAATTTCACACCATCAATGAAATTGCTTTAAAAATAAAACTATCATGAAGACATTTAACATTGAATATTCATAGGAAGTCAAGGGCACCTGGGACTAGTAGGATAGTAAAAGTAGTTTGATAACTTAGAAAGTTAAAAATGCTTGACAGCCCTTTTTTGGAGTTTGTGTTGCTAAAAACAGAGAGGATAGTTCTATGGTGGAGGAGATTCTTTTACATTCGTAATTTCATGATATGGGTTTATTCTTGTGACACATTAGCTTCTTTTCTCTTTTGTGGAATCTTTAGAACAAGAGACAATAAAAGTTTGAGCTATTGAAAGATCTTGTGAGGGAGGCTTATCTCTTGCCAAGTTTCACGAGTCTACTAGTGTTTGTTTCCAAGAATTTTTGTATTTTTTATTTGAGCCCTTTTTTATATAGTTAGTGGCTGGGTGGCTCCTTTCATTGGGCTGTTTTTTTTACACATCCTTTTGTATCTAGAATGGCCCAAGCCCACCGCTAGCATATATTGTCCTCTTTGGGCTGTTATAAATGGTATTAAAGCCAGACACCGGTCGGTGTGCTAGCAAAAGGGAAAGTCCAAAGAAGACATATCTGCAAGCGGTGGGCTCAGGCCATTACAAATGGTATCAGAGCCAAGTTACCGGATGGTACGAGGCACTGGTCAGAGTAGAGCTAGACCTTTTCCCTAGTAGACGTATTTTAAAACCGTGAGACTGACGACGATATGTAACGAGACAAGGATGAAGCAATTTTCTCGTCCTAAATTTCACAAAGCATGTTTGTACTACAAACACGTTTCACTCCAGAAAGCATCACTCTCAAGGCCGCACGCAGTACTTACAAAACTATAAAACCAATAGAAACCAAAAAATATCAGAAATAGAAGTTGACTGTATCATAAGATCACAAAACTTACTTCTTTCTGAAGTAGTATAGAATACTTAGACTTTTCAGCAAGTTGCAGTCTCAATGCCTGAAGCTCATGTTCCATGTCCATAACCTACATATCCCGAAAACTTAACATGGATCAAATTTATCCGTACTTAAAAGAACCATATAGAGGGTCCACCTTCATCATTTTTGCCATTTAATACCATGAAAAGTCAGCCAAAATGCAAAACTCAAATATGATATTGCCACTTAAATTAATGTAGAAGGGATATAAATCAAGTTGTATGATAATAAGCATAGAGAACGAGGATAGAACGTGGACCTTGCTCGGTTGGTGGAGCATTTTGATCCTTCTAGCCTCTTGAACCTCCTTCATTAGTTCCTCCAGGTCCTAACCACATTTCAGAATTGTGCTAGTTAAGCTATTGAAAATAGACAAAAAAGAAAAAGAAAAATACATAATTCTTGAGAACAGTTAATTAAAGAGAGAAACCTGCTTCCCAGCAGCTCGAGACATTCGTTCATGTTCTTGTAGAGCCTCTTCCACTCTCTGAACAGCTTCTCTTGCATTTTCGATTTCTGCACGAGCAAAAGCCCTTTCTTCATCCACAAGTTTCTTAGCATCTTCTGATGCCTGCAAAACAAAATAAACTCTCAACGCTCGAACAGAAAAGAAAGTGAACAAATAATTTTGTGAAAGGTAATGCCTCAAAATTTAAAAATTAATTAATTAATTCAACATCCTATGCAAATTTAAAATCAATCATCTTCATGCATCCATATACTTAAAAGTTAAAAAAATGAAGTACGATGACTTTAACGTCAAAGTTTATTATTTTCCTCTCACATTTCTTTTAAAGCCCCTTAAGCAATCTTTCAATTCAAACATTAACTAACTAAATAAACTATTTAGCACTTTAATTTAAGTATTACACAATTGCTTAAGACATGTCCGTCTCACCACTTTGTGTATATACAACTAAGTATTTAATACGTGTGCTTTCTAAGATAACGAAAAATATCACCATATTTAATTAGAATGCTAAACTTACCTGCTTAAGAAAATTAGCTAGCTTCTTAACTTCAGCCTTTTCTTGTATTAGTTCCCCTTCCCGCTGAGTAAGTTGAACGGCTAATGCCTCCACCTGCAATCAGCAGAATCAAGCACCCGCATTATTTTGCTCGTGTTCGGAGATAGCCCCCGTAGCAACAAGACATTGCAAGTTAGAACCAGAAAGGTAGGTTTAAGTAATAAAGGAATAGAAGAAAGTCCTTGCCAGACTGGTACGTGATACAGACCAATTTGGCAGACATAGAACACAGACATACTTACTCTATCATGTGGGGATGAAAATGTTTTTCAACAAAACGGTCGCATAAAACTCTCAGAGCATCCACGACTTGAGAAAAATAGCAGATAACTCAAAAGCAGAAAAATCTCACTGTATTATACACAATTATATAACCTAAGCCAAATAACTCTTATCATCAGAACTCTTTTCATGTTATGGCCAACACCCAGTAAGGTCTTGTTAATAAATTCTTCTAGAAAGCTTTTTTCTTGGACTAAATTATAAGTTCAGCGGTGAACTTTCATGTTTGTGTTAAATAGGTCTTTGAAGTTTAAAAATTGTTTAATAAGTCCTTAAACTTTCAAATTAAAGTTTAGGAACTTATTACATGCTCTTTAAAGTTTAGGAACCTATTACATACAAACATTCCCAACATAAATTTATACTACAAGATTTCCAATTGCAACATCATCTAGTAAGTAAAAAAATCTACCATTGCAATTGCTTCCTCTACATCGTCCTTGTTCCTTCCAGCAACACGTCCTCTTAATGCTTCCAATGCGTCCCTAAGCTTCTTCAATAGAACATGTTTTTCCAGTGAAGCTGCCTCTCTTAGTCTAGCCTGAATTGCACACATAACTAGATTATAATTTGTGTACTTCGGTATCAACATCTAATTTCAGATTTCCTAGCTGAAATAGAACTATGAACGCAGAATTCGCCGAAGGGAAACGATCCACAATGTTCAACTTGCATCAAATCATGAATGAAATGGATCAAACAAATATAATTTTCTTGATAAAAATTTGATGTCCAAAGAGAGTATATATTTGTGTGCAAGTGTGAGAAAGACTTTCTATTATTACTCATTTACATGAGATACAGAGTAATTAAAATCTAAACACATTCAAAGATGAAGATAATTTTAAGAGTATGATTTCTAATTTTAGTCAAATTAAAAGTTAAAGTCCATGAACTTTGAAGGTTGTATCAAATAGTTCTCTCACGTCTAGCACATCTATATATTTTCAATTTTGTGTTCAATAAGTCTCTAATACTTAAAGGTGTTCAATCGATTTCTAAACTATGAGATCCCACATCGGTTGGAGAGGGGAACGAACCATTCTTTATAAGGGTGTGGAAACCTCTCCCTAGCAAACGCGTTTTAAAAACCTTGAGGGAAAGTCTAAAGAGGATAATATCTGCTAGCGGTGGGCTTGCGCTGTTACAAATGGTATCAAAGTCAGACATCGGGCGATGTGCCAGCGTGGAGGCTGAGCCTTGAAGGGGGTGGATTGGGAAGTCCTACATCAATTGGAGAAGAGAACGAGTGCCAATGAGAACACTGGGCCCTGAAGGGGGTGGTTTGTGAGATCCCACATTGGTTAGAGAGGGGAACGAAACATTCTTTATAAGGGTGTGGAAACCTCTCCCTAGCATACGTGTTTTAAAACCTTAAGGGGAAGCTTGAAAGAGAAAGCCCAAATAAGACAATATTTGTTAGCCGTGACTATACATAAACTTTCAATCTTGTGTTAAATAGGCCTCTAAACTTCCGATTGTGTCTAATAGACCCTAAACTTTCAATGTCAAGCTATAAGACACAAAATTGAATTTCTCTCCTATAAAATCTTGACCTTTCAGTTTTGAGCCTACTTCCATGAATTTTTAAAAACCTTTTAATAGATTAGAGGCTAAGTTTATAGCTTCAATTTCTACTGAACAGGATCAGGTAGCCTGATAGTAAGTAAGCAATACCTTTAGCTTGTAAACAAATTATGTAAAAGTGGATGGATTTCTTGTTTCCATAGGAAACAGAATTATTCATTAAGAAACCTAACCTCTTCTGACAATTTAGCAGCAGCAGCCAAACCCTTCTCAAACTTACTGGCCAAGTCTCGAACCGAGAGGCGATTCTGCTGTTCCAACAGTTGGGCAGTCTCACGAGCAACTACCTCCTTCATAGATAGTACTTTGGGATCATCTTTAGCCTCCACAATCTGATTGTTCGCTCCAATTTTGTAGTTTGGAAACCGATTAGAAGCGAATATAACATCAGCTGATACAGCTGAGACACCCCCTCTTTGCATTGAGTCACTATAAGTACGGCTAATCCTTGTCATTATCTAGGCCGGTTACTCTGTAAAACACCAGATTGAATAGATTTAAAAACCAGAGTAAAAAAGGAACCAAACGAATGGGGAGTTTTGAAAAACAAATTTGCTAGAGATTTGCCGTGAAAGGGGGAGAGAAAACAAGACGACAAAATATTGAGCTCCGTAAAGACCATCTACCATAGCTTTGTCGGATCATCCTTTCTTTCAGAAACTTCTAAAAAATCTCTCACTCTTTTTAATTTTCATGGATGTGATGAAATCTCATACAAATTCTCGAATGTTTTCCTCTATTTTCACAAATTTCATATGCACCAAATAGCCATCACAGAAAGCAGCCATTCCAAAGATCACAAAGACAAATCACGAATCGATAACCAAAATTGACCTACCAAAAACACGAGAGTAGCAAACAATGCAGCAATTTATAATTACAATTGAAGATCACAACTACACGCAAAACACAAACAGTGCAACGAAAACCAAAACCAAATTCGCAATCAAAAGAAGAAGAAAAAAAAAAAAAAAGCTCAAAATTAGAGACAAGAAGGTGAAGTTTGGACTTACAGAAGACTAAAAACACTCCGTCGAGAAATCAAACAAGTTGAGGTAGGGATCTTCTGGCCTCTGATTCTCGGATCAGATAAGGAAGAAGCTCTTCGACTCGATCACCAAAACAAAGCCAGAAAAACGTAATATCAATCAAGCTAGAGAGAGAGAGAGAGAGAGAAGAAGAGAGAAATTGCAAAAAGTAGCTGGTTCGCTTTTTGAAAAGCAAGAGCAATAGAGAGAGAAAGAGAAGCCGGGCAGATAATTAATTTGGGTAAATTGCGAGTTCAAAGAAGAGGAAGAAGATTGAAAGAGGGTGAAGAGTGGACCGTGGAGTTACATATGCTTATGCTTTAAACTCAAAACTCTTGGCCATGGCGGGTCCTTCTCGCCATTATTTCTTCTTCTTCTCTCTCCCTCTCTCCCTCTCTCTCTCTCTCCTCGGACCGGTTTCCCCTCCCCCCGTTTTATTCCCACGCCTGGATTTTTGCCGTTAGCTGAATGCTTGTTCCAAAATAAATAAATAAATAAATATATATATATTTACATAATAATTAATATTTATAAATTAATATATTATAATAATGATTTTAATTTTTATTATTTATTTTAATTTTAAAAGTACTCTTTTACCAATTTCGAATAAGTTAAAATTTAATGTAAAATTTTTAAAAGCATAATTAAAATTTATTAGGAGTATTTTGTATTATTTAAATATTATATTTTTATCTTTTTTATTTAAATTTATCGGATAATTTCTTTTTTTTTTCTCTAATAATAATTTGACTTCTAAATTTGTGTTTTTTTCTTTTCTATTTTGATTTTAATTTTTTAAAAGGTCAATACTTGGAATTTTGAATATAATTATTGTATTATTCACTGTTTGGAATTGGTTGATGGGACTCTAACTATTTGTTAAATAATGACATTATCTTTTTATTAAAAACTTAAAAATAAAATAATAGAGTGAAAACTAAAATAATTACTTAAAATAAAAAAAAGTCATTGATCCAATAAAAATATTAAGATTTTAATTATTATGCTGATGTGGACAAATTTGTTGCCTTTATCCAATAAAATTAAAAAAAGTTAAAATAACTCGAGGCTAAATTATGTGTTTTGGAAATTAATAATTATAGGAAAAAAAACTTTATTTTATAGTAAAATGGATTTAATTAATTTATTTTTTGTTTGGATGTTCACCGAAAATAAAAAGGTGTTAACTTGAATTATTAATTAAAAATATTAAAAATATTAAAAATAATAAAAATAAAAATATGCTGTGACAAATTAGAAATTGAGTAAAATTCATTGCACGAAGAAGTTTTTATTTATTTTATTTTATTTTTACAATAGTGGTTTATTAATATTTGAATTAATATGGAAGTTTTAGCTTTGAAGTATTCATCATACTTAATTAAGTATTTATATATAAGGCAGTCAAATAAATAAATAAAAAAAGAGCTTTATTTCACTCATTTTTTTCGATACTTCTTTTCCCTTCACTTCGACGCTCGAGATTTCTTATAGTCCCTCTTCCATCAATATCGCGTCGACCACAAGCATAACCTTTTCTGCAAGAACTCCACCATTGATCCAGTACATTTTACAAGATCTCTTTCTTTAACAACGATTCTCAAATGAAGAAGAGAACAAAAATAGGTCACGGTGGCACTCTAAACCGAAACTCTTATTCAACTATTATAACAACTCAGTCCACTGCTAGCATATATTATTTGTTTTGGCTTATTACGCATCATCGTTAGCCTCACGATTTTAAAATGCATCTATTAGGGAGAGGTTTCCACACCCTTAAAAGAAATGCTTTGCTCCCCTCTCTAACCGATGTGAGATCTCACAACCCACCCTCCTTAGGAGCCCAGCATTCTCGCTGGCACACCATCTATCTGGCTCTGATACCATTTGTTACCGCCCAAGTCCACTAATAGCAGATATTGTCCGCTTCTGCCCATTACGCATTGTTGTCAGCTTCACGATTTTAAAACGTGTATACTAGGGAGAGGTTTCCACACCCTTATAAAGAATGTTTCGTTCCCCTCTCTAACTGATGTAGGATCTCATAATCTGTCCCACTTGGGAGTGGAGCCCAACAACCTCACTGGCACACTACCCGGTGTCTAGCTCTCATACCATTTGTAACAACCCAAACCAACCGTTAGTAGATATTATCCGCTTTGGTCACCACGTATCGTCATCAGCCTCAAGATTTTAAAACGCATCTACTATAGAGAGGTTTTCACACCCTTATAAAAATGCTTTGTTCCCCTTTTCAACTGATGTAGGATCTCACCACGTACATTAACGTACATTTCGCTGGTATAACTTAAATGCTCCTCATGGGTTCCAAATGACTCTTTTTTGGGCTTGAGACTGGGTGGTTCTCGATGGTTGAGAAAGTTAAAGAGAGAATTTTTGATATAGATCAAGTGGCTATGAGGGCCATGACATGTACTTACCTCCGCAGCCACCTTCACAAGATCCAAGTGCCACAACCATATTTGCAGCGAGCTTCCAAGGACCCTTTTCCTCCATCCAAGAACTGAGTCAAAGCAAAAGCAACTGTTTGTTAAACATCTCATCGAACTAACCAAGTCAGTCAAAGCAACTTGGTGGGGTTGGGTCACCTTGAATTGAGAATCCTGGGAATTTATAACCAAATGAAGCCCATTTGCTTGCTTATCATCATTGTAATTACTGTTGGTCCACTCTATCATTAACAATTTAACATGTGCAAAAAGTGAGAGAGCGTGAGATCCTACGTCAGTTGAAGAGGAAAATGAAATATATCTTATAAAGGTATGGAAACCTCTTCCTAACAGACAAGTTTGAAAACCTTGAGGGGAGCCCAAAAAACACAATATTTAGTAGCAATGAGTTTGGGCAATTACAAATAGTACAAGAACCAGACACTGAGTAGTGTGCCATGAGTAGTGTGCCAGCGAGGGCGGTGGACCCCCAAGGGGGATGGATTGTGAGATCCCACATCGATTGGAGAGGAGAACGAAACAATTCTTATAACGATGTGTGAAAACCTCTCCCTAATAGACGCGTTTTGAAATCTAGAGGGAAAGCCTAAAGAGGACAATATCTACTACTTGCTACACACATATTTTTTCCTTTTATATTCATTTCCATGATTCATGAAGTTCTAAAATCATCCACAAACAGATTAAAGGAAGAAGAACATAGTAGTTTTACAATGTTTGGCCCAGATTTCCTGTATCATACCACTAGTTTCTCACGAACAAGGTGAACTAACCTCATACTGAGAAAGCAAAAATCTACAAATAAGCACAAATGTTTCAACCATAAACAATAAATGGATGCCCTTCATACCTTTCAGGCTGGTAAGGGTGTCGTCGTCCAAGCTTCATGACGTCCCGAATGGCCATGTCAGGGAGCAACCTCCAAAAGTTGTTTCCCAAGCGAACTCCAGATGGACCGGGCCGAATACAAATCTCCCATGTAAGCAGGAATCTGTCAGACAGGAAAGCCAAAGCTTAGTTATAAATAAAAAGGATTGGAGTTAGAATTTCCTAGATAGATGCCAACTAGAGTTACAAACTCCATTGATACTTATCTCCTCTTTCTTCTCTAGTTCTTTTCCTACCTAACAAGATTGGAAGCTGGAAATGTTCCAAAATTGATCAAAACTATATAAATGAAAAGAATTGGAAGTTATAAGTGTTCCACCAACAATCATTTTACAATCAACAAGTACTACAGACTATGTCCCCCCCGGCCCCCTCCAGGAACCTGATAGGAAATGAAAAGAAGAAGACAAGTAAATAAAAAGATTTGAATAGTAATCTAAGGATGTATTGCCTCATAAAGGTTTGAATTCTAAGGATGTATTGCATTATAGTACTCGTACAAATCATGACGTGATCTATCTCTATACTTTTCGAGCACGTGTTCTCTGCTTTGTTGCATGCTGCACAACTTTTTCTTCCACAGGAAGACCCTTACGCCGTCTTACAGTATCAATGAGCTTTCTGGCTGTGTTGGGAAGCACGCTAGAACCATCTCCAAACTCTTCAATTTCTTCTTCCGTCTTCGGGACAAAGAACGGATCTTCACATAGTTCTTCCCAATGGCTAAGCACTAGAAGAGCACTTGCAGCTCCTGAAGTCCACCTCCTTAACTCATCTGCAAAACCAAAACTCTCTGAAACTGGTACATATGCGTGCACAGTAAACAAAGGTGAACCTTCCTGCATTTCTTCTTTCAAAACCCGGGCTCGCCTTCGAGCAAGTACAGCATACATTGGACCCAAATACTCGGTGGGAGTGTTCAATTCACAGAAGTACATGGCTTCGACAAGCCGAGGTTTCTTTTGAAGTACAGCTGCTCTACAGGCATCCTTTACAGCTGCCATAACTTGCCCGGAAAAGATAGTATTATTCTCTGATTGAAAGGGAGGTTCGAACTCATCTGAATTCCCAGGCAATGAAGAAATAGAAGCCTCGACAATAAACGCCAACCCCCACAGAGGTTCATCACATAAGGGCCCGGCTGATGTAGCAAGCTGAAACCCAGATAGAACACTGTTCTCAAGAGATGCTGCTTCCATGCTTAATGTCTGAGCTCCTTCTGATGATGCTACAGAAGCAACATCACTTACCGACGATGTTTCAGCATCCAAATCATCATTTGAAGAACCGTCCACGAAACCCAGTCTCTGTGATGCATGAGATGAACCCCGAATAAGAACAGAGCAATCAGAATCATTTACTTTAGGATCTGGGTTAATCAGAATGTTAGGACCAATCTGCTGTGGTCCAAGTGCCCAAATTCGCCTAAGAAGCTTTGACCACTGTGCATTATGTTTGTCATCCTTCGACGATACATTGCTACACACTGCATCTGATATGAGTTTCTTTAATGTTTCTGCTGGATTCTCATTTTCCCTCAAAGTTGATCTCTTGGTTTCCAAGTTTTTATAGCTTTGCCCCAACTTGACGCCAATAATATCGCCCAGAACACCAGAATTTTCATCAAGTACTTTAGCTAGAGCAAGTGGAAGTTTTAGTACCTGCACTCTGACAACACATCTACCATTTGGGGTTTTCCTAACGACACACTCTGTGCTTGCAGGTAACACTTTAAAATAATCCGACACACTAGATGCCTCGCCTTCAATTGTTTCTTTATAAGATACAAGAGGTGGAGAGACCTCCAAGCTTACCCTGGCAAACCTCTCCTTCAAATCCTTTATGCATCTCTCAAGATGGACTTCTCCAGCTGCAGCAAGTACATGTTCTCCTCGAGATGAAACAGTTACCTCTACAAAAGGGTCTGCTCGATTTAAAAGCCTTAAGCCTTTCAATAAGGCACCTATGTCTCCAGGATCAGATGGCTCGAGTGCAACCCTCAGGGTTGGCGCAACCTGGAATGCCATACTTGAGAAAGGCCAGCAATTTCTTGTGGATGAAAGAGTTGCACTTTTCAGTATGTGATGGCTAAGACCACGAATTGCTAAAAGGTTTCCTGCTTTTACAGAGGTCACTGGTTTCAAGCCTTGGCCCATCATTAGATAAAATGAATGCAGCTCAACCTCCTGAATGTGCTTTTGCATCGATTCCCCTTTTGTTGGGTCATATAAAGCTGAAAGCACGAAAACTCTCTGTCCAGAATAAAGAACCCCACTAAATATCCTTGCAAATGCGAGGAAACACTCGTCTGATTCACCATCGCCACCATCATCAGATGAAATATTAGTAGTCCCGCCATGATCGTCCCTCCTTGGAAGCATTTTAACTGGCACTGCAAACATCTTGGATACAAAAGCAACAAATGGAGCCTCAGGCTTCGTATCACAAGTTTCAATGGATTTCTTGACAAGATCTGCCTCGGTTAGCACATTGACATCGACTTCAGCATCAATGACATCCCTCTTTGGAAGCAACCGTGATATTCGAAATGATTGTGCAGCAATTGGGTCAGGCATACAGTTAACAACCATTGATAATATTGCATTTGAAAGAGGAAGCCAACGACTCATAATAGCATTAAGAACCACCTTTGGATCCTTGTTAGAAAGTTCTCGAGCTGGTATATTCAAATTAAATGTGCTATTAACCTTTTGAAGCACCTCCTTATTCCCATCAGTTTCTAGAGCAGCCCCATAAACTTCCCAAAGTCTTTCAAGCACAAATTGAACAAACATAGGTCGAGCTTTACTTCCTCCAGCCAAGGCCTTCTTTCCAACGATCATCTTCGTCTTTGCATTAAAATACCGAGGACCCCACAAGGCCTTCTTCAATGCAGATACATTTGCCCCAAGCTTTGAAGCATAAAACTCAGCGAACTCATTAACGCTAAATCCCCACCCATCTAACGCACACACAAACACAACATTCCCTTTCTGGGGTTGAAATGTATCTTCCTCATCATCCTCAATTAACTCGAGGTTCTCATCATTTACCTCACCTGTAGAGCTTGCAAGTATTGAATCCACATCAGACAAATATTTCTCAGACTTGTACGCACTCATTATCCCATTAACTTCATGAACAATCCTCAACAAACGAGTATACGCCTCCATAGGACTCAACTTCAACTCACATATCAATCTATCGATCTTATTAAGAACCAAACATGGCGTAAGCTTCTCAATCCAAGCCTGTCGCAAAACAGCATGGGTTTGAATGTGCACACCCTCCACAGCATCAACTAAAACCAATGCCCCATCACTCAATCTAGCAGCAGTCGACACTTCACTGCAAAAATCCATATGGCCAGGCGAATCAATGAGGTTTATGGAGTATTCCTTGTACCGTAAACCAATCGAAGAGCTCTTCATAGTAATCGCCCTCCTTTGTTCCTCATCAAGATAATCCATGAAACGGAGGCGGCCCGCCATCTTCGGGTGGATCAAACCACCCCCCGAGGAGGCAATAAGATGGTCGGCAAGCGTCGTTTTGCCATGGTCGACATGTGCTAATATACATATGTTTCTAATTCTTTGAGTTTCCAGATCACCCATTTTACCTAGTTCTGAGAAAGACCCTAAAAAAACCACAAATCCTTAGAAATCTAATCGACACACAAATAAAACTTCTATTTTCCTCTACAATATGCAGATTATTGCTTATTCTATTCCTTCTTGGAGCGCCAAATGAAAACTTGAAGTGGCGTTCGAGCTATGTACAGCAGTTGCGTGCGATTTTGCAAAAGCGTAGGAGCTGGGTTTTGAACTGTTTCTGCACAGAGACCATATATGATTGTTAATTCCCTTCCCAAAGATAATACTTCAGCTTTTTGTCTTTTCAATTTCAACTTTTACTCCAAACAAAACGAAAAAGAAAATGCCACATTGATTTCTTCTTCGTGGGTGAACACAACAACACAACAAAATAAATTAAATAAATAAACAATCAAAACCTCGGGGTGATCCTTAAACTGAGCGGCAGCGCAATCTCACCGACGGTAAGGGTTAGGGGCAGACAGAAACAAGAAACTCTGATTGCTCGGAGAGGCGAAAGAGTGTAAGAGGGAGAGAGGGAGCAGCGGCGAGTCCGTCGAAGGCTGAGATTGCAGCGTACGGGGCGGCGGCTGGGACCGCGTCGGGCAGGAACGGCGGGCGAACAGTACAATGGCCAGGGAGGAACGGGCGCTTGAAATAGGGGTTTTGAAAAAGGAAGAAAAATAAGGAATGGTTCAGAAAAATAAAAATAATAAATAAATAAAAACACCGTTGGAGGCCGCCGCTGCGTACGAAAATGAGGGGAAAATGTTTTTTTTTTTTTTTTCCCTCATATTCACCATTTTCTTTTATTTTTTAAATTACTATTTTAGTCTCTACCTTTATATTTGTATTTAAATAAATATATATATTATTTTTACCCACATTATTTTTTACGGTAATGCTTCCATTTAACCCTGAATTTAAAGAATTGTTATAATTTTTAAGTTTTTGTTTGAAAAATAATTAAAATAATATTCTATATAAATTTAATAAATTCAAAAACATAGGTTTGATATAAATTTGACTAGGGTAAAAAAAAAACAAATTTTTTTTATTGAAATTAATTAATTTTAAAATAATTATTTAGTAGCTATTTATACATTGATCCAATAATTATATATATATACAAAAATTAAACTTGTAACATCTATAATAATAGTAGAAAAAACGGTTATTTTTCTTTAAAAAAAAGATACAATAAAGATAAAAAAACGACCCTAACATGTTTTTTACTTCAGTGAGAGGAATTCCGACCTCATATGCACTTATGAATAAACCAAATTCAACGTCTATTCGATTCTGAATCAAAACGTCTCTAGAAATCTAAAGTAAATGAAACCTATATTTTAGGGTAAATTTTTAGTTTATTTTGAACATACAAGTATTATTTAGCCCTAAAATCTAAGCATATTGATTGGAAAATAAGTATCTAATGTCATATAACATGTGTTCTGAGACGTTGAAATGCATAAAACAAGCTTTAACAAGTTGTAGATCATACTCCTAGTGCCATTAATCAAACATATATTTGGTTTATGATCAAAGGAAGCTCTTACACAAAAGGAAAATGCAATGAGCAAATTGAAACATGAATAATTGGACCAAGTAAATGCTGTCTAATGTGAACAAGGTAAGAACTACCAATGAAATAAATCAAGAAGAATACAACAAAACTTTCATCTACTACCTCGTAATTAATTCACACTTATTTTTCTTCAAAACAATGTTCATTTTCAAGGCAATGTTCTCTCTTCCTAATTTCATTTTTCTTTTCTGGCTAAGGCTTCACCTTTGTACTCACAGGCAGCAGTCACCACAAAACCTGCTCCTACCTGGAAGGAAAGTTGAAGTAGATATAAGGAGATGACAACAGAGAGATGGGATAAGGGGAGCAATGACGCCCCGAGGGGAGGGGAGGGGAGGAGGTGAGAGTAATTACTTGACAATCTCTCAAAACGGCGCGCTCCTGAAGTTGTACGTTGCTGCAGATAACCGAACCTTGAATTGAACAACCATCTCCAATGGTAACATGATCCATGACGATGGAATTGGCAATCTGTATTGACGGGGGTCATAAAACTTCAGAGTTAGTATGGTTCGACCAACCCGAACTAACTAGATCAGCAGAACCAGATGATAGAATTTAGGTTACATTCTCATAAGAGCTAAATTCTATCTTTAAAACAATAAGAACTAAATTCTTTCTTTATTTTTTCAAACCACATCGATCAAATTTGGAATATTACCATACGATGATACATTACAACCTTAGTAATTTCATAGATGACGAAATGATAACACAATAAGTTCCTCATTTTAACCCCAAAAAAACTCATTCTATTATACCTTCACATTGGAACCTATCCGGCAATGGCGGCCAATTACTGACCGTTTCACGCTACATTTGTCACCCATCTGTGAACCTTCTCCTAACATACAATGGGGTCCCACCTGAAACCATCATATTTAGTACAGGGGAATGACCAATATAACAAGAACGAAGTAACCAACATTCTGAAGTACAAATATTAGATGAACTCAGGAATAAGAATAACAAGGAAGTGACATCCGTCTCAACAGCATGAGAGTATATGGCTAAACCAATTGACTTGTGCTTAGGAAAAGTTTGACTTTCATATTTCTTTGAAAAAACACAAGCAAATTAAAGTGACAGCCTTCTACTTATGATAAAGCATTTCAACATTAGGAATTCTATAATAGAGGTGACGGTATTTAACTCACGGTGGTTTTTGATCCGAGTTGTGCAGAAGGATGAATGATGTTATTTTGAGCAGAGAATGAGTAACCTGAAAGATGACTTGCCTCTCCAATAACCTTACAAACATTAAATCAAACCTCAGTCAAGGAAATATAAAGATGCAAGAGAGAGATTGAGCAATACAATAAACTTACATCCCGATTAATGTCGCAGTATGCTTGAATTGAATATAAGCGAGCACAATACTTGCTACTAGCGGGAATATAAACACAACATTTATGTGTTTTTCGAACAGGAATAGATTCATTAGTACCATGTGCATGAAGATCATGAAAACTTGTAGTAGATGAATTAGAGAGGATCCGTGAAAGCAAGGCTTGGTTCTTGTGGGAACCAACCTTCTCACTCCCATTTTCTTCCACTTGTGGTGCTACGTTCGATAAAACTTCGGACCTCTATGTTCAATGAAGAAATTAAATTAATCTAGTTCAGCAAATTTAAATACACTTACTGTTGACACAATAGAATATGTTGTAGCATTATAAACTAACCAACTGGCTCCGCACAAGATAGGGCAACACGTCTTGTCTTAAGCTTCGGAAATTTTCTTTTTGATCTAGAACCTCTTGCAAAGCAGATCTGGAAGATTAAACAAGGGAACATGTATGAGGATATAAACAACATTATGATCTAAATGTTTTGAAGTAGTAACCAGGAAGATAATTAAATTGGGACCTTTTGAACGCATACATATACGCATCCATGAGATCAGCTCGGATATCCATCTACATCAAAGAAAGATGGAGATATAGTAAATTTAAACCCATGAAGTTCACATTTAACATGAATAAGTCATATTTAACAATTAAAACTTGGATTTATAAAATGTAATAATCAAATCGAAATTGTGAAAATTGAAAAGCTAACCAACTAGATGAAATAATTGACAGGGCAAATCAAGTGCTCCACAAAAACTGTGAAACCTCAAAGGGCCCAAATAGGTTTGGTTCGATACCTTTGATCAAGCACATTGGTCATCAATAGAAAAACAACTTGGTTTTAAAAGTAATGACCTTTTACCAAAAGAACACCTTATAATATAGCAACAATTACCTGGCCAACTGCACGGAGTATGCTCTTCTGAATTTTATAGTCTTTCTCAACTTCAGCAGCTGGAAGAAAATAAATACAATATATAAGGGGCATGTTGAGAAAAATTCAATGGATAAATTCTATACAAATGCTAACCTGTCGCTATATATAGTAAAAATTCCTTGGTAGGATCAAGTCCAACAATATTGTGGACAACTGCTTTTTTGGTCTTATCTTTTCCACCAGAGGATCCAGACTCTGAAGGTCCACTGACTGGAACAGAGCAGAGCATAGCAGTAACGACAGCATCATGTCGTCTATGCAGAGCTGCAACTGCAC
Source organism: Cucurbita maxima (assembly GCF_002738345.1). Taxonomy (NCBI): domain Eukaryota; kingdom Viridiplantae; phylum Streptophyta; class Magnoliopsida; order Cucurbitales; family Cucurbitaceae; genus Cucurbita; species Cucurbita maxima. The sequence continues at coordinate 3,343,311 of NW_019272018.1, forward strand.
CAGGAGGAACATCAGAAACAAGGTCACCACTCACAACCTGCAGAAAAGCAAAGGACTCAAAACTGTAAATAAGCACAATTACTGAGCAAATGCTGTTTAAAGTGGTCGAGTCTAACCAAAATATCATTTGCTGTCAAATGGTGAGCAACGGCCCGAAGTGCACCCACGGTTCCAACATCTTCTGGTGCAGAAGTAACCTACAGAACAGAATTCTTTTAATAGAGGCAAATAAAGAAAATTTTGTCTTCAATCTTTCTTCGCAATGAAATATAGAAGACTAATAACTTCTCTCACAAAAACTAGCTTGCCATAAAAACCTCCCATTCACCCAAAAGAGCACATGGAGAAGGAACTCCTCGATCATCTCTGCAACCACGTGTCTCGCAAACTAAAGGGCAAACACCTCAAAGAAACAACTCCAAACTATCAAAAAGTCGTAACTCCAAAGAACATGATCATGGTCTACTGTTGCCCCTGACAACAAAATGACCCTACCAAACTGAGCAATTTCCTCGATAAACTAATTTAAGATGTTAACTCTTTCATGAATAAGCTGCTACTCAAAGAATTTAACAATTTTGGAAAAAAAATTCCACAGCGAGGTTAAGACAAACACATGAGGGAGAGGGATTCACCAAATGCAGAAAGGGGGAACTACATGAAAAAAACTTCAAAAGGATTCGAACTCCAAAGACGTCTATTTTATGTCCCTATTTAGAGTCCCTAATTCAGTTTGGCTATCAAGTCATGTGGAAACTTGTAGGATATCCAAAGACGTCTATATTATGGAAACTTGTAGGATTTTAACATCATAGACAGGTCATGTGTCTACCATGAAATTTGAACTCTTTCTAGACAATTTACTTTTTCACCAACCCCAATGACCACATTTTCCCCCCTCATGTCCGAGGGCAGTTTACAAGTTAAAGGCTATCTTAAATAGAATAAATTTTGTTGCATTTCACCATTTATCTAAGATAAATCAGTTATACCCCATAACTTCAATAGAGGATGGAGGCACCCAAGATAAATCAATTACACCAACAAGTCTTAACTTGACAACATAGCATGCTCATAGTTATATGCTCAATTTTTTAGAAAAAGACTAAAGCCAAAAAGTCTTAATTAAAAATGCAGCCAAACATCTTCACCAAATATTCCAATGAACAGATTAAAGCTATCTTGAAACAATGCGTGAAATTAATTCTATCTAATAAACCTCAGTAATTAATTCTGCTAAAGAGATTCTTGGAAATGACAACAACCAATAAACCTCGAGTATTGCAAAGCTCGATTAAAGATGAAAATTTGCAAGGAATAGAAGGTGAAGAAAAACTTCGAGATTCTGAGATGTGATTTGGAATTGACACTTTAACTTTCTGTCTTTGAATTTTGCTGATTTGGTGACTCAAATAAGGAAATAAAAGCCTCTGCATAGGATTCTTCCACAGTGTTATCATCCAAAGAATTAACTTAAGCATCCAACTGCACATCGCTCAAACAAACCTCAGATTCATTTGTTTGAGAGAAAATGTTGATCTAGCTAAACACTTTCACAATGTACTTTGAATAATTTGTTTCCATTGATCCAAGTTCATTATTATTTCTCTATTTTTCTATAGGAATCAAAACCCTTAAATACGATTCTTCAATTACATCATCATTGAGTGTAGATGAAGTAGGGGCTATAGAATTCAAAGAGGCAGAGGGATTTTTTCTTGTGTAATATTTTGAATAAGTTGCTATAAAACAATTCTTTACTTTTTTTATGCTCAAATTTTCTAAATTTTCGAAGGCATAATGAATTCCTCGAGTTCTGCCTCTCCATTTCTTGGACAAGGTACCGTACTCGTCTAATACCATTTGAACATGGAGATATTGATCAGATTGAATTAGTTTGTGTGGGCCATCAACAAAGAGACAGACGAATCCAACTCTTGCATACTTTGGACATTAAATGCAACATCAAGTTTTTAATTTCACATTCTATAAAGCATTGAATGTCTCCTTGACATGCAACTATTGATCAACAACCTTCCTTGAAACTTCAAAAACAATGTTTTCTGACCCGACTGGGACATTAATATTATTCTAAGAAGTCTCAACTACTCCAAGCATAGTGAGTTTAAAAATCCTTTCTCGGTCATAGAGGTGACAGCTTCACCTTCCAGAGCTTGTTTCATCTTTTTGAAGTCCATAGAATTTAAAATGTCATAAACGGATACGTTACAATTGATGAAAGAAGAAGACTCTAAAGAAGAACTATCACCAAAACGAAGGACAAAATCTCCTCTTTTTCAATCTGTGATGACAATAGATGCTGAAATGAAACTACTTATGTTTTTCTTTACCTCAATACGAGCATTGGTGCAATCAATCAAATTTAAGGATTTGGAGTTAATATCAACAAGACCCCAAGCTACTTACAAATTGCTTCAAACGTACTTTGTTCCCAACATGGCAAAGGTAAGTTTGTGATTGAATCCATCCTCCACAACCTTCAATAAACTCAGGATGAGAGTGCTTTTCTCCAACGATTTTTCAATTTTCAGACGCAAGTTCCCAAAAATTCTCCATTTTCCATCAAAGACTTTTGTATAACACTTTCTTCCACTTTCAATAATGCCTTATCGGCCATAAATAGGTTGATGACCAACATCCCTTGAAGAGGCTTTTCTAATATTTCCTTAACATCCTTCCATTTATAATGACCAAACAACTGGAAACCCACAATTAAATCAATAGATTTTGTAAAGATTACTTATTTTGCTTTTCTAACCCAAATTCTAGAATCTTTTCTTTTTCGATCCATTGACACTGAATTGAAAGATCTAGAGATGTAGAATAAGGCAAAAATCATTCTACAACAACAATATGGTTCTTCCTTTTAACCATCTCAGCATATGAAACTTCATTCTGATCATTACACTCACCCAAATGGTTTAACAAAGCATCACAAATCATTTCCCAGAAAACCAATTGGTCCCTTTTATTGATATCAACTAGAACCATAACTACTGATCTATAGCCAGAAGGTTTTACAGCAAAACATTTAAGAATCCAACTAAAATGATTCATCTTCTTACTTAACCGGTAAATTCCAAGCCCACCCTTAGCATGCCTAAAGAATGTGATGTTAATGGATATTGCATAAGGTCAGCTATGACTTCCTCAAAACTTGAATTCTGACTGATAAGAAGGCTAAAATGGATGAACACTAAGATGGATGAAGGCTATGGATGGAGAAAAGAAGGAAAAGGAGAGAGGAGAGAATAAGAGGCCAAAATATACACATATATGGACTGGTCTATGGAAGAGGGTGATTGTTTGATCAAGTCGATGGTGTTTAGGCTTCTAAGCATCAAGAATGACTCAAAGGACTGCATTCTTCAATGCTTTTAAATTCTGAACAGTGTGATTTTAGACCCGATTGTGAGGACATCAGAAAGGATGAGCAAGTAAAATCCATCAAAAGGTCTCGAGTTCAAGAATTATGCCAACACAGGCTCCACAAGAATCAAAGCACACAACAAAGCAGACCAACCCCGAATTTCCAACTTGTTCATTTTCCTTCTGGTTCTTTCTTTTTCTTTTCTTTTTTCTTTTCTTTTTTTTTTTTCTTTCTTTTCTTCTTTTTTTTTTAGTAATTCTGATGGTTAATTTTTCGAAGGTTCAAAAATTCCGCCCATTAAATACCCCTTTCCCAGTGAAGTAGGATATCAAATTGACAGCAATAAAGAAACTTAAACTTCGATTTCCAATATTATATGCGGGAACAATATTTTTCTTTAACATTAAATTAAAATTTAAAATAGAAGCCCACACATTGAACAGTTGTCTTTTCAACTACATTTTTATCTTTCTAGAGATGAATATTATGATTAATGCATAAATTTTAGTTTTGAATTTTAATAAACTCTGAACATTCTTTGCTAAGTCCTACCAACCTATATATAAATATTGATGTAATCATCTTTTATTCAGTCATTGAATCCTGGATCCTATGTCCCGAAAGCCCACAGGTTCCTGCACAACTAGTCCAAAGGTATGTCAAGACCTAAAATCAAGCCAAAAGGCGTAGTCAATGGGTAACACAAGTGAATATTCCTAATATTACTCCTAGTCCCAAAGTCTCATAGGAGGCACAAAGTAGGTTAGAAGGATGGGCATTGGCAAATTGTCCCTAGTTTTTTCATGATAAGAAGTGGGCACGCCCTAATTCTCACCTGCGTTTGGCAGAATGGGGCAAAAGGCAATTCGATCGTACAGAGCACTCACTCATATCCATAGCCAAGCAGTAAAAAAAAAAAAGAAGCTCAGTACCTCTACACGTAGACGACCATCATAAGCCCCTGATATCCAACTCCCAATATGAAGAGCCACATCTTCACCTTCAGCGACCTACATAAAAACACAGAAAAAATTAAAAACCCTATAAGCAACAAGGGATGATGCAAGAATACAATCGAGTAATAAAAGGAACCATACAACAATGAGATCCTTAAGGTTACTGAGTTCTAAGAGCTCCAAAACGTACGAGAGGACCGGACGATTCGCCACCGGCAGTAATGCTTTGGGAAGCTCCTATAAGTGAAAACACCAGTCGTATAAGAAAAACAAAGTCAAAGAGAAGCATGAGAAGAATACCAAATTCGAAGAACAGAAGGGAAATTTGAGATGAATAAATGGTTAGGAATTGAAACCTCGGAAACAAGAGGAACGAGATTCTTTGAAGTGCCGCCGGCTAAGACCACCACCTGAAAATCCATGGAAGAAAATGGAGAGGTGAAGTGCAGTGCGCGGGGAGTCTTTCAGCTTCGGTCAAAAATTCCCTTGCGCTCGACAATGCGAATTCCTCCTCTTCTTCTTCTTCTTCTTCTTTTTCTTCATATTTTCTAATTTCGCAAAATAATAATAATAATAACAATATCGCATTTTAAAAATACCTATAAAATTTAAAAAATAAAATTAATATATATAAATTTATTGAATTTTTTTTAAAAAATACCTATAAAATTTAAAAAATAAAATTAATATATATAAATTTATTGAATTTTTTTTTAAAAGGTCTAAAAAAGATAAATATGATCTGTTGATGGACAATTTTTCGTCTATATATTTATGATAATAACTTTTAAAAAATTGATTTATAAAATTTAATAATATTAATACTATTTTAAAATGATAAAAGTATTTTCGAACTATATAATTAAGTTTAATGGCATTAATAATTCACAAATATTTTTTAAACACGTTTAAAAATTTAAATGTATTTTAAAAAATACTAACCATTTTTCCTCCCGACATAATAGTATTTTTTAAAAACTTTTTAATGCATTATTGAGATGTTTAATAGTATTAATCAACAAAATACAAAAATGTATGAATATTTTTATTTAATTATTAAAAAAATAAAAAAATTAATGGGTTTTTTTAATTAAATTTTGTTAGGGACATCCATGTTTTGGACCTTAATATATTTTGGTTGTCGTATTTTAAATATATTTTAATAAAAATAAAAATTAATATATAACTTAATTGACCTTGGACACGAAAGTGAAGTTTTGGATGTCATTAAACTAGCTCATATGATTAAAGTACTATAACATGGTTCGATTTCCCTTTTGTAAGAGTGGATATGGGTCGAGTTGAAAAAAATATTTTGAACCAATAAAAAATCATGGGTTGGTGACCCGAGCACCCGAATGAAGTTCATAATCCAACCCAACCTTTTATTTTCAGATTGAGTTGGGTCGTCCAGTTGTTTTTTTTTATTATTATTTAAAAATTGTACTTATCCACCATACATGTTGCATCACTAATATCAAATATTTACAAGCCACAAAACATGAGTTTAAAATATTAAAGAATTAAACACAATTCAAACCGTCGAACTGAACTTTTAGTTTTTCAAATATTAAACCCAGTTCAAATTGAAGAAATAGAACCGAACCCAACCAAAAATGGTTTGAGTTAAGTAGTTTAGGATGGTTGAATTATCGAGCCATGTGAACACGTTTAGGATGATAATTGGTTTTAAATTTTTATATAATAAAAAATATTAATAATAGTTTGACCTGTTATGGCATGTCGGCAGGATTTATTAAAAATAATAAATAAATAAAACATGAGGATGGGCACTTAGTTTTTAATTTTTAATTAAAATTTTTATGCTTTTAATTTTTTAATTAATTATTTTTATGTTTTTAATTTTTATTGGTTATTGATTTTATTAAAGTAAACGAAAGACAAAGAAACGAATAACAATAATTAATGAAAAGCAAAAGGAGAGCGTGTCCCACACGCGCCATGACGAGTCTGCAGACGAATCAATCCTCCTCGTTTTTAACCAGCTATATAAGATTGAAGTGTTTGAGGCAAGAACTGGATCAATCAATTCATCATTCAATCTCTCTATCTCTTAACTGAATCGAAGAGATCGTAATGGCGCTTCTTGGAGGTATCAAGGAAGTTCCTGCAAACCAGAACAGTGTTGAGACTGATGAACTTGCTCGTTTCGCCGTTGACGAACACAACAAGAAAGCGGTAACGGTTTCCTTTTCCCTTGAGGTTTTGTATGTTGTTTCATGTGTTTATCTCTTCTGTTTTACCATCGTTTTTGTGTTCTTATGTATATTTGTATCGATTGTCTATGATTGTTTGTGAAAAGAGAGAAAAATGGATCGGAATAGGGATCGTGATTTACGTTTAGGTTTTCTTTTGTAATTCGTGTCTTCCACGAAATTTCATTTTTATATAAATCGTCTGGGAGTCGGAGGTAATGGATTTTCCAGTTGTTCTTCTACTGGTGTGGTGAAAACCACGGGGTGATTCGTTTTCTTTATCTTAAAGTTCTGATTGAAAACATTTCTACATGTAGAATGCGCTTCTGGAATTTAGCAAAGTTGTGAAAGTGAAGGAGCAGGTAGTTTCCGGCGCAATGTATCACATAACTCTTGAAGCTAGCGATGGCGGTCAGAAGAAGGTTTATGAAGCCAAGATCTGGGTCAAGGTGTGGGAAAATTTTAAGCAGCTTCAAGAGTTCAAGCTTGTTGGGGATGGGTCTGTGGGCTCCTCTGCTTAGTTTGCTTGGTAATCACTTGAACTCTTGTTTCTCCATTATCATGATACTCCAAAATGTAAATATTAGGCATCTAACTCCATTTTAATGTGTGTGAGAACTGTCTGATTCATGATCGATTACAATTTCGTTTTAAGTTCTGTTTTTAAAAGTTAAGCTTGTTTTCTCACCATTTTTTTGGTCTGTTTTAATGATTTTTAGAAACACATTTGAATTCTTAGCTAAAGAACTTCTCTAATAATTTTCTTCTTTTGAAAGAACATAAAAACATGAATGAGTTATGAGAGTAGTATTTGTAAGCTTGAGTTTCTAGAAACAGGAAATGAGGAACAAAATGGTTATTAAAGAAGGGTTTAGTGTTTCTCATTCAAGATTGCAAAAGACCATATGAGCTTGGATGGCCAATACTCTGTCAATGGTAATTACTAGTTTGGCAGAAGACTATTGGGAACTTGGTGCAAAAACATGGATGAGCAGCTAAACAAGGAGTCCTCATTGTAGGTGCAGTTAAGTAGGATGTCATAATTAATGAGGATCTTGTCCTGGTGAAGCAAATATTTGTTTGAAATCTTCTAATGCTCTAATTTTAGAATAGGGATGCCACTACAAGGAAGTTAAGGATATCATTCGAGTATCTTGGCAATTAGATAGGGAGTTTGTTGTGGTATTTGGTTATAAATAGAGGGAGTGCTAAAGGAGGAAGTTAGGCATTGTTTAGTGCCCAAAGGTTCAAGTGATATCTAGTTGCAAGTACCTCTACTACTCAGCAAGTTATATCATAGTTCTATTGTCACATAAAATTCAATGCCCTATGTTGAGGATTATTGAGAGTGAGTCCCACATTGGTTAACTGAGTGGAAGATCATAGGTTTATAAGTGAGGACTACTATCTCCATTGGTATGAGGCCTTTTGGGGAAGTCCAAAGCAAAGCCATGAGAGCTTATTCTCAAAGTGGACAATATCATACCATTGTGGAGAGTCATGATTCATAACACCCTAGAGTTGTATCATTTTGATTCTCTTCACCACATTGAACATGTGAGAAAATAATTTTTTGTGAAGTTAATGTACTTGCGTTTGAAAGTTGTTTTAATGCTAGAATTTCATAATCTATAATACTGACTGAATAAGTACCGACTCACATTGAGCATCAATATGATATCTACAGACAACAACGTTTAGGTCAAAGCATAGAGTATTGTAGCGCGATGGTATGCCACTTTTCGAAGCTTAAGGCTTCAAAACTGAGTTTTTCATTTGAAATCTTTGCTTTGCATGCACCATACTTAGTAGTTCAAACTTTTGGACAATTACATGGATTCATGTGGTTGAATACTACAAATCTAATGATGTTTTTTCTGAAATTTAGGGTCCTAAAGTCGTGATGGAGGAACCTAGATACAGCTGATGCGTGGAATGTTTAATAACATCAAAGGCTACTTTCATTTGAGACAAATGAAGCTTTCTATATATAGTGTCTTGAATTTAATAAATCCTGTAAGCTATGGAGTGGATATTTATCATCAATAGTTGTTGTTATGTGGCAATTGAAAAAATATATGCATCTTTGTTCAAGACATATCCATCTTATACATCTTTATTACAAATAAGTAAAGCTACTACTTTGCTTAGGCTGAAATCTTCACTTCTAGCATCATTGAAATAACTTCATTCTGGTCTAACTTTCCTTAAACCTCTCATACAAGCAATATATTTTGAAAGGCCTTTGAAGCTTTATTGAGTTTAGGTAACCTTTCTTAGACTTGTGCACGTTTTAATCCATGGAAAGGTTTGAAAATTTGAGAATGACTAGAAGAGTATCATGACTATTCATCAAAATATACTATATAAGTATTTGTACGGAAGTTCATTTTATTAATACAAAGGTGGAGTTTCGAGATTTGAATCTCGACCTCAAAAATAGAGTAAATGTCAATCCATGTTAATGTTGATAATCCATTTGCTATAGGAGTTACGAGAAAATTTATTAGAGAAATGTGCTCTCCTAAATTAATCTTGTAGTCACGTGAAGGATTCACAAACAACGTCTCTTTCTTCCTTCTGAACCACGATCAATGGTCCTACAATACTTGAGTCATGCCCGTGTATAATTGTTCAAGAGATTAATCCATCAAAGTGTACATAACCTGGTTTATATTTTTCCTTCTCCACAAAGTAATCTTATAACAGAAAACGCATAGAAAGTCAATGGAATGGGATTTTTCTTTATTATTAATATTATTTAATGTGATAATTGCCATTAGGTAATTTCTAATTAATGATTGAGCTTCACATTTTCAAGTTTTCGCAATATTCTTTTTGTTATAAGAAATTAAAAGTCCAATTGAAAGTGACCTATTTGGAATAAAAGAGGTTCTTTGAATGTAATCTTTATTATGTTATGTTTAATTATTTACTGTTTAATTATTTATGAGTAAACGTCTAGCTCAAGAGTAAACTGAATTATTTATCTTTTTTTTTTTTTTTTTCTCAAAGTAACCGAATTATTTATGGTTGATTAAATAAAAGGCTGTGAATTTCAACATTTTTGTTGGATTATCAAAAAGAAAGGTTTGAAAGCGGCAGCATAACCTTGTAAGTTCATAGATGCCCAAAGTTCTCCAATAGTTCTGAGAAAATTACCCATCCAGCGCCTCCGATCACGAGCGAGAGAGTGAACCTTCCTCCGGGAACCACCGTTGGTAGTTTCACGGACGGGGGAGATCTCGAATACCGGTCCGACCACGACATTGCAGCTGGAATAATTCCAAAAAGCAGCAACACTAGACAGGAAATGGTAAGGAATATCATTGAACAATCTTGGTTTCTTTAGGTTGATGAGGAAAAATAAAGCTATGGGAAGAAGAACAAGAAGATATATATAGAGTGTCGTCAGTATTTACCCCCATATGTTCCAGCCACGTCCAATGATTTGAAAAATATTTCAGGGTCAATCAATGATAAGATGAGCGGTGGAACTAATGTCAAAATGAATGGCAAAGGCCTGTTCTCCCCACTTGGTAGTTTTAGCACTGGCTTTGCAGCAAAAAGTAAAAAATATTAGCAATCTCAATATATTCGAAGGATTTATTATGTCAAGCAGATATGTGGGGCCACTATCCATAACACAAGCAATCAAAACCCTACCAGATTCAGAATGGGGCTCAGTAATGATATTATTCATAATAATGTCATCAAAATATGAACTCAAAAGAAACTGGTTTTAGCTTAGACCATCCGAGCAAAGCATTTATTACTTTTTTCAAAATATAAAGTTCAATACATCACTCTGGTTTTAGTTTACATTTGAATAAAATATATGGTAAAAGATTATTTTAGTCCTTATACTTCTCGTTCTATTTTTGGTCGATGTACTATCAAACGTGTAAATTTAGACTGTATTTTCAATAAATCTATAAATCTTAAAATTTAGTCCTTAATGTTGGTTTAAAGTAATATTTTTCCATCAAACTGATATTAGTCAACCTACTAAGAACGTGACTTCTCAACCCCAAAAGGTGGTATCGATGCAAGTTGGTGGAATCACTTCGTCAGGTCAAAGGGATGTTGTCATTTCTGCTTGAAGTAGGAATACTCGTGGAGTTTGACACGAGTAGGATGGTCGGTTTGAATGGATCACATTGGCAGTTAGGGAAAAGAAGAATAAAAGATCTTTACTGTAACGAGATGTTGTTCCTATTCTGGGTGAGTCAAGCAAACCAGAAAATATGAGAAAAGAAAATTGGGACTCATTGAATAGACAAGTTATTGGGTGTATTTGAGTAGATGACAGCTTGTAACACATCTCAAACAAGACATCAGCATATTTCTTGTGGAAGAAATTAAAAGAGTTGCATGAGAGAAAAACGAATGAGAATAAACTTTTTCTAGGTAAGAAAGCTTACCAACCTAGAATACGGAAGGTACTTCAATTAGCAGTCATTTGAGTGAGATGGAAGGCATAATGAATCAACTTTCATCAATGCGGATAGTTTAAGAAGAAGAGTTGCAGGCATTAACTACTACTTCTTCTTTGTCTGACAATTGGGTAAAGTTAGTAGAATCGTTAAATAATAACTCTCCTAGTGAAACGTTGAGTACAAATATGGTTAAAAGTACGCTGTGAAATGAAGAAGCGATGAGGATAGCTTTGGGTTCTTTAGCTATAGAGTCCGATGTTTTGGTCTCAAAAATCGTGGTAAAGGGTCACCGTAACCGTGACCAATCAGCAAGCAAAACCACTAGAGAAAATCAATCTACTATTGCAAAATGATGGGCCACAAGAAAGTTGAATGTAGAAAATGGAAAAAGGAGCAACAGAATGATAATTAGAATGGAAAACGAGGTAGCATTCCTACGTGGAAGCTTCTTTGAGAAGATGAGGTGTGGTGTAAGGCAACCAAAATAGAGAAAGAAAATATAGAGAGACACTGGAGAATTCTTGAGGGAAAAGGAAGAATAAAGTTTCGGCAAGAGATTAAAATCCACCCACGGTTGTGAAACAAATAATTTTTTTCTCGTCTGTCTATGTTGGTGAGATCATTCTTTATTTCTCAAGAATGCATTTCATATACGTAAAGGGTACTTTGTTGAGGATGGTTAGGAGATGAGTCCCACGTCGACTGATTAAGAGGTTGATCATGGGTTTATGAGTAAGGAATACATCTCCATTGGTATGAGGCCTTTTGAGAGAACCAAAAGCAAAGCCATGAGAGCTTATGCTCAAAGTGGACAATATCATAACATTGGGAAGGGTTGTGGTTCCTTACATGATATTAAAGTCATGCCCTTAACTTAGCCATGCCAATAGAATCCTTAAATGTCGAATAGAGAAGTTGCGAGCCTTAAAGATGTAGTCAAAAGTGACTGAAGTGTTGAACAAATGGTGTACTTTGTTCGAGGACTCCAAAGAAGAGTCGAGCCTCGATTAAGAGGGGGCTGTTCGAGGGCTCTATAGGCCTCAGGGGAAGATGGTACTAATTAAGGAGTTGATCATGAGTTTATAAATAAGGAATACGTCTCCATTGGTATGAGGCCTTTTGGGAAACCAAAAGAAAAGTCATAAAAACTTATGCTCAAAGTTGTGGTTCCTAACATATATTTTTTTTTTGTTGGGCAAAGTAGAGGTATTTTCTTTAGAATATTATCGTGATTTCCTCTAAACAAATAAAGAATTTATTGTAATTTTATTATTTAATAGTGGAAGATTTTCAGAGATTGTCCCGTTGCTTTCCTCTCCCTCAACGTTGATGGGTTTTCCACATAAATTCGGTCTGTTATTCCTACATTTACTTGTATTTGTAGTCTTTGGTATCTGACTTATGCTTTTCACGGGGCTACACAAAGAATTAATCTATAATCATTATGCCTAAAATTGTTGGGACTGAAACAATCGGGCAAATACAGTTTGAATTCAATAAAATTGACGAGAGAAGTCACTTACAGTCAGCAAGAAAATCAGACAATCCTAAAACGAATCCAATGTAGGATGTTGCGATCGCCAAAAGAGAAAATACTTCAACTATAGGCTGCATTAAAAAAATAGTTGTTTTAAATAAGTCATCCGATGAAAGTTGGTAGTGTACATAAACTAAACTGTCCAGAAACTTACTCCTACAGCTCCATTCGTTGATCTCAATTGCTGTAATGGGTCTAATATCTTATCTGATCCCATATCAAGGTTTGAAATAGTCCCTAGAATGACACCATTCCAGACGAGAAATAGAACCAGAGGTATCGCAGTGCCAATGACAATGGATGTCCTGAAATATTATCAGTCAATGATGTAGGCAACTATTGATTGTTTTAAAGATGACTGACTGAAGTATACGAACACTTGATCAAAATGCAACTGATTATGGAATTCAGATAAAATGGGATTGGATGAGCATATCACGAGCTGAAACAATGAACATGGGTACTTTAGCCGTTCTGTGGAGATCAAGTGAAAGATGTGCAATTTATGCAACTGTATATATGTAATTTTAGTGCATCCATGCTATTGTAAAATTCATATTATGAGTCGGAGAACCATATGAGAACCAAAGAAATTTCAAATTCTATTAAGCCTTTTCTTCTAGACAAGGCAAGCAAATAAAAGAAATGATTCGAGGTAGTTCCATAGTTTATGAAATCAGTTTACTGCTTAAAGGAAATATTTGTTACCTTACTTTTGCCAGATTTCCTTCCAGATTTGTACAGAGTACTGGCACCACATTCTGCAAAGTGAATTACATATAACATAAAATCTGATCACATTCACAGAACAACTTTGGATATAGCAGGGTGGGAATTTACCTGGTAAACAAATGAAAGGGCAATTATAGGTATACTCATAGGAACAGCTTCGAAATTAGCTTTAAGGAGAGCATCCCAATGTAGGCCTCCACTTGCGACTGCCTAAAAAATAAAATTTGATATTGGGCATCTATCTAGCAGTAAGTATAATTGACGAAAGTACATTTCCATGGCCAGATAATCAAGCAAGAAATTTGTTTGGTACAAGAATAGACACGTGTTCAATGGAACATCATTCATGATATCTCTAGCACAAGTAAAATGATAAAAGACTGATAGAAATGGACCTTCGCAATAAATTCAGAGCAGTAAAATGCAATGCTCTTCCAAATTAATAGTGCGAAAATAGAATCGTTCATAAGTTGTGCAAGAAAACTGCACTTTATTTCAACTATATATCTGCAGAAATTTTCCAAACAATAGATGTCAAATGAAGTTCCCTCGTCAATGGGGGTTTTCCACTAAATTATGCTCTCGGGCCTCAACATTATCAGTGAATATTCAAGAAAATTTGATCAACTACTACATTAACTCAAGTATCCATACCAAACACAGCATGTGATCACTCAACCCCTAACGACTAGCAATCCTGGTTACAACCCAAATCAAAGCATGTAGTTCCAGAAGTAAAGTTAACATATTACCACAAGACCTACAAAGGAAATGATGATTCCGATTACTAGGGCCCCATTGATAGCACCAATAGAACGTTGGCTGCAATTGAAGACATCTTTGCAGTCAATTCCGAGCAGAGTTGGCTGCAATTATATGTATTTATATGTGTAAACGCACATATATGAAGTTAAATGAATACTCAGAACAGATTCCTTGAAGTGATTGATTCTAGGTGCAGAGGTTTTTTTCTTCCTTTCTTATTCCATAGGATACACACGACCGAAGTTTCCTGGGAATGGATTTTTTTTTTTTTTTAATAATAAATTTCCCATTGAGATACAAAAAACTTACTCAATGAAAATGATCAAAGAAGGGGGGATAATTATAAAGCTCTTTAAAACAAGGGAGAAAGCAAATTCAACATGGTCCAAATCACTCCAGAACTCTTACAATCATATTCGCTTAATCTATGATTCAGAACGAAATATTTAAAAAGACAACCCTAATGCCATAGCTTTATTAAGTTTTTGAAAGTAGAACCATTACGAAGAACAAAGAAGGGATCTTTGCACTGTCCTCCAAAGATCTGAAAATATTTTCACATAAGATGAGCGGGCAAAGGACAGTCCAAGAAAAAATAAGTGATATCTTCAGTGTATTTTTGGGAGTGGACACACGAATTAGGGAGAAGAGCATAGCCAGATGAAAAGTTTGCCTCTTGCCGTTAGTATTAAGGCCCGAGATAAATCATTTAAAAGAAACCCTCAATCTCCATAGGATAATATGTTTAAGTACAGGTAGAGATGAAGCACGTACCTTCCAAAGTAGCATATGCCTCCAAATATCAATGAGAACAGGGTTGCACTCTCCCATCTGCAAATACAATACTGCATAAACACCAAAAATGAACATTTTCTTTGTATGATTGCAAAGATTGGAAATAAGTTCTAATACTAGGGGTTAACGATGGTTGGACTCCTTGTTCATACAAGGGAATGCCGAGAAAAGTGGTCAAGATATTGGAAGAACGAGCGACATAAGCTATCAGAAGGGCGTAGTGAATGAGAATGTATGACCAACTGCAAGTTGCAAAATATTATTGTCAGATTTGACAGACATGGATGGGAGAAAAATGAAGGAGGCCATAATAATAAATAAACAGATTAAGAATCAGTGATCAATGGTTTATCACATCATTCCACAAGCAGCTACGTGCTTAATTTTGTTTAACCCTCTATCATTTCCATACGATCGTCAAAAGATGAATAGGGAACATTGACATAGCTCACCACATATATGGCTGCCTTTCATAATTGGTCTTTCTACATTATTTATTTTCATGTTTAGTGTTATGTCCTTGTTCTAAGTCTCTAATACAACCTCACTTTTATCCATCCATAACTATATATAATAAAATGAATAACTCTGTCAAGTTTATTGGGCTCATTAGTTTTAAAGGTAAAAGCTCCATACAAAACTTTTAGTTGCCCAATAAAAATGACAAATTGAACAATAATATGATCACCATCAGCTGTTAGGTATCAAGTAGATAACGATACTTAAAATTTGACAGAGATGCTTGCAACATTTTGTCTCTATAAGAACATTTCAAAATTCAATACTTGGCAACAGATAGACATTAAGTAGAGCTTAAAACAATTACATCTCAACCTACCAAGAAACTTGAACTCCAACTGTCCCAAGAGTTCTCATGGCCATCGATACCTGAAACATTATAGTTTAAGCTCTCATATCTCGATGCTTATCATATACAAAAAATACTGCAATAGGAAAATATAAATTTCAGTGGTCGGGAACAAATTAACCCTCACAAAAGCAAAAATAAGAACTTGGAAAACTTGAGAATGGGAATTACATTGTCAAATTTTTCATCAGGTTTCTCCTTTTATAGTTCATGCATTAAAGTTTAATGTTTTCCTTCCCTCTTCTTTCCAGTAAAGAAATTGAATGCAAAGTCATTCAAAATTCAACATGAATTCCACATTACAATTTCTTGAACTCACTTTTCATAATTTTAACTTTAGCATGTTCATTTTTCTGTAGGTTTGCTGTGATTTAGTTTGCATGGTTGGAGAACAACGAAGAACAGCACACCTTTGCAAAATAATAATAAAGAACAGTACTTCACTTTCTGCTAAGAGATGAAGAACCGATAACGACTTTATAATTGAAGATGAATTCCTATCAGAACTTTGATTAATGATTCAATCTCACAACAAGGGAATAAATCTCAAAACTTTTGACAATGAACTGCTGAGTTTATATTACTTGTTCAAATATCCTTATTAGTATATCTCGTCCCAATGCTCAAGTTGAATGCGCATTCAAGTATGTATTTATCCTTTGAAAAATTAATATTCATTTCACCCTAAAACTTTATAAAAGACCTTACCAGAGACACGCCACCAGAACCCAGTTCACACATGGTGTTCACATTGACTTCAGCAATTAGGAGTCCTGTCACAACCTGCATGGTTCCATTAAGTAACTGACTTATTATTTCAGGACGACAATATGGGATGAAAGAAAGCATAAGTCCAGGATAAACTTTGTATCGTTTTACAAAAGTTTTATGTTGGTATCATAGTGGTGCTGCTGGCTGAGAAATTGACATTTAGAAACAATATAATTCGTAAGCATAGTCCTAGTTCTCCTTGTCCTTTGAACTTGGGCTTAAAAATCCTATTGTTGAAGTGGTTCTTATAGAACTTTAGAAACAAAGTGCCTCGTAAGGTTTTCTTGTTTCCAGTTTCTTTTGTATTATGTCGGTGTTTTTTTGTGTTCCCTCTTCTTTTTAAAAATATAAACGTGTTTAATAACCATTTCTAATATTCCATTCTCCAAGTACTTAAATTAAACAAATGAAAGTTTGATTTGAAAATAAAGAAATAGAAAAGGTGGTAAACAAGCTTAATTTTGGAAAACAAAAACTTTATCAAACAGGACAAAAAAAAAAAAAAAAAAAAAAAAAATTGTTTCCAAAATTTGTATACAAGTCACTGAAAAAGGTTAATAGCATACAGTAAATTATAAAACTTCCTTAATTTCTGTTCCCTTAAATATTTTCAGATCTGTCGATTTTGACTGCTTGAATTATATCTTAGACAGTAATTATAGTGAATCTCTCTTCAATACCTATAGACTACAATACAGCAAAGTTTGCTAAGATTGTATGGATTAAAATGTAATGCAGGCAACCAATTTAGAAGTGCTTGAAATTTTTTAAAGAGATAAACAAATAAAACTACCTACAGACTACAGGCAAATTACCAGACTTCTTACTTCAAAAGAGTTCATACCTTGAGCCCAAGTGGGAAATCCAAGAAAGTGAAATTTCAAATAAATGGCGTCATTTTATAAGGATGGGCAATGGACTAAAAAATCCATAGAATCCTTGGGAAACAACAATAGGCAATACAATATGGATTTAAAATATAAAAATGTGATAGAACTGCACAACCATGCTGTGATTGCATTCCATGCAAATTTGAACTCTAGTATAATAATAAAATTTTGAGTTCAAATTTTGATAAACATATATAAAACGATATATATATACAAGCTGCTATAGTTTTACCATGTACACCCAACAAAATGTGCACGTAATAGCTGAGGCTAGAAATCCGGATTCTTGAGTTACAGCAGGAATGGCGAGGATCCCAGCACCAATCTGGATACAGGCCCAACATATATTTTACCATTCAAAAAAAAAACTTGACCCGCATTAAAGGAAAACATTACCGAGAAATACCCATGATATATTTATGAACTCTTACTTCATCTTTATCAGTGCATAAAAAATTGGTCCATTTACAGAGTATTTTGAGTACGACAAATGAGGCAGAGGAACTTGAACTTCCAACCTTGAACGAAGGAGTGGATGTCGTTGGCATTCATTTACAGAGTAATATCACAAGTTAATTATAATTTATATGAAAACATTTGTAGTTGCATCTTTGCCTAAAGCCTCGGCCCTCGATTGAGGAAGATTTATTCCATTTATCTTTATGTTGGACTACTGCAACTAATTCTGATGAAATATAGCAGAGCGCGAAGAACAAATTCTAGTCAAATGTTTTTCAAAAGGAATAATAAGAAGGAAAAGAACGTGCAATGTTGAAATGCTTACAGTAGTCCCAGCCACCAGGAAAATCGCGCTGGATAAACTTCCTGCCGCACCACAAATCCAGAGCAGAGAGAATCAAAGACAAATTATAATTAGTTTTCAACTCCCAATGAAAATGCGAATCAAAGAATCAGAAGGAACCGAAAAACCACCAGGTTCTCGCTTGAATGTAACTTGATTAAGGTTGGAGAATAGCCTCTCCAATTCGTACTTTTCCGACTCCTCTTCCTTATCGATTTCCTTCTCTTGTCCAGACACAGAAGACTCCACCGGCCTCCGCGAGAAGCTGGTGGACATAGTTCTTAATCTAGTACGAAGAAGCGAGTAAGGACGCAGCCGAAGTGACTCAACAGTAGACCGCAGGCAAGACACATTCCGCTGGGAAAAACCGAGGCTTCTTCTTGCCGATTGAACGGCGGGAAATGGAAGCCGAAGACAGGAAGAAATCGACATTTCTACCTGACCGGCCTGCGATTATTATCGAAATCCTCAAAATGAGAAGAAGAGGATCGATCGTTGAGAAGAAACTCGAACCGATTGTCTGAAGAAAGTAAACAAAACAGGAAGAGGCGGGAGAAAGTTGGAAGGTAACCGAGAAGGAGAAGCCATGGTGGGGATTGAAGAGCTTCGAAGGTTGAGGCTGAGAGGACCCACTCAACTGAAAAGAGATAACGTGGACCCTTAATTTCTCCAACAGGCGGACGCTACGTGTCAACTAGTTAAAAGTTTTCTCCAACTTCCAATATTAAATATGACCGTTAATTTCTATATATATATATATATATATATACACATACCCCTACCCCTATTGTAACCATACAAAATTTTTACTTAATTTAGAATTTAAAAATATTTTTGAAACCAAATTAAAAATTTAAGGATATTAAAAAAAAAAAAATCGTTAATAAGGAATTAATGAAACTTTTTTATGGTGTAAGGGTATTTTTAAAATAATATTAAAAAATTTAAAGTATTTTTTAAATAAAAATATAAAATATTTTTTAGATTAAAAAAATTTAAGAGTACTCTCGAAACTTTTTGAAATTTAAAGGTATTTTTATGAGAAAATTTAAAAATATTTTTATTAATTTATTTTCTTTTTTAATAAAAAATTTAAAAAATTGAAATTTATTTTATTACTTAAAAAACATTAAAATTTTGGTTTAATTTATGAACAAATCTTCAAAATTTGCACGAAATGGAAAGAATCAGAAGAACTTTGCGAGAAATTTGGTGTCGAAATCAAAATGGGAAGCCCATCTACCAAATTCCAACATCACTCCAAAAGTTTTCATTTATGGGAAATGACCTGGACGCGATTTTCACGTTTTTCACAGATTTCTTACAAGAATCTCTCGGCCCACAATGCAAAAATCTTCATCTTCGTCTTAATCCGCTTCGAAATTCTTCGATTTCTCTTATTTGATCATCTGGGACTGTATCAGTGAAGAATTTCTCAGTCATCAATGGCTTCCAGTAATATCTCTTTTAGTTCGCGGCTTCGATTTCCATCCGTTTCGCCTAGAAAGAATTTCGCCGTCGATTCATTTGGGCCTCGCGGTTCATTTAATTTTGCATCGAGGTCGAAACACCAGAAGAATCCACTCATTCAGAAGGCCATTAGATGTAATTCCACCGCTTCTAAACAACAAGTTGAGGTATAAATATGATTTCGTCTCTTCATTTTGGAATTATTGGAAATTTATTGGTTTATGATCAAATGAAGAGTTTAAATTATGATTCAGTAGCATGGAGCATCGTCCTTACGCAATCTAAGTCTAAAAGGTCGTATCAGAGCAAGGTTAAGAGACTAAGAGACAACTTTTGGTTATGTGATAAGGAATCAACCAAAAGGAAAACTCTTATACCAAATGATAAGTAACTCTTATCATTTGGTATCAGAGCTTTCCTTTGGGTTGGTTCCTTATCATACTGTCCCATAAAAATTTGGGGAATCATTTTGAAATTATGTTTGTTCATCGGTTTCGTTATGTAATTTTGTGATTGTTGGTTGGCTGTTGGATATTTGATAGTTCATACCTTTTCTGGAGAATTTCAAATATCACTAGCATGTGCATGTAGTAATATCTCTAGACAGTTTAAGTCTAGAAAGTCGGATCATTAGAGTTGGTATCAAAGTGAAGTTAAAGAAAGAAAGTTTGGAATTATGTTTGTTCATCGGTTTAATCTATAATACTGAGTTGGTTGTTGTTCGTAAATTAGATCGTTTATGATGCTGATGAAAGGATAAACAAGTTAGCCAACGAAGTGGACCGGAATGCACCTCTTTCGAGGCTTACTCTGTTTTCACCTTGCAAGGTAACAATGGTGTTGCTTCAATTCAAGCTTTGAAATGGTGGGGTTTGCCTCTTATGTTGAGTTTTGTTGATGCAGATTAATGTTTTCTTGAGAATAACTAAGAAGAGGGAAGATGGATATCATGATTTGGCATCTCTCTTTCACGTAAGTAATGGGGATTTTTGGATTTGATGTTATTATCCAATGCAATCGGTACCGAGATTTTAAAGTCGATGCGAGTTTGAGATATTGTTCTATAGTCGAGCTTGTTTCAAGTATTTTGTCGAAATTTCTTTTGACAATGTTATTAGCTAAAAGCGCTTTTTATAATTCAAAAAGTCATACGAAACTCGCCTTTACCGTTTTAGAAGGAATCGAGGTGTTAAGTAACTTTGAGTATCATCTATTTCTCTTAGCTGCTGAATTTTGGATGTTTTTTTTCTTCTGTCTTTAGGTGATAACCTTAGGGGATACAATTAAATTCTCTTTGTCGCCATTGAAGAAGGATCGCCTTTCGACCAATGTATCGGGGGTACCCCTCGATGATAGAAATTTGGTAGTCGTTCTCGAACAATGCTCTTATTCTATTTCTTCTAAGTTTTTTTTGTTGCCATAACTTATTTCTCTACCATATATCTTCAGATTATCAAGGCTCTTAACCTCTACAGGAAAAAGACTGGCTGTGACCAATTTTTCTGGGTGAGTATCTACAGAATGATTATATATCTTTAATGGATGTCATAAACTCTACCTGAATGAATGGAAAATGTCGATACTCGATCGTGAAGTTTGGAACTATGGTTTTATGTGCGAGCAGATCCATCTCGACAAAAAGGTACCAACTGGAGCAGGGCTTGGTGGAGGAAGCAGTAATGCTGCAACTGCACTGTGGGCCGCCAATCAGTTCAGTGGATGTCTTGCTACTGAAAAGGATCTTCAAGAATGGTCAAGTGAGATAGGTTCTGATATTCCCTTCTTTTTCTCGGAAGGGGCGGCCTTCTGCACTGGGAGAGGTGAGGTATGTGTTGGGTTATGAAGTCTGTTGCTTATTTATAGCTTATTCAATTGTTATAGATATTAAAACTATATACGAAAAATGGTCATATATAGTAAACGATAGTAAAAAGCGTGATAAAGATTGGTAAAACTATATATAAGTAAACTGAAACCATATGTATACTCCTTAGATAGAGCTTTGAAGATGTACTTTCTGCATTCTCTCTATTAGTGTACATATACGAAGTCATCAATACAAACCTTTAACCAATATTCTACATTACATTTTCTCTCCTGTTCTTTGTGATTAAATGTGTGCGTTATTGTGCGATCCTAAGACTCTCATGTTCTTTGTGTTTATCTAAATCGAGTGTGTGCGTTGTTGTGTGATCCTAACACTCATGTTTTTTGTGTTCATCTAGATCAAGTGTGTGCGTTGTTGTGTGATCCTAACAATATGTTTAGATAGCTACAAGCGTTAATAAGAAATATACAGTTGAAATTGGAAATGCCTATTATTTCTCTTTCGCATCGATACCCATAAGTTCTAGAAATTGGCATTTTGAGTCGGATTTGATAGAACGAGCATCTTCTGTTTCTATCCATAAATCAGTGGACATAATCAAAGATTCTTTTGCTATTATCCATATACGAGTTCTCGTGTTTATCATTATCCGTGTGCATCGCCTGGAATAGTTCGATTGCCAATGCTAATTCTGAAAACCAAGGAGCTCGGAGCTCGTGGTGACTCTTTCTAGATGAATGATTTATTCTTGGCTGGCATTTGAGAAACTTTCATGTTTTCTCTTTCTTTTACAGTTCGTGCAGAATATTCCTCCTCCGGTACCCTTGGACGTTCCGATGGTTCTCATAAAGCCCCAGGAAGCATGCTCTACAGCAGAAGTTTATAAGGTAATGGAAATTTTAGTATATGGTGAGAAAAAGGAGAATTAGTTCTTGTTTCCATTTCATAATCAAGATTGGTTTATATTCCTCAGCGCTTACGGTTGGATCGAACAAGCGATGTCGATCCTTTATCATTGTTGGATAAAATCACAAAGAATGGAATATCACAAGATGTGTGTATCAATGATTTGGGTACGTGAGTTCGTTTAATGTTCACTCGAACAAGCACTCGAAAGCTAGTTCAGTTCATTTGGATAGGTGAAATTACATAATGCTTTGCCTTAAAACTTTCAAGTCCGCCGAACATAATATTGTACCTGATTGCTTTAAGCGATGTATGAACATTCATGACTTGCTTTGCATATCAGCTTTAGAACGCGCACTCTCGACTTTCGTGGATCTTTCATGTTTCTTTTATGTTGACACATTTGTATTTATTTTGATCTTCGACATTCTTTCTCCTCAGAACCTCCTGCTTTTGAGGTCCTCCCGTCGCTTAAAAGATTGAAACAGCGTATAGTCTCAGCCAGCCGTGGAGAGTTTGATGCCGTTTTCATGTCCGGGAGGTAAGAACGTCGAAATTATTATTTGAGTATCAGTTTATCCTTTTTCGTATGCTGTTTTTATGCCAAGACAATGTCAGGTGTTCTTTGTAAAGCTTTTGATTAGGTAAGATTATTAGTATAAACATCTTATCATCACTTCAAATTTCATTTCATTCAGTGGTAGCACAATAGTAGGAATTGGGTCTCCAGATCCTCCAGGCTTCATCTATAACGACAATGAATTCCCGGATGTGTTTTTGGCAGGTAACAATCTGAACGCTCCTTAACTAGTTTCCTCTAGATTTTTCGACGTCGTGCTACCATCAATGCACAAGTCATTGTTTGGAAAATTTTGGAGCTTAAAATGCATTTCTAGTACACCATATTCGAGGATCTTACCATGTGCTTTCTGTAAACACTTTCGAAAGAAATTTCTTTTTCAATGTTCTTTGGAATATGTAACCGCCCAAGTCCACTGCTAGCAGAAATTGTCCGCTTCGGCCCGTTACGTACTGTTGTCAACCTCACAGTTTTAAAATGCATCTACTACTAGGGAAAGGTTTTCACACCCTTCGTTCTCCTCTCCAATCGATGTGGGATCTCACAATCCATCCTCCTTCAAGGGTATGAAAATCTTGAGGCTGATGGTAATGCGTAACAGGCTAAAACGGACAATATCTGCCAGCGGTGGGCTTGAGATGTTTAAGAATATGTTTTGAGTAGTTTTATATTCACTTTTAATTGACTTTAAAGTAATAACTTCTTTATGTTGTCCTCGTAATTATGAATGTTTATGCATAATATTCTTAGAACTTTAGATAGTAAGATTCCTATTGAATGAACATTCATAGATTTCCCTTTTCTCATGCGTTTTACAGACTTCTCCAGTGCTTTATTAATTTGTTTCCAAATGTTTGGATAGAATCTTAACTGAAAAGTTCTGAATGCAGAGGCCAACTTTCTCACCCGTGAAGCAAATCAATGGTATCGAGAACCCGCTACAGCATCCGCTTGTAGTCCACGGTCCGAGCATCGCAAATCTGCTGCATAACTGGCTCCTCACTCCTAGGATGAAATAGAGGTTCAGCTTATGATTCCTGTAGACTGAGACTTCCTGTATCACTTTAAACTACATCCATTGTTAACTTGCAAATTGATCCCGAGTTCTCATTTGTGACCTTAACTGGCTTTAATCTCGGTCTAGGAAAAAACGAGCGTGAATATAAACATAATAATTAATAATGCAAACGTTGAATTGGTATCGATGATCATTACTAGAACGCTCATCTCAATGAGAAACATTCACCATGAAGAATCTAAAAGAAGGAACAAAAAAGCTAATAAAGATTCAATCAAACTCACTTTTCTTTTTCTTCCTTTCATTTTCATTTATTTTCATAAATTTTCCTCTCTTCTTATGGAGGAGAGAAGACAAACTGTCTAGGAAAACTGAAAATATCCTTTCCTTCAAATGGAGAAGTCCACTCTCTAGAACCATTAGTTGCTGATGTTTCAGAAGCAACTCCATTTTGCAATCCAGCCATTGGAACTCTATTGAAATTAGAAGGCACCGACGATGGTATGAACGGCTGAGCATCCACCAAATGAGCAGTGTTCGATTCGTAAAGATGGGCGTTCTTCTGCATATAGGAATTCAGCCCCTGCAACAACCCACCAGGTCGGACCGAAGTTAGGCCTTTATCCACAGACCAGTCTATGTCGGAGTAATCTAAATGTGGCATTGAACTTCCCGTGTTCCAATCTACGGGAGACGATGCCCCTGATTGTGTTGAACTTGTTCCTGAAAATAGTCCAAGGGAGGAAGCAGCAGCTATGGTAGATGATGCACCTGTTCTGCTCCATGAAGTATTGGTGCGGGTGGCTTCAGGGAAGCCCCCACGGCTGTTACTAGAGACAAACTGTTGCTGATACTGAACTTGAGGATACGTCTGATTTAAGGTTACATCACTTGGCTTGAAGCTTCTTGAGCTGTGAATCTGCGACAAAAATCCATTGGACGATTTAATAGATCCAAGGCTATTAGCAGTATACCAACTAGAAGGCGGCGATGAACTTATAGTTCCAACCGACGGTTGCATCATCGTGTGCAAAGATGCATTCCGACCCTGTACTATTGAACTTGGTTCTCTCACTGAACCAGATTGAAAGCTATTAATCTCAGAACCAACAGTTAAATAACGAGTTTCATTCTTGATTGGTGGAGATGACAACTGGGTGGGTGTTGATGATAAAGAGAAGGACAAGGGGTTAGTTCCCGCACCTGGCCACCTTTTCTCAGCTGTTGTGATTTGTTCATAATGTCCCCAATCCATCTTCGGCTGATTCCTCAAAGGCTGTGGTATACTCTTGCCAATGGATTCTACAGACAAACCAGCTGTAATTGTTCCTTTTGTGTAATTAAAATCTTTTTCATCCTTTCTTTGTTGTATTGAAGGATGATTAGGCTTAGCTTGCGGTCTTAATAAGGCTTGACTAGCATTGCCAGAAAACTTACTGCTTAAAGCACTTGGAGGATCACCGGTTTCTTCGGGCTTAGGAGGAGCAGCAGGCGGATCTAGCTTCAATTCTCTCAAGGATTCGGCTGCCTTCTCCAGATCGCCTTCAGAAGCAACAATAGCTCTCTCAACTTCTAGTTTTGTACACTTGAACTGTGATTCCAAGTCTGCTATACGAGCAAGCTCTTCTGATATGTCAAGTTTAAGGTTTTGCCCACCAAGATTTTGATTCGAAGAATCACTTGTCTCTTCACCACCTTCCAAAAGCCATGCAACTGACTCCTCTATGTTGCCTTCGTTTAGCATTAGAGCTACGGTTGCTCGATCTTGTGAAAAGCCCATGGCAACTAATTGCTGTGCAAGAGCTTCAAGCTTTCTGGACATCAGGTAGCCACTACAGCGTTCGTGTAATTCCTGAGCACGTCTCTCTTTTTGACGCTGATGCTTCTTCTCATTCTTTTGACGAATTTTTTCTCGTTTGTCAATGTCTGCCCCTGGAATTGTTTCTTGCCGCACAGTCAGGTTAGATTTTTTGTCTTTATGGTCCTCTGACTCACCAGACCAGCTACCATTGTTAGAAACAGTATCATACTCTGCCGCTGAAGAAAGCAAAACTCCAGAATGAGCATCTGTATCATCTATGTTCTTGAAACGGCCATTGGAATGGAGAGGTGAAGAAGCAGATACTGTTGATTCAAGTGCATGGAAGGTGCCTGAGAGAGGATTATATGCACTAGCTGGAACACTACTACTACCAGCTGCAGCAGGGCCTGTCGGCTTTGATGTAGGCTTCTGAAGTTCTTTGATGACTTTCTTGTCTTTTGGTTTAGATTTGGAAGCAGGAGACATCTCCACAGCTAGGAAATTCCTTCTGAAATGTGCAATACACAACATCAGATTCTGTAATATAACAACTTTTTTTATATAGGAAACATGAACATTTCATACACGAAAATACTGTCGACTTGAACACAATCAATTTTCCATGTAATGTGAAAGCCATGTAAGCACTGAAAATGTAAAACGCAAGACACTTGACAACAAAACACACAGAGAATGAAAATACGCACGAACAACTCTATATCTGTCTGATGAGACCCTTTAATTCAAACAATAACCTACGACACTGCTTTATATACTTACCTGATCACTTTTTCTTGGCGAGTTCTAAGTGAGCACTATTATATTATGAAATAGCAAAACCTTCTGTTCTAATCTCTAGCACAGTAACTCATCGGTTCCAATCTCAACATGGCATGGAATTTGCAAATACAAGATTCATTATGAATAAAAGAAACAATTGTAGTTGATATTATTTATGGTTATCTGTCCAGGAACAAATGAAGACTATTGCATTCGGCCTCATCCTTTTCTACTCCTGCTGAAATAACAAACAAGAACAAAACAAAAGAGATTTCTCTTCATCATTAAACTCTTCAATTTCTTTATGGTCATAAGTTACAAAAGAGGCTCTAGTGAACTATAAAAGCAAGACTTTTACCTCACTCATTAAAGAGTGAGCACCATGAATGACACCCTGGAAGCCATTGACGTTAATGGAGGAGAGCAGTTTTCCAATTAAAAGAGAGGAGGATTTGGTTCCAGAACTGTTCAGAACAGACAGACTCCTAACTATGAGATCAGTCTCCCGCTACTACATTAAAAAGAAATCATCCTCCACTAAAATCAAATGCAACGATCCTACACTTCATAAGAAAAGTTACGTTAACTGAATTCCAAGACCTAGTATAAGCATATCCTAAAAAAGCTCTTCCAAGTCCAGAGCTCAAATGACATTGTTGAATCTAACATCACAGTGCCCGGCTAACCACTGTATAAGCATTTAGCAGAGCGAACTAGCCTCTTTCTTTTCCCTCTAAAAAACAAATAGTATGGTCCTTACGACTAGCAATATCCATAGCAGGAGAAACAAACACCTAATTGGAACTACAGTATGAGATACGGGAGCCTAAATCTTCTAAAAACATGATATGAAAAGAATTCCAATCTCCCGGACACTTGCGACATTGCATCGAACATCAGTAAAAAACCAACAGAAGCCATAACAAACGATGCAATCCAGAAGCGAGTAGGTAATAACAAAAAGTCAAAAAACCAAAGTTCATTCCAAGTTCACGCGCAACATTCAATTCAATTCCAGTTCCTCCAAACCACAAACAAACAACAGAAAATTTAAAATCAATGCGACACCGCCAAAGATACAACTGAAGATTCAAAGGAAAGCACCAAAATCCACAGGACGACACGGACGAAAATTCGCACTCCGAAGCAGCCAAACTCCACAGAACGCAGAAAACGCATGTAACATTTGAAGTTGACTGAAGAAAATGGTCCAAAACACAAGACGAATAAGAAAAAAGAAGAATGCGAACTCGAACATAGTTGGGAAGCGGATATCAAAAGGATTTTGATAAGAGCCAGCAAGCGAGAGAGAGAGAGAGAAAGCAACCTTGGAGCTTCAACAGCGGCCCTGAGTTGGTGCCGTTGACGTTGGTGATTAGATACGGCGGAAATTACGGACGAGCGACAATGGTGAGGAGAGGAGAAATGGGATGGGTGTCACAGAAGAAGAACATATGAAATTAGGGTTTTGAAGAGAGAGAGAGAGAGAGCTAAAAGGAGAGAGAGATTTTGGAATAATTTCAAAAGTATCATTCCAACTAAAATCTAGACTTTCTCATCCCGGAAAATTTTTGGACGGATTTGTATACACAGTATATTTTTTTTTATTATATACTTTTAAATCATATATTAATTTTTCTACAAATAATTATTAAGATTTCAAAAGAAAGAGAATATTTTATGTTTGTAGCTGTTATGTTTAATATAACAGTAAATAAGTAATTTTTTTAAATAATTAAAAATAAAATATAATATCCTAATCCAAAATACAATATACCAATCCAATCTTAATCCAATTCTACTTGAATCGAAGAAAATAAAATAGAGTTGGATTAGGCTGTGAAATCAATTTGAATCCAAAAATTTAAATTGGTACAAACGATATTTCAAAAATGAAAAAAAAAAAAATCACAGACAAAAAGCTATATTCTAAATATAAAATATTAGAAATAAATCTTATAACAAAAATGAGCTAAGAACTTCAAAAAAGACGAGTTCGAACTTTGGTTCGGTTCAGTTTTTAAAGGATAAAAATGAATCAAACTTGGTTGAATTGAAAACCGAGGTTTAGTATTGTTGGAAACCAAGCGGTCCAGCTCTGCTCGTTCGGAAAAAACCGAACCAACAATAATGCAGTTATTTAGCCATTTATAATAGTGAAAAGAATGAACTAAAGAATATCTGTGGCAAAAGGTGAATTAGACCCAAAAGAATCATGAAACTCAAAAGCCAAAAAGGAGTCCGAAACAAGCCATTGTCATTTCAGCCCATATGTGAGAATCTTTGATGCAACAAGAATGTGCTTATTACACAGATGCCGAAATGCTCACAGGATAAAGAACGAATAAAATCTCTTGCTCGGCCATCACGAGTATGTGTCTAAACTAGCTGAATTTTGCTTAGGTCAGAGTTTGGACTTCTGACATCTTGATCGAGCATAGAGATCGACTTGAATTTCTGACCTTTTCAGACAGTATATAGAGTGCTATAATCAGGTAGGCCATCCATCACCAATGGAACATATTTACAATTCATTTCATCTCTAAACCCCCTTTCCACAGTGCAAGTCAAAGCAGCAGGTGGTATGACCTTTTCTTGGAACAGCTATAGATATCACAACTCATTCTTATTTCTTATAGCCCTATTTGTTGTGACACATAAGTTTCACCTACATGCTCAAGTTGAGAAGAGATATATACTTAGTAATTGAAAGGAGGCCATTCGGGGTAACTTATCTCGTTATCTTGCTCACGATTGGTAGATGCGCGGCCATTTCTACCGATCCTGCTGCTGAAACGAGTGCCTGCACTTTGAGGAGTAAAAAAGTCTGGAAATGCAAACCTCCTCCTCAGGATAATCTCTCTCTCATTTGAGACTTCACCGTTACTGCTACTGTTCCCTCCCCAACCGTGCCTGCTATCCTGCTGAGGCAGCTCGAGTCGACAAACCGGGCAGGTATTGTGCTGGACCAGCCAAGGAAGAATGCAATCTGCGTGATAGATATGATTACACGGCATCTCTTTGGCTTCAGATCCCAGCTCAAATTTTTCTTTACAGACTGGACAATGAGTGTCTGTGCCAAGGTGCATTTGGTTGATCTTGATTGTAGGCATTGCTTCTATAGAAGAGTGAGAAGCAGGAGTTGGAACTGGATCCCTTTGTTCGTTGAAAGAAAGTGCAGCTAATGCTTCCAGCGCCACATGCTGACTCGATCTACCTTCTGGAGCGACACTAGCGAAGGATGGACCAGGAGCATGTTCGTGGAATGACCAAAACGAATTGAAAATATCCAAATTCTGCCCTGGGATAGAATTGGATCTCCTCCTTACGTCGAAGTTCGGATTTCTTCCAGCCATTCTTTCTCTGGTAAGAGCATCAACAGCTTCATCAAGAAGTCTAAACCTTGGATACGGATTTCTTCGCCCCATCAATGCAAACATGGCTTCAAAAATTGGAGGCACCTGGCTTGAAAGATCATCTTCTATGGCTGAATGGAAGTCATCTTGAACCGCGTCATCATGTACATCATTAAGCTCTTCAATGAAACCACCATTACAGTAAGGGCAAGCTATGTCCTCGCCATTAAGCAAGAAGGAACGGTTGCACTGATAGCACCAATGAGTGTCTTCCCCACCAGATGACATCCTCCTTTCAAATGCAAAACCTAAAAGAAAAGCCCAGGTTCTGTACCTAAAAGTAGAGGATGCTGCAATGAAATGCTCATTGCTTAAGAAAATCAATTGTGAAGACAAAATCAAACATTCATCCACAAGAAACTAATGCATGTGAAGAACTAATTTATAACAACGATAAATCCTAGGAATAGCTTATTGAAATCAAGAATAATTTGCCATGGGATACAATTTGGAAAAAGAAAAAAAAAGAAATCTAACAACTTGGTTAAATTCAGAAAATGTCCTTAAAATGGAGACATACCTGGTGATGATTTCATTGAAGATTAAAAAAAAAATAGTAGAGTAAATGTCACGAAGGTAGTTCATAAGTCTTACAAAAAAAACCGAGAATATAAGAAAGGATTAGAGTTGTATAAGCTTAGCCCAGCCATGCAAGCGGCCTCCAATTAGTTTGGAAAGGGATCTAGGTATATACTCATTGATTGGATTCTCAACCATTCAAGATAAAGGCAGAGTGAAATTACACTTTAATCCCTATATCTTCACCTATATATCGATTTGGTCCGTGTACTTTAAGAATGTTTTTTTGATTAAAGATTACCAAAAATCCCCCACGTTCAGATGAGGATAACATTAATCCAATGTAACATACTGTTTTGATGCTGTGAGCATCTACTGGGTCCATATTAGTTGAAAAATATGAATTTGGGCAAAGTTAAAAAGTATCATTTTGGTTGAAAATTTGATCTTACAACATTAGGCATGGGATTCTTCGCTGTTGATAACGATTCAATGAGCTTTGACAGATAAAAGGAAAATAGAGAGATGGAAACATGACCTAAAAATGTAGTTTAGCTATAAGAAATGACAAATCCCAAACACAATCATGTGGCTTAATAGGCTAAAAATTTCATCATTTCAGCTTGATAGCAGGCAATTAATAGGAGTACGTTCACTGTCTCCATTTCTTCTGACAAACTTAGAGATGCAGCATCCACATGATACCACATTTCTCGTCTCTCACAACCAAAGGAGACAATCTCCTGTAGCTGAGAGGAAATTCCCTCATTACAGACGCCATCTCCTCAAAACATAATCATCGCTCACACTAGACTTTCAATCCGTCATCCGATTCAAACAATTGCACAAGGAAACAATCGAAAATCATCAAAATTAAACAGAATCGCGCCAGAGATCAAATCAGTCACTGAGTTCAGATTATTTCATGCATCAAACAACGATCCGATACCGATACAGAATCAATCAAATACGAAAGATGCAGAAACATAACCATCCCTAATTTGAAATTGAACAGGAATTAAAGTAAAGAAAAACGTACCGGCGTTGAATTAGACGCAGTGCAAGCTACGGAAGAGGGAGAAACATGAACAGTGGTGGCGATTTGGATCAGGGGGAGAGAGAGAACGAGAGGACCTCGAGCAACAAAAATTGCTCAGCGGGGTCCAGGCCTGTTCCGATTGACTGATTCACCGAACTTGTAAATGTTTTTTTCCCTTAAAAAAATAATTTAATAAATTAAGTTTATTAACTGATAATTATTTTTATAAATTAAACTCTAAAAATAAAATTAACTATTTCATTTATTTTGAGAATTTTTTAAAAATTTAAAAATATTTGTAAGAGAAAATATAAAATTTAGGGATATTTTTATTAATTTAAGAATAATTATAAATTAATTTAATCATTTTTACATTTTAAATTAACTCTCTGAATTATTATGAAATTTTTAATCACCATAAATGTAGCACGTGCGAGGAGGTAATTGGCGCGCTATGTTCCTCGGCGGAGAGCGAATCTGACACGTGCGGTCTTCCCGACTTTCACAGCACTTCGTTTATGCGATATTTTTATTATTCCATTTCTTTTCGCCATTTTGTGGAGAAAAAAATTATATCAGATCGACTTTTTCGCTTCTTTCTGGAAAACCCTCCGTGGATTGGATTCTCGTTGATTTTCTCTTCCTCTTACATCGACGACCATGGCCGAACAGCTCACTGATGATCAGATCTCCGAGTTTAAGGAGGCGTTCAGCCTCTTCGACAAGGATGGCGATGGTTGATTTCTTTTTTATTTCTTCGTTTTTTTTTTTTTTTGGGATTAATCTTGGTTTGATGCGGTTTTGAGTTTTGTTTTTCTTTAGATCTGACTGTTTGTTTTGTTGTGTTGGCGGTGTTTTGTGCTTGATCTAGAGTTTAGGTTGTTTTGCTACTGGTTTGGGTGATTTTTTAGTGAGGATTAAGTGTTGTGTATTTGGATCTGGTATGATCTCGTTGTTGCGTGTTCGAGTGTGCTCTCTCTTTTTGGTTGTTGATTATATTTGTTTTTTGGAGCTTTTTTAGGATGGCGATCTTTTAATAATGTGTTGGAGAGTTGTTTTCATGAAATGATTCTCCACGGTTGTGGCCGATGATGTTTGCGTTCTCTTTGTTTGGTGTGCATGGACGAGTTTTCTCGTGGTAATTAAGATGTGTGATGTGATATGCTAATTGGATTTTTGGAATGAGAAAAAGTGTTGTTGCTCATTTTCGTTTGTTTCATAGAGATTCAACAGCTTGAACTGGAGTTTGTTTGAAAGATTAGTGTTGCATTCTAATTACTTGTCAACTCCGATGAGTTGATTTATTGATGGATGTGATTTTGCAACTGTTGTTGCTGGCGAAACTATTGCAAGAGGTTTGAGTGCACATTTATACCTGCCCTTGGTATGCTAGAAATGCCTATGGTGTTTAATTTAGGTTTGAATTTCAGTTATTTGCTGAATAATATAAATGGAAATGATACTTTTGATCTCCTTTGCTTTCTACAATCTTCGGAATTTCTGGCGATGAGGTATGATGTTTTCCTGTATGGTTGACGTCTAAATTGTACAAGTTCGTAGAATGATAGATGGGTTTTCCCTTTGTCTGAACTTTGACTAGATTTATGTTTCATTCTTGTCAATCTCTTGAAACCATTTCTTATCTATGGATACATAGACTAGCTATAATTATCAACCCCTGTCCCTCTATGTTTTATAAATATATTTTTCCCCTTATCTTTCTTGGCTTCTTTTTTGGACATTTCGATCTGATCCTATGATATAAGATAATTTTACATTGGGATGATGCAGGCTGTATCACCACCAAGGAGCTTGGGACTGTGATGAGATCACTTGGCCAAAATCCTACTGAAGCTGAGCTGCAGGACATGATCAATGAGGTGGATGCTGATGGAAATGGAACCATCGACTTCCCCGAGTTCCTGAATCTGATGGCCCGGAAGATGAAAGACACTGACTCAGAGGAGGAACTGAAGGAAGCCTTCCGTGTGTTTGACAAGGACCAGAATGGTTTCATTTCTGCAGCTGAACTCCGCCACGTGATGACAAATCTCGGTGAGAAATTGACTGATGAAGAAGTCGATGAGATGATTCGCGAGGCTGATGTGGATGGCGATGGCCAGATTAACTACGAGGAATTCGTTAAAATCATGATGGCTAAGTGAGAGATTGACAACATGAAAAGGGAACCTTATAGAGGCTAAGAACCGAGAGAGAGGTTAGCGCAAAACTATATATATCCTACTGGAGCAATTCAATCTAGGATGCTTCTTTTTCGTGATACTAGCTATAGTTGGTTCTCTCTTGTTTGCAGAATTTATGGTACTGTATTCCGGTATTGTTTGCTGTGTCTTTTTTTTCTCTTCTTTTCTTTCCTTTTTCAGTAGATTAGATAGTGGGGTCTTCTATCATTAATATTTGCTGTTTTCTTTTGCTCCCCAAGATGTATTTCGACCTGTT
Organism: Cucurbita maxima; assembly: GCF_002738345.1. Classification (NCBI taxonomy): domain Eukaryota; kingdom Viridiplantae; phylum Streptophyta; class Magnoliopsida; order Cucurbitales; family Cucurbitaceae; genus Cucurbita; species Cucurbita maxima. The sequence continues at coordinate 3,377,290 of NW_019272018.1, forward strand.
GTTAATGCTTGAATATTTATTGGGTGGGATTTTCTTTGATCACATGGCTTACCAAGATGTAACGTCCTCGAGCATAGGGCTATATCGCTTCCATCTTCGAGGCATAAACTTGCAGGTGGCTAATATGTGTCTTAAGTAGGCAACCATCATAACTTGAAACTACTCGTTTTACTACGTAGTGTTGATCTCGATATCAATATAGATTCAACTCTGTTATGGTACTTGGAAATATGAAAAAATAAATCACGATTCAATTCCTAATCCTCTTCATCTATGACGCTGGATTATGAAAATGGTCATCAAGAATATGAGACAAAAAAATTTATGGTGTTGCAAATATGACTTTTCCGCTGTCGCCAAAACAATAATCAAATGTCATGTCAAAAGAAGAAAATTATAATAAAAACAAATGTTAAGTAAACGATCGTGGAGAATTATAATAAAAAAAAAATAGCATATAAGAAGAAATTATAATAAACCCATAAGAATAAATGTGAGTTTTATGTTTTTTTTCTACCAAAGAAATTCCATAAAAAAAGAATGAAAAAGTAATCCTCAAGCCTAAAGAATTAGATTGAGAGTAAGAGTAAGAGTACACATTTGATTTTCATTACAATCATGTGGTAAATACCTACCATTTATTGATTACACATGCACACATCACACACTCGCACGAACCCACGCACCTACACGCTATTGTGTGCCATTGCACACAAGCACGTGCACAAATGCACACATAGGTTGAGAATTCTGTAATAGTGGATGTACTAAATTTTTTTTTTTTAAATGCCCCTAGAAAGTTATATATCTGACAAATTTTAAGATCTATCTCGAACAATTTTTAACGATATAGTTGCAGCCCCATGAGTTAGCGATGAAGTGGAAAAGGACCTGCTAGTTTCTTGTCTTTTTAGAGTAGAGTTGCCTGGATCGGAATCATACTTCCTACCGCTAACACGTGTCCTGGGCGTTGCAGCACAACCAAAGCCTCATTGTGGCGGGCCTTGTACATCTTTCCAGGGCCCTTTCAGATCTATCCAAATCTAGTAGTATTGCTACAGTCAGAGAAAAGGTAATGAAACCTTTTTGGCCAAGCAGTTCTATAAAACAAAGATTTCTTCACAGATTGAAGAAATATGATTAGAATTAAGAGTGTTTGTTGCAAACAAACTTTGGGCAAGCAGTTCTATAAAATAAGATTCCGTAGCTCGTGATCCTTTACAAAGTTCAGCGTGAAAAATCAATCATAACTACCTGTTCAACGGTTTGTAGAGGACGACGGTGACATACTTTGAGTGGAACCTATGAGTAAGTCCCAAGGCAACCACAGACTGAGAAGCCCATCCTTTCTCTATGAAGAGGTGGTTAAGCACAACATGTTGAGGCTTTGAGGATGAAGCTTCATCAGCATTCTCCATACCTAGAACCGTGAGGTGCAGCTGCGATGGCACGGCTGCTGGCTCCTTGGCGAAGTCTTCCTCGCTAGGGAACACCTGGCTGTAAGTTGTCTCCGGTGATGGTGGAGCCTCAAACTCGGCCAAGCTCTGTAGAATATCAGGCGCGCTATCCTACGGAACAAAAACAACTCCAAGATGAAGAATGAATATGAATTATTTGACCAGTTAGACCTTTGCATCTCTTTCTAAAGTAATTTTGTCCATGAGTATTCAACATTTAACAAGATGCAATACGGTAAAATATAATGTGAAACATAATTGATTTTGCTTTTGATCCAGAAAAGTTAATTGAGTTATGCTGATTATCAATAGAATATGAACTCGGATAATAAACGCATTCGAGAAACATAAGAACAGCCTAGAACCTCCTATCCTATCCCATTCTAGTTCTATGATCTGCGTGCATGACCAGCCATTACTAATATGAAGCGTGTGTATGTGTTATATTTTTCTTTTGTAGCTCAGCTGCTAGCACTTTATGGACAAACTACTCTAGTCCATGTATTTTTGTTCCTCTTCCCGTATCTATCGATTAATCTACGATAAAACAATCGATTAGCAACTCCTGACAAGCAAGAAGACATGAAATATATTACATTTGTGCTATTTACAAACAGAATGAATGTGTTTCATTGCACAAAAGAATGGACAAGAGAGCCTGTCTAAGCCAACATCGATGCATCTTCCTGTTTCGATGTATAATTTTCTAATTGACATGTCTAGATTTATCGTTTTTCTCCCTTCCAAATATCATAAAATCAAGTAACCAAACAAAACCAGATGGAAGCTAGGGCAGTTCTCCGTAGAGTAAAATATGCATGACATGATAAAGAAAATACTTTCCGAGTCGTATCCAGAGCTTCTACAGTTGCTAGATCGAGGATCAAAACAAAATTCTCAAGTACTTGTGTTTATATATATATATAAATATATATACACACGGTCGTGTTCAAGAAAAGTGTTAAAAAAAGAACTGTTCCAGGAGATTTTGGCATCATTCAGACCAGCCAACAGATTTGTAAGCACACGTCGTTGCTTCTTTCCTATGCTCTATCCTTTTCTTCCTTCTCTTTTCTTTTGGAACTTGTATGGTCATAATCTGAGACAGTAAGACTGTTTTGGCTATCTGAGTTTCTACACAACTTTAGGGTCTTAGGGAGTGGAGAAGAATCCTCATTCTTTTCTTTGGTCATTTTCCAGGTTTGAAACTAAAAATATCAAAAGATATCTATATCCAACGTATGAGTGAAGACCAATGATGTGCTGGTTCAATGTGTAAATAATCATCCATTAGTTAACCATTTATTACACATTACTAAGGTCGCATTTATAAACCTCATCAAGCCTTGGAGCTTACGTTAGAAGAGCAAAAGGCCCGGGGCTAGGGTATGCTGAGGGGGGACTGCGTAGGTGAGCAAATGTGTGTAAGCCCACAAAATGGAAAGAGTTCCTTTCTTCCTCAAATTGGATTAATGTCGTCCAACTGGAAGTTTGCCTTGCTTTTCAGGTATTGCCTACAATATATCGAGCAAGTACTTTTGCACACTTGGTAATTTCCATTTCACAAACTATAAACGCATCATTCGTCAATATAAATAATGAATCGAGTTCATAGTTCATGCCTACTGGATGGTAATGATAATGCAGATGGAGGCAAGAATCACACTTACAGAAACATTGAGAAGATTAAAGACATTGCCCATCTCATCAGCTATGTGAGGAAGATCTGGAATATATCTCTTTTGACCATCGACGATGAACTTGTAATGATATACTCCAGATGGAAGAACGATAAGTATCGAAAAATCTTTACCAGTCCTCTGCAGGATCTTCCTGCAGAAGCAGTGTAACATAATATTTCATTACTTTTTCAAAATGCAACGGAACTAATGTCATGAAGCAGGCTCGGAAGAACCGCGACAGCCCAGAAGCAATGAGAAATAACCTGGATGCCCAGTTGTCCCAAGACCCCTCAATAGCCACGCTGCCGCCACCGTAGCTCCACGTAATAATCGTCGGGATCCCTTGCTCTGGAGGATTATCTACAGTTTCATGGAACTCGTTCTGCCAAGCTTCATTGTAATGGGTTGGACCATTACCTCCTTGCAAGGGAGCTACAGGAACCTGCAAGTCTTGTAGTATATAACCCACCATCATTACAAAAGCCATAACCAAAGCTAATCATCATACAAATTCACATTTGGATCATCTCAAAAAACAAGTTCAACTTATAATCTAGCCAAGATATTTGCCCAGCAAGATCAAATCTGGAACTCAATCACTAAACTCAATGAATATATTATCAAAGCTTTGATCAAAACCGAAGTAATATTCAGCTCCATGACAGACTTGATTCCAGCAACCAACCAACTCTAATGAATTAATCAGTAGTTTGAAGGGGATCAGGGTTAAGAGAGTAATCCCAGCTGTTCATATACAAACTGTAATGGATCAGACATTTCGGCCATTAATCTCCAAAGAACACAGCATTAAGCAGATGATCCAAAGTAAAAACACAAGAATCAAACACTCAACATTATGGAAACATCTGGGAGTTAATCTTAGTCAAAGTAGTCAACGAAGTGGATCTTGGAGTGGAACTTCACCATTTAAGACTATCGCAATACAGCGATCTTTATAAAGAAATTTCCCGGGAAACACAACTTCCACCGAACAATCAAAAACAAAAAGAAGAGATCGACACATAAACACAGTACACAATAGAGAGAGATTATATGAAGAAGAACGAAATAGTGACCTGTGGAGCGAACAAGATAGGGGATCGGAGGTTCCCAGGGCTACCAGGAGGAGTATTTACCATCGAATCTGAAGAAACGACGTTGCTCGTTTCACTAACCAACGAACTGCCAATCACCGGACCTTGTCCACCGGCGTCGGCTACCGCTCCTCCACCACCGCCGGGAGAACTCTCCTCTCGACCATTGGCATTTCCCATCAACCTAAAAAACGAAACGAGTCGCGGAATTCCAACCGACAGAGGATCGTGTCGTAATCAACATTCAAACGCTTTGAAATTACTGGATCAATAAGAGGGCCAATTGGATGGAAATTTGGATTCCCAATCCAACCCCTAATTTGGATTATGTGAGTGTTCGTTCGTTGATTTCGGGAAGCAGAAGCAGAAGAAGAAGAAGACAAGGGGAGTTTTAGAATAGATATGCCCCACGAGAACTCATCTGCAGGCGAGATGAGAGAGACGACTTTCTCTCTCTAGATTTGATATGGGGATAGGAAAATAGCCTCCGGGTTTGGTTTATTTACGAAAATTGCCACTCTGATCTGATGGGGACGCCACCCGTTAGACTTATCTTCTTATTTTGTTTCTCTCACCGCTGGCTTAGGGTTAGTCGCCGACCACCAATTCCGCCGCCGCCAGAGTCAACTGGTTTCGTTGACTTTTTCAAATTTCATTTATTTAGAAAAATAATAATAATAAATAAATATAGTCCTTACACTTTTTAAAATTACAATTTTGTTAAAAAATAGTCTCCCCAATTTTTTATTTTATTTTCTTACCAAAAAAAAAACTTTTTTTATACTAATCTTTTAAATATTCGATAAATTCATACCATTTTAATTAAATTACAACGCGCGTAAATATGAATATATTAACATATAAAGATATTTTATTTTGAGATTATAAATTTAAAAATCATAATTAAATCGCTCCAGTATCAATTTTTACCGTATTTAAATTTAAATGTACTGTTACAACACTTACCAGCATTTAATGAAATTCCTAATTTAGGTTAAACTATGGTATAATTTGTATTATATTTTATCTAATAAATAATAATATGATATTTTAATTAAATTATATGAGGGAGGAAAAATTTTAATCTATAATTATTTAATTGGTTGGTTCCATTTGACATTAAATTTATTATTATTATTTAATAAATGATAACAAAAAAAAGATATTTTCGTGGACTTCTAGGATTGTAAAATTAGAATAAATAAAATAAAAAAGGGAAAAGTAAAGTAGATAAGGATTTGAGATGCTACCTTATCCACTTATGAAACGTGTAACATTTATTTAATTATTTAATTATTCAATATAATCATACGATCATTACATTATTGATTTGACTAGCGAACTAATGTAGTAATATATATATATATATATATATATATATATATATTTTTTTTTTTTTTTTTTTTTTTGACACTTTTTCTTCTAAAAATAAAAAAGTCTTATTTATTTAACCATTAAAAAAATGTCATAATTTAGTAATTTTCTTTTAGAAAATAAATTTATGGAGAAGAGATATAGTGTTTACTCTCGCTGGGGGCCTGTAGCCTAGCGAGCTACTCTATGGTGCATGCGTCTGTCGCTGTGTAGGCAAGCATCACGAGATGAGCGGTCTCTTACTTTGAAAAGGGTCTTTCAAAAATAATATTGGACGACACACGTGTGCCGATTTGGCACCCAATCAATGTGTTGGAGGTTGAATTATGCACTAACTATCTGGAACGTATGTCATAAATTTTAGCATGAACATGGGAGAATTTGATGCTCGAGTGAATTCGAAAGGATGGATGCTTGGAGTATCTTGATGAGATGATCAACACATGGGTCAATTCCCAATAGATGTGTCCAAGCATGTCAAGATAGCAGATGTTCCCCAAGACACGGACAACATTACGATGCATGGATTGTGTTGTTGGAAATTGAGATGACAGTGAGATGCGACGTTATTGTGTTGCAACGATTGAACATGCATGGACGAACAACATGTGGCCGATATTTAGTTCAAAAGATGACTCGTCACGTCGAATTATAGTGAACTGAATGAGATCATCATATGCTAATCATCAGCAATCATCATATGTTAATCTAAGAAGTGTCTGCCTTTTCTTCGGGCGGCTTCTTTTAAAGCTTATTTTGATGAGTTTTAACCTCAATCGTGGCGTTTGTGAAAGCACTTTTCCACATGTTGAACAACATCTATAATCACAATTTCGTAACTTAATGAACAAGAAATAAGTCGAGAGTATCGAACCCGTTTGAATTTTTAAGATTCTGAAAATAGTCTTTTTTTTTTTCTCGTTTTAGAATTTTGAGTAAAGCTGACACTAATGATTAAATCTAAGCTTCAATTGTTATGCTATCAAACATGTTTTCGAACTAAATTTTTATTGTCAACAACCATCTCAAATTCAAACACGATAGAGAATGCTATGGCAGACAGCGGAAAAACGACAAAAGAATGAAAGAAAATTCGAAGGTACCTGAAATCGCCATCGTTTTGGATTTTACAGACGTTGAGACAGTGAGAACACCAATCCATCGAAACGTTGAAGAACAGAGAAATCAAATCAAATCATCTAAAATTATTCGAAGAATTCGTCATTTACAAATGTATTTAGCGATTGCTATTTCGAGATTCTAAAATATATAAAGGATTAGTAAGTTTGAGGATGGAAGATTCCTCCACTCCCTTGGAGAGCAAGTTTCATATATTTGAAGTCCTTGGAGAGCAAGTTTCATTTCTTACTCATTTTTTTGCATTTTATTCCTTTAATAATTTTAAATCGCATTTTCTTTTTTTCTTTTTTTTTTTAAAAAAAATTAATTAACTTTAATTTTTTTATAAATTTGTAAAGCAAACGTCAATTATTTTTAATCATAAGAAAATTTTATATAGTTAGTGATTAATAAAATATTTTAAAATTTTAAAATCTTTTATAATATTATCGAGTTATATTTTAAAATAACAATTACTTTTTTTTAGAACTAAAATAAATAATAAGTTTTAGTGTATAAAGTTGTTCATGAAAAATATGGTTTTATTTTAATGAATATTTCAAATTGTTTTTAAAATATTTTAATTTAATTCATAATTTTAAGCCAACAAGGAAGCATCTTTCACTGTTTATTTGACTTTTATTTTCTAACTTGGACTTCGTCTCATCTCACACAAAGTTAAGATTCTTTAATAATTTTCACCAATTAATAAATATTCCTATTTTTCATTTATTTCAATAAAAATATTATTTAAAAATAGAAATGTTATATTATTACCTAAAGATGGTTTGAGAAAACTATATGATGTATAGTTTTAAAGTACTATTTTTGTTTTTTTGGATGAAAAATCCCGACATTTAACGCAATTTTTATTAGGTTTCAAGCTCCTCGAAACATTAAACCATTTCATTTTTTTCATTTTTCCATCCGTCAACTAAAGATTCAAAACTCCAATTTCTTAGATATAAAAAATATTAATTGTTTAATTGTGATGTCCCATGTTGGTTGGAAGAAAACAAAACACAAGGGCGTGGAAACTTCCACTTATAGACGCATTTTAAAGCCTTTAGAGAAAGCCCAAAAGAGAAATCCTTGTGTGGAAACCGCGTTTTAAAGCTTGAGAGAAAGCCCAAAAGAGAAAGCCTTGTGTGGAAACTTCCCCTAATAGACGCATTTTAAAGCCTTGAGGGAAAAAGAGAAAAGCCTTGTGTGGAAACTTCCCTAGTTATAGACGCGTTTTAAAACCTTGAGGGAAATCCCAAAAGAGAAAGTCTTGTGTGGAAACTTCCCCCTTATAGAAGCCCAAAAGAGAAAGAAAGAGAAAGCCTTGTGTGGAAACTTCCCCTAATAGATGCATTTTAAAGCCTAACCCAAAAGAGAAAGTCCAAAGAGAACAATATCTACTAGGTGAATCTGGGCCGGTTCCCCAAAGAGGGCAGACATGAGGCAGTATGCTAGGACGCTAGGCCCCAAGAGGGGTGGATTATGATGCTCCACATTGGTTGAAGAGGAGAACAAGACACCATTTACAAGGGTGTGAAAACGTTCCCCTAGCAGACGACTTTTATAGCCTTGGGGGAATCCCGAAAGAAAAAGCCCAAAGAAAACAATACGTACGAGCGGGGATCTGGGCAGATACAGTTTAATATTAAAAATACCAATTGCATCCACTTTTGAAAATTGTAAAGCTAAAATAGAAAACTAAGAAAATGATCATCAAAACAAAGACCTTAGAACTTGCCTTCTTTTGCTTTAAGCCATCAGGCTTTGAAGGAAAGCTTCTTCCTCAGCAAAATGACTCTCCATCTAAATTGGCAAGAAAATGCAAATTCATGGTGCAAACATGGCCACAACTAAATCAACCTAGAAAATGAACTAATTTGGCTGCGGCTATCAAATTCGTTCCCCAACAAGCGTATCGAAACGAAGCTGTTCTATCCAGTTTTTTTTTTTTTTTTTTTTTTTTTTTTTTTTTTTTTTTTTTTTTTACATGTTACTTGAAGAACACATTTGCATTTACACAAGAAACAATGATGTTTTGAGTTATCAGGTTCTTTGCTTAACCCGTCTTCCATTGGAATCGCCACCATCAGAGAGTTGCGCCCAAACGCTCCGCGATTTCGATCCGTTGACACTGACGTCCCCACATTGTTGTGCAAGGGTCTTCAGGATCTCCGATTGAAGTGAAGGGTTGTTTTCCTTCAATTGCTCAAAACCTTTTGATTGCATCACAGCTGCACAAAATGGAAATATCAGAATCTATGATGAAGAGGCATTTCAAGGCGAGAATGAAGGGCAAATGAGTGTTCTTAAAGATGTGTTTGGGACATTTGAAGGGGTAAAGAGGATTTTTCAGCTAAATGGTAATTTTAAAATTCTAATCAACTAGAAGTGCTTTTAGAAGAAGCACAAAACTAGTACTTTTTTGAAAAGTGCTTAACAGATGATAACAAAGGTGCACTCTCATGTGGTTCTTATCAGCAAGATCACTGGTAGGAAGTTAACAGAAAGGGAAGATGTTTTAGTAAAGAATTTGCTAAAGCAACAAAAGGCGGAAAAAAGGCGGAAAAAATGCGGTAAAAATGCCCAAACATGATACTTTCAATGTGAGATCCCACATCGGTTGGGGAGGAGAACAAAGTATTCTATATAAGGGTGAATAAACTTCTCTTTAGCATACGCGTTTTAGAAACCTTGAAGGGAAGCTCGAAAGGAAAAGCTCAAAAAGGACAATATCTGCTAGCGGTGGGTTTGAGTGGTTACAAATGGTATCAAAGTCAGACACTGGGCGGTGTGCCAGTGAGGACGTTGGACTCCGAAGAGGGGTGGATTGTGAGATCCCACATCAATTGAGAAAGAAATGAGTGCCAGCGACGCTGGGTCCCAAAGGGGGTGGGTGGATTGTGAGATCCCACATCAGTTAGGGAGGAGAACGAAGCATTCTTTATAAGGGTGTGAAAATTTTCTCTAGCATACACATTTTAAAAACCTTGAGGAGAAGTTTGAAAGGAAAAACCCAAAGAGGACAATATCTGCTAGCAAAGAACATTCAAAATCGCTAAGGAGAATCAACCAGAAAGCAATGCTATGGGAGATATGATTGGAGTGAAACTATAAATTTTGCTAATAAGGAAAAACTGGGAGGATGGGTCAACCCAAGCAGCTATGATATGATATTGATAACCTTGTCTAATGATATGATATTGATAACCTTGTCTAAAGGTCAGAAGTTCAAATCCTCACTCCCACCCCTCGTTTGATCTCACAAAAAAACGAGGATATAGTCGAAAAGGTTAGGTCAAGTGCTTTATACTATATCAATGAAAGTAATATTTATTTATCAAGAAAAACATAATATTTCTGTGTTTAACATTTTATCAGGATCATGATGACTAAATCAAAAAACAAAGTACCTCCAAGGTTCATGGCAGCAAATCTCAGGCAAACTGCTTTCAATTCAGTGGCATGGTGCTCCTCTGCAAAACTCAGTACTTTTGCAACAGAGTGTACAGAAAGATCTTTACAAAGATGAGATTCACACATCAATCTCAATCTCTCCAAACCGTATTTGTCCGCTGCTGCTAACAATTTTGCCATAAAGTTGTCACCCACACAAGATTCAGAAGATGAACTCGAGGTCGATACGACCACGTCCTCGGCGATGGAATCAGTATACATAAAGTGCAGCAAAGCCTGATGAAAATTAAAGCAACTTCAGAATGAAAACATTATACATAATCCAGTGATTAATTGCAACGAGCAACGCAGAAACCAGTACTCATGAAGTGTAAAACAAAAGAGACGACAAAATTAATCGTGTTTATATTATACCTTAAAAACGTTAGGTTCTAGATTTTTCACAATTATCTCCTGCTTATTTTTTTCCAACATATTCAGAAATTCAGACCGAAATATAGGTGATCTAGCAGCCAATATCAACTTGTGAGCTTGAAAGTTTTCCCCATCAACATCAAAAGTGACATCTGAACCTTCTAAGTTTTCAAGTAGTGCACCAAAATAAGCTCCAATATTAGACTCGGGAACAGAAATCATCTGTGAATGTGGACGCTCTATTGATGAAACGACAACTCCAACAGTGCAATTTATTTGTAGGCAATCATCCTTGAGGTAGTCAGAATTTTCAAGGGTAGATCGTCTAAGAAAACGCTTGTATCCCCTACATTCACAGATCAAAGAAAAGTCAAATCTTCAAGAGATATCTGAGGACCAGTGATAGAAGAGAGAATAATGAAAGTTCAGGAATGGTTCAAGCCTTAAAAACACAATGATTTTTTCCAATGACAAGAACAAAATTTTCATCAAATTATGAAAAGTCCAAAAATAGAGGATAGATAAACCATCACGGAGCTCAAATTCAATAAGCTCATACAATTACTCGAACCGGCATACTATACATGTATACGAGTGACCAAAAGTGAATTCCCAATGCATATCGTTATAGGCTTTTCAAGGCACCCCCTCATCTTTTTAACCATCATCTCATCCACTAATTTATCGACAACAAGAATTAGAATCAAGCAAGCTGTCATCCCCAAATATAACACACAAATCATTTCCCAACTTAAATTTTTTTGTATTTAGCTATCCCAAACCGCGAGCAAGAAGCAGCTATTATTGATCTATAACAAAGAAACCAAACATTTGAAGCAAGACCACACATACCAAAGGAAGTCACCGTCTGACCCTCACAATATCTCATCTTCATTAATAAACGAAGCCACTTTGATAATTAAGCAAAGTTCCACTTTCTCATATTTCGTGCAGCATAGCCTCCTAACTGAGGTGGGGAATTCCTCTCTTTAAGCAAGATCCTATAGAAATTTGTCTATTATTCCTCCCAATCAAGAAGCCTACCACAATCTATTGTTTTATTATATGTAAACATGGGTGTTTGGAACAAATTATGGGTACCTTTATTAATTCATATGACACTTATTTGTCCCCCAACAGTATTTGGTGTTAAAAAAAACTTGAGGTCTGAATCACATATTAGATACCTTAATAGGTTGCAATCTTGGTCTACAACTTGCCCCTTCGACATTTGGGCCAATCCATAGGTATAACACTCCCCTTACTTTGAATGAGCTATTTTTATTAAAGAGACAACCAAGAATATACCACTAAAGGTGAGTGGGTGACATTGAGAGGAAGCAACTACCCTTACTAATGATGACCAGCCACAAAGAAACCCGAACAACTCTTGCATAAACATTTGAAAAATAGAAAGATGGCTTTCAAATAGCTGCATTTTGAAGTAAGCCAATGATAGTCTGAACAAATTGCACTCAAGACTCAAAAAAAACTTAGGCAATGTATGAAAAATATATATCGTTACCTTTGTTCCCCCGTAACAACGTTGTTAATAACACAAATCAAGGGGTCAAGTTGACTTAAGAGCTCGCTACGACATCTCATTACAAATGTGAGTTTTTGCTAAGAATTTAGATGCATGGCCATGGAAAAACTAAATAAAAAAACAACAATGAACAAAGATACTAACATGATTAATATAGTATAGACACGGTTACTTGTTGTAAATTGAAACTCGGGACTAGAATAATCATATTGCAGTAATACTCATATTCTGTTCTAACACAATCAAGTTCCAACTAACATGGTTAGGATAAATTTAATCTTTTTTACCAATACAGTAAGGCTACAAGGTTCGATCGAACCCGAGACCTCCCACTTTGATACCATGTTAAATCATTGATCGACCTAACTTTATCACTACTTTAAGATCACCACATATATGAACACAGAAAACAAAAGGGGAAAAACCTTCCACGATTATGAATGTACATATACACCAATCAAGAGCTTGAATCCTGACGCACGATCAAAGGACTACCACAGGACATAGGTTCACTAATCCAAACGTTGTATTTCTACAAAGAGCAACCTATTCAAGAATTGATCACCTAATCAAGAATTTCACAGTAAAAAATAAAACATACCACATACTACCGCGATACTTCAGAGTATACGGACCACTCTCGAGTGACCGCTCAAAATGGCTATGAACCTTATGCTTCCCATTTCCGCTCTGATCGACAAGTGTGAGTTCAAACAACGCTCTCACATCGGTGCCATCGCTCGCCAGTGCGATGAATATGGAGACATAGGTCGAATTATCCTCAATATTCTTCCCATCCGGATAAAAGTAAACCGCCCATTGATACCCTCCGACGGTGAAATTATCGCTGGCAATGTGCTTTCCCGGTCCCATTCCCTTCGCCAAAGAGTACCCCTGGATGACGAACTTATGCGAGCCATTGAGAGTGTGAGTCACCGACCTCGAACTCGTCGGCGAGTCGGAGGGGCTCCTCTCAGGTGCGCTGGCGGTGGGGGTATTGGAATTAGTATCGGCCATCTGAATTCATTACAAGGCTGTGATTGTTGTTAAATTCATGGAAGTGAGGGCAGGATTTCGGAGTTGGGATTGAGAAATTGCGAAAATAGATAGAATCTGATGAGGAAATTTTTCAAGAATTTGACACAAAGAGAGGGGGAATTTTGAAGAAAACGGCTCAGGGTTGAGCTATTGTTGGTGGGTTTTGGAAAGTGTATGAAATTTCGCTCAGCTTTTTTCTTTTTCTTTTTTCATTTTTTTTAATATTTAAAACGGCACTTATAATATAATAGTGTTTATAAAAGCCTTCGTCTCCCTCTTTCACTGATTTCTCTGTTTATCTAATTCATCAGTCTTCTAATGGCGGATCACTCGACCGCCATGATTTTCCCTGATGAAGCTCTCAGAATTGTACTGGAAGTCGCTCAACGCCTTCCTCCCGTCACCGTTTCTCTTCACGATGCTCTTGAGAAGGTCTTGGCCCAGGATTTTCGCGCTCCGGGCCCTTGCCGCCCTATCCGGCCTCCATTAAGGTACTTCCATAGCTCAGTAAGCATAATTTTTCTTCATCCGGAATTGGATCGTTTTCAGTAGGTTTATGATTGGTGATTTTCTTCGTTAACCGGATGAAAATTTGTTTGCTCCATTCGGAGCTGATGGAATTTTTTAATGGAAGGAATGAGATCATAGTATACACGATTGACTGGAAGATGTTCTTGATTCCAGTGGTGCTGATAGAAATTGTCTGTGGATTTTTCTTTTTGCTTCGCTGTCTAATTTGAAGAAATGATGTCGATGTTATGTTCATGTTTGATTTGCGAAGTTCTTCTGAAGTGCGATGGCTACGTTCATTACATGTCTGCTCTGTATAATTTGTAAAGGATTCGGTATTGGTATCACTGTACTTTGGTTGTGGCATTCTGCTACAACAATTGGTATAAGAACATTTTTAGTTGCGCCATTTTCTAAACAACACTTACCAAGGTATGAAAATTTAATGAATCTCTAGGTGAACCCCGAAAGTACGCCGAAGTCAAGCCCGCCCTCCTGAACATGGTCGCTGCTTCGGAGCTCCTCCGCTCGCGGCTGGGCTGTGCCAAGTGAGTTTGAGAATACTGTGGGGTTAGGAAACAAAAGAACCTTGAATTCCCATTTGATATAGAGATTGTTAGAAGTAAGTAATTGTAAATATGGCAATTTTATTTCCATCATTTTGAATAAACAATTTGACATATTTGAGTTGTTCACTTATGAACAAGACCTTCATGACTGGTTCTTCACAATTCTTCATCCACATGACCTTTGTTTGTAACTTTCAGATACAGAATCACGAGAACAGCAATACCCAAAACCAAAGTCACCATAGTTTTCCTTAATTCCTTCACCACCCCATCAATAACCTGTTTGTACCCTTCTCTTCTTCTCCACAGGAAACTCTCTTCCACCGTTCCCTCACTCCTCCTCCTCCTCTCCTCTGCAACTTCACCTTCCTTCTCTTCCCTTCCATGGCTGCCCTTTTCCCCATTCCCTTTGCCCTCTCCCATTTTCGACCCAATTACTTCTTTCCCCCTTTCCTCATCTCTTGTCTTCTCCATAGCTTCCTTCAGATTTGTGTGTGCTTTTGCCTTCTCCTCCTCTGTTTTTTCCTTTTGGGGAGAGGGGGTTTGTTTCCCATGTGCCTGTTCTTGAGGCTCCTCATTTTGTCTCTGTGGGACAGTTTGTGGGCCGACTAGGAGATTCTGCTGATCCTCTAATTCTTTTTTTAGATCTGTTGTCCCTGGGGAAGTGGGGGCTTCTTTGCTACTTGATTGTGATTGGCGTTTCTCATTTCGGCTGTTTGGGGCATTTTGTGGAACAGTTGGTAGGTGGACTGTGGATTTTTCGGCCGCTGGCTTCGGAGGCTCGGCCGGTGGTTGGGGATCGGCTTTGGGTTTCCCGGCCGCTGGCTTCGGAGGCTCGGCCGGTGGTCGGGGATCGGCTTTGGGTTTCCCGGCCGCTGGCTTCGGAGGCTCGGCCGGTGGTCGGGGATCGGCTTTGGGTTTCCCGGCCGCTGGCTTCGGAGGCTCGGCCGGTGGTCGGGGATCGGCTTTGGGTTTCCCGGCCGCTGGCTTCGGAGGCTCGGCCGGTGGTCGGGGATCGGCTTTGGGTTTCCAGGCCGCTGGCTTCGGAGGCTCGGCCGGTGGTTGGGGATCGGTTTTGGGTTTCCCGGCCGCGGGCGGGGGTCGGGACTCGGGCTTGGGCTTGGGCATGGACGTTGGCTTCTCCGGTAGGTTGGTGGAAGCAGCGGCAGAGAGTTTTTTGGGGTGTTTGACGTAGAGGACGCCATCCTCGAACTTGGCAGAGATCTTGTCGGTGTCAGTATCGGTGGGGACATCTAGCTCCTTGTAGAATCGGAGCCACTTGTTGCCTTCGATCATCCGTTCGCCGAAGGCCCTCAACTTTCCAGTGGATGTCACCTGGACTTTCAGTTGGCTGCTTCTAAAATCTGTAGAACAAGAATACTCGATGACGAAGGAGAAAGCTCAAGGAACAGAAGAAGAAGAAGAAGAAGAATTTATTTATTTATTTATTATATTATGAGTTTTGTTTTTTTAAAATTAAAAAAAAAAAATGTGTTGAATAAATCTCTTTTTCTTTTTCTTTTTCTCTTAATTCGTGGCATTAAATATTCAATTCACTCTCTATCATTCTAAAATTTATTGTTTTTAAAAAAACAATAAATTAGATTCCATGTATTTTCTTTTAGATAAAAATAATAAAAATTTTCTCAATTTTTTTTTCCTGTTATTTGTACAAACAAATTCAATTATTATTTTCTCTGTTTTATTCTCATTGAGGTGTTTATATTTATATGTCTAAATATGTTAATAAAATAATAACTCATTTTAACTCATTATAAAGTAAGATTTGTCTTTAAAAAATAGTTTTTTTTTTAGCTCCTATATTTTAATCTTATTCTAGTTTTTGAAATTTATAATATAAAAATTATCCTTTGGATTTTCATTAAAATTGGCTTAATATTAATTTATATGGTTAGTTTATTGTTGGGAAAAAAAATCATTCAATAAGATCTTTTATTTGAAAATATATGTAAAAAATAATTTTATTACTAATTTGTATAAAAATAATAATAATTTCATGACTAAATTTAAAATTTAAAATTTATTGAGATTACAGCAATAAATTAAATATGTCAAAATTTGAAGGATATAAATAAAATTTCAAAATTCTATTTAAAATAATTTTAGAGTGCGGTTTTCGAATGGCAAAAAACGCACGAAGGAGGAGGCGAGATGAATCAACAAACCTTTAAGGGGGACAGTAAGAACACGAGAATTATGATCCTCATGCCAAACAAATGTAGGCGAAAAATCTCGATAATTTTTCGAAGAATCCATCGGTATCGGTAATTCTGATTTCTTTTTTTTGCTTCTCTTGACGGAGATTTCAATATCTTCGATGTCTTCTATGCGATTTTTATACACTAAATGACTTGGTATCAATGTTGATTCCAAATCGTGATTTGAAACCTTCGCCTCGATTAGTAATTCCTTCCATTGAAGCTTTCTTGTCAACGCAGTTGTCGAAGGGTTAAGAGATATGCCTTTTTGGTCGCTTCATTCTTTGGAAATGTGAAGATTCTTTGTTTCTTTCTTCAACTTTTGATAAAATTTTTATATTGAAATGTCTATACGATAATTTTTAAAATGATGTGTGTGTTAGACGAACACGACTTTTCACAATAATATGATATTGTCCACTTTAAGCCATGTAAAGAGTATTATTTAATTATAAACACATCGATCATTTTCATCACCCAACCATGTAAAAATTAATAATTTATTGTTATAATTTGGCCTAAAAATATATATTAAATAATGTCTATTTCATTTTTTTTGGTTTCCTTCCACGATAAATATTTTTAATTTAGAGTTTTAAAATTTTTAAAATAAAAATTGTTAATAATAAATATTAATTTATAAAAAAGATAATTAATTTAAATAAATGACAGGTAATTGTTCATAAAATTTGGTGGACAGTTGATGGCCACAAAAATGATAAAATCCAGACGCTTCTTCTTCTTTCTAGAAATCATGCAACAATCTTAAACGCATCTATGTAAGCTGTTTCTTCATCCATTCGGAATCCAAGGTTTTGCCATGGACGTGCTGAAATTCTCTTCTGTTCCACTCCACTTCACTGCCAAGTTGAACAAATCCCGATTTCTGAAGCAGTGTTTGCAGGTTAATCTATTGCCCTCGTTGCCTTCTTCATTGATTAGCCGGCATAGTCGAAGATTCAATCTCCGTGCGAGCGTATCTTCCACCATTTCAACGGAGGAATTTGAATATGCGAGTCCGTTTGAGGATGAGGCCGAGAATGAACGGCGAGAGGATGAGAGGTTTGATTGGTATGCGCAATGGTACCCGATTATGCCGATTTGTGACCTTGACAAGAGGGTGCCGCATGGGAAAACGGTAATGGGGATTGATGTCGTGGTGTGGTGGGATAAGAATGAGAGTGCGTGGAAGGTGTTTGAAGATTCTTGTCCGCATAGATTGGCTCCGTTGTCTGAAGGAAGGATTGATCAATGGGGGAGATTGCAATGTGTTTATCATGGCTGGTGTTTTAACGGATCTGGTGATTGTAAGTTCATCCCTCAGGCTCCCCCTGACGGCCCTCCGGTAAGGATTCTACCATCTTCCCCTGGTGAACTTATTGCTCTGCTTCAATTAGAGATTTAACTTCATGGTTGCATCGAATTCAACTTCGAAAGAGTTTTGATTACATATTTGAATCTGGATTGTGATTCTGTTTATTCGCCAAGCATTAGTTGATTTGACATGATTTAATGAATAAACGAGAATGTCAATATAACGATTCACAAATTAACTTTGATTGCCATAAACAAAAGAGATTTCTTATGCTGCTTGCTAGTTGCTGGCACTTTGTTTTGGTGTTAATGGTAGAGATGACACAAAATCAAACAGTTCAAAGTGGAGAACCCTGTTAAAGTTAGGCATAGCACTAAATTGTTAATTTACCCATTATTAACATATTTCTACCAAACTGAAATCAACATTACTGAACCTTCTCGTCTCGTCATTTTTTGTTTCATGATAATATAGTTCAGAAGGAATTTGGAGAAAATGTGCTTAAACTGCTTATTAAGAACATCAGTTCATTAATGACAAATCAGAAGAATGTAGTTTTTCGTATAACACAACTTTTCTTGAATGCTGAAAAACTTACTAAATGATTTACCTTAGATTCAGAATTTGATTTTACTTCCTATTTCTGTCGTTGGTGCATATTGTTCCGGTGGTGAATATTGTTCAGAATCTGACATATTGCCGTAGAAAATGAAGTCGTATTCAGAAGTTAACAAGAGTCATATGCTAAGATAGTTAAAAGATTAAGTATTGTGGTTATATTAGTCAAACTTTAAATAACTGGACAAGAGTCTGCTAATTTTCTTCCTTCGATTTGCAGGTTCACACGTCCAAAAGGGCATGTGTTGCTGTTTATCCTAGCATTGTGCAGAATGACATTTTATGGTTTTGGCCAAATAGTGATCCCCAGTACAAGGATATTTTGGTGAAGAAAAAACCCCCTTACATTCCTGAATTGGACGATCCGTCATATACTAAGTTAACTAGTAACAGAGATCTTCCATATGGGTATGGAGAGCCTGATTGTCACTTTTTACTCATCTGCTTTCTATTTGATCTTGGCCAGTCTAGTTATAGAGGAATTATGAAGGAAGCTATCACGAATGTAGTTGAACTGTGCTCTTTTTCTCATTTTCGTTTTATCTTTTTCCACCGAAAGAAAATCGAATCATTGATTTTAAGCTGAGGAAATTCTATTTAACAAAAAGATCATGACCGTATTCTCGAGAAACGGTCTAATTCATAGCAAAAGACTGATTACTAGCTCTTCATAGTAGAACCAACGATGGTGAACTGGATAAGTTAACAATAAGATTGTTACTTACTGTTAGGTGGATCTCAATGTAGAAGATTGTATTCTTCTTTCTTTTATCAAATAACTTAGGAGCCATACGAGATGAAAGTCTCATACACGGTTTTGAATGAGAGAAAGAAGTGAGGAATCCTCCTTTCGACTCTGACTCTCCCACTCAAGTAGTTGCTTTTCTTTTTGTTACTTCTAAAGTAGTTGTTTCAGTTTCAACCACTCGAATTTTCGATATTCCTTTTTATTTCTCACCAAATGAATGACATGATTACTAGCTAATTCATAGTGGAACCAAAGAGGGTGAACTGGATAGGTTAACAATAACATTGATAAAATGAAAGGAGTTCGAGTGGGTAAATAAGACCTCTCTGTTACTCAACAACCCTCCTTCTCTTTACACTTTCAGGTATGAGATTTTGACTGAGAATCTTATGGACCCAGCTCATGTCCCGTATGCCCATTATGGGATAATGGGAATGCGCCAGCCCAATAACAGATGAGTATTCTGGGGTGGGAAGTCGCTATTTAATATTGTTTTTTCATATTTAACTGGATCTGATGGCTAGTATATATGGAATTTACAGAGAAAGCAGATAGAGAAGGAGGCAAACCAATTGAAATATTTGTAAAAGACTTGGATGCATATGGTTTCATCTCTAATCAGGAACTGGGAAATAGCCAATTTTTCGCACCTTGTGTATTTTACACTTCTTTTAGTTTAAGGTCTAAGAAAAGAACTCCAAAACACCAAGATAATGGAGCTCTCTTATCAGCTGAAAACAACGCGGTAAGAAATCTAGAAACTTCTTTTACACACGTTTTCGGGTGATGAAAACTTTGTTACTCTTTAGCATTATCTAGACTTATTATTTCTCTTCACTCGGGGGTATTATTTATTCTTCTTTTTCTGGTTGTATCAGGAAGCCCCGAACACATCACAGAGAAAAGCAATGCTAGTATTTATGTGTATTCCTGTTAGTCCAGGTCGAAGCAGATTAATATTTGTATCTCTAAGAAATTTTGCTATAGGGATTGATCGGATTATTCCGAGATGGGTCTTCCATGTGGGACAAAACCTCATCTTAGATTCTGATTTGTATCTTCTTCACTTGGAGGTAATGATGATCATCTTCTCAGCACATTCGATTAGTTTTTCGAAGTATAGATAAAAATCTTACAATGGTTGGTTAATTACTCTCTATCAATGTTCATTATTTCAACTCGCTGATAATATCTGGACCTCTCGTTATATGATGAAACGAAACCTCGAAGCTTACTTTCGTTAATCATTTGTGAAGGCAATAGCATTAGTGTACTTGAAGAAAACAATATGTTATGAATGAGCCTTAATTGTTTCATTTTATTTTTATGATTCTCTCCATCTTGTTATATCTGTTTGCCATTAGAAAGATCTCTTCTCTGGGATGAATGCTTCACTTGTTCTTGAACAGCACCTTATGAGCTCTGCTTGTTAAGCCTAAGAAAAAGAAGAGGTTTCATGAATTCATATTAATCCTATGATTATTTTGAGTATATTTTTACAGGAGAGGAAGATATTGGATGTGGGTCCTTCAAATTGGCAGAAAGCTTGTTTTGTGCCAACCAAATCAGACGCCAAAGTGGTTGCTTTCAGAAGGTGGTTGAACAAATATTCAGATGGCCATGTTGACTGGAGAGGCAAGTTCAGTGGCATTCTTCCTCCATCGCCTCCAAAGGAACAGCTGATGGATAGGTAACTCTTTAGCTGTTTCGCCTATAATATCGTACAAGTTTCTTATTTTCAAATGTGTTCGTCTCGTGGATTTAGCCGAAATGCATAAGTTAAAGAGTCTAAAATCCAACTTATATTCATTGCTATTGGGTCTTTGGAGACATAAAGACATCTTTGGTACCCCTTTACGTCATCCTTATTCTTTGAATCTGGTGCATTTCAAGGGCTGTTTAGGTTATTTTGAGAACTGTCTTGTCTTTTTTAATACAAGAACTCAGTAAACAAATGTTTGGATAATTTCTTTGTTTTTCTTGCTTTTTCATTGCTTATTTTCACAGATAATCTACCTTTTCGAAGTATCGAATTTCACACCTTTCGTCTTTTTACCCTCACAAGCCACTCAAAAATGGTTACCCAAAACGAAAAATGTTTCTAGGAGAACTATGAAGCAATTCTTTCACTCGATAACATTTGGTTTTGTTATCGATGAGTTTCTTTGTCTTGTTATCTACTTTCTAAAAACGTTTTCAAAATTCAACTAGTTTTATGAACTTATTTTTGTTTTTGAAATTTAGCTTAGAATTTAAACGTTTCTTTCATAGATGTGAGAACCCTATAAATTGCGAGGAAACAAAATCGTTTTCAAACTAATATAACTTGTTCGTTTCATGCACAGATCATTTCATCTCCACCAAATTTCCTTCCTGTCATATTTTTGCACATGGTTGTACATTTTATTTTTCATGTTCATCGACATCGATATTTTCATACCCGAAAATACTGAAAGTCGAGAGTGGGCGAACGGTTTCAGGTACTGGTCTCATGTGGTGAACTGCAGCAGCTGTAATGGGGCATACAAGGGTTTAAATGCACTAGAAGTGGTGTTGCAGGTCATCTCCATTGCTTTGCTTGGAGTTTTTGCAGCAACAAACCAGAGTTTGGTATCAGGAACTGCTAGAATTGTGATGGTGGCAATGGCTGTACTCTGCTTTGCTGCTTCAAGGTGGCTTTCTCATTTCATTTACAAGAACTTTCACTTCCACGATTACAATCATGCCATTAGGTGAAATTACCATCCTGCCCTTTTTAAAATGGTTTATGTATTATGATACACACAAATAGTGTATAGAAAAGAAGCCTATTTATTTATGTATTTATGAAAGAAACTATAGTAATATTAATAATATCTCGGTTAAAATAAAACATTATTTTAGTTCTTGTAATTTTGATGTTATATTATTCTCGTATATATTTTTTTTAAATTGATTAAATAATGAGAATAATTCCTATTCCAAACCATTTGAATATGGTTTTAAAATTGATGTGTAACAACCTTAAGTCCACCACTAGTAGATATTGTTTTAGTTCGTATATCATGAGCTAACGTGTTAAAAAACGAGGGCTACAATGATAATTTAACCTGAAGTAGGAAATTTTGTTTATTAGTATAATATGAACAAAATTTATTTTGAATTTATTTAAAATATTGTCAATAATTAATTAGATAATCTTAATTAACTTGTTGATATAAAATATTTTATTTTTTAATATAATTAACCTATAATTTATATAAATTTATCTCATTTGCTTCATTTATAAATCTCCTAAAAGATTTTTTTTTTTTTTTTTTTTTTTGAATTGAATCCAATTTATTGAAATTCATATTTAAATAATTATATTTGTTACCATCTAAATCTAATTTTTAATTCCCAACTTGACCTTAAACTTGGTAATTAAGTATTTATATTATTGAGATCCTGATATTATAATAAAAAATAAAAAAAACATATATTCCCCCCAAAAAAAATATAAATAAATAAATAATCCTAATCCAACAAGTTCCAAGACAGATTGCAGCGAACTTCAAAGCGCGCCAGTTCTCTGTCTCACTTCCATTCCAGATCTCTCCAAAATTGAGCAAACCCATTCTTCCATTCCTTTTCTCTCTAAATTTGCGAACATTCTCGCAATTTCTTCCTCTATTTGGACGGATTGTTGACTCGATTTGAAGATCAGCTTCGAATCCGGACCTGGGGTCTCGAGAAAACCCCATGAAAGATTCAAATCCGACCACAGAGCCCATTGGGCAGCATCTGATTAAGCTGATAAGTAATCTCTGTTTCTCTGTTTTTGTGTTTTCTGTTCTTATTATCACTGTCATTGCCATCACTTACAAGCCCCCAGATCCATGGCTTGAATCTACTCCTGCTCTTACTAAGCTCTTTACTGCCTCTGAGAATGCCACTTTTAAGAACGATGAATCTGTTGTCAAAACTGGTGAGGATTTGGTTTCTGTTCTTCCCCCTGTACTGCCGTCTGCTCAGGGGAACCAGATCACTGAGGCGGTGATTGAAAAATCTGAGGAGGTAATTGCTAATTCTACTCCTAAATTGAGTTGTGATGAATTTCGGGCTGTAAATTGTTCCGATCCGCATATTTTGATTGCTGTTGAGAGGTTTAATTTGAGGGTTTTTAAGTCTATTGCGTTCATAGAGTATCAAAATCCGGTTAATGGATCAAAAGAAGATGAATGCGATGTTTCTTGGAGATTTAGGAACAAGAAAGAGAAGTCATGGAGGAAGTATAGGGATTTTAGGAGGTTTAAATTTGATGTTGGGGAGGATTGTCATTATAAGGTAGTTCATGCTGGTGGTTGGCATTCAGGTGTAAATGCTCGACGACCGAGAAGCAACCGTACAAGGGGTGGAGGAAGTGCTATTATTTCTCCACCAGTAGGGGACGAGGAGATTAACGACACAATCCCGACGTTGGGATCGGAGATGAATTTCATGAAGGGTAAGTACTTGTACTATTCGCGTGGAGGGGATTATTGTAAAGGAATGAACCAATATCTATGGAGTTTCTTGTGTGGTTTGGGAGAGGCAATGTATTTGAACAGGACGTTTGTGATGGATTTGAGTGTGTGTTTGTCTGGTAGTTATAATCCAAGCAAAAAAGATGAAGAGGGGAAAGATTTTCGTTTTTATTACGATTTTGAGCATCTTAAAGAGGTTAGTTCTATTGTAGAGGAGGGTGAATTTCTGAGAGATTGGAAGAAATGGGATAAAGGCCACAAGAAGAAGAAGATACCTGTTAGGAAGGTTGTGAGCCATAAAGTGACACCAATGCAGCTGAAGAAAGATAAGAAAACGATCATATGGAGGCAGTTCGATGCTCCCGAACCTGAGAATTATTGGTACAGAGTGTGTGAAGGGCAAGCTGCGAAGTATATTCAGCGACCGTGGCATGCCGTGTGGAAATCGAAAAGATTGATGAATATTGTGACAGAAATCAGTGGACGTATGGACTGGGATTTTGATGCCGTTCATGTGGTTCGAGGAGATAAGGCACAAAGCAAAGAGCTATGGCCTCATTTGGATGCTGATACATCTCCTGATGCTATTCTTGAAAAGTTGAAAGGGATGATTC
The DNA here is from genome assembly GCF_002738345.1 of Cucurbita maxima. Lineage (NCBI taxonomy): Eukaryota > Viridiplantae > Streptophyta > Magnoliopsida > Cucurbitales > Cucurbitaceae > Cucurbita > Cucurbita maxima. Next base: position 3,401,508 of record NW_019272018.1, read on the forward strand.
AGCCTTGGAGGAATCTGTATATAGCCACCAACGAACCGTTCTATAACTACTTCGACAAATTACGATCTCATTTTAAAGTCCATTTGCTTGATGACTACAAGGAATTATGGGGAAATACAAGTGAGTGGTACAACGAAACAACGCTTGTAAACAATGGAAAACCTGTCGAGTTTGATGGGTACATGAGAGTTGCGGTGGATACTGAAGTGTTCTATAGGGCGAAGACTCGTGTTGAAACATTCTATAATTTGACAAAAGATTGCAAGGATGGAGTCAATACGTGCTGATCACGTCAACGACAGCATTACTCGTAGGTGAATCGTGTCCCTTGTTTACTTTGTTATTGAATTTCTTAATGATATGATGATCGAAACCATTCTGGTTCAAGTTATGCTCGCTCCTTTTAAAATTTCATGAATTCACGATTTTGATTCATCTCTCTTGTATTTTTGTAATATACAAACAAGTCATTCCATTCTCCATTTTTGTCTCGTAATAGTTACATAATATCTTTTTGATGCTCTTTACGCTTTACTGTAACAGCCCAAGTCCACCGCTAATAAATATTGGTCCTGTTTGGGTTTTTCCCTTCAGGTTTCCCCTCAAGGTTTTTAAAATACGTCTGCTAGGGAGAGGTTTCCACACCCTTATAAAAAATATTTTGTTTCCCTCTCCAACCAATGTGAGATGTCACAGTCCACCCCCTCCCTCTGGGGTCAACATTCTCACTGACACTCATTATTCTCTCCAATCATTGTGGGATCTCACATTTACCTTCCGTTAATCTTGATTTGCGAATTCAAAGATACCAAACTCGGGACTTGAATGATTGATGCTAGACTGACTAAGCTAGAGATATCTCTGGATTACCATTAGTTTTTGCTATCAATACACTAAAGAACAGTAATCTATCATGTTAGTATACTATATTGCCATGAATCCTGGTACTTTCCCTAGGCATTTTGATCTGTTCATTGGAGCATAATTTTCGTTGGCCTTAATGCTTTGTTGGTTTAACTCATGCATTTGTGAAGCTGTTAGAAATGGAAAAACATAAAGCATTATGAATTTCAAAAGAAATATGATAACGACATCAGGATGCATTGTCTGTTGCTCATCTTTCCAGCTAAGTATCTTATATTATGGAGCTGAAGCTGGACTGGTAATGAGCATTATTTTCCATTTTTGGTGATCTATTTGTTGTTTTAAGTAGTTTTGAACTCAGGTTTGTCAATGTTCTGAATATTTTAGGATTTGGAAGTTCCTTTGAAAGGTGAATGTTTGATTGAATTATGAGGCTGAGTGTGGTTGTAATGGAATGAGTTGTCATATTTGTCTTGTTTTTGGTTAGAACTCAACTTCAATAGCCACAGAATTGAGTAGCTACCAAACATGTTAGGGACTCCTCATCAGAACTAGAGTTTAAATTTAGAAACTAGGATCCAACCAACCAATGAGCGTTAAGGCATGTATCTTCGGTTAAGAGGTTAAGTCATAATCCTTTTTGTTATGGCTCTAGCTCTACCTCTTGTCGCTCTAACTTTCACTTTATTCCCATTTTTTCTCTCACTCGGGTTTCTTATTTTCTTCTCTTGCTTTTATTTTGATCTCTTTCACTCTACTTCGTATCTGAAAACCTAGGAGGGTTGTCGACAATGGAGATACGTCAACCGTAGGAGAATTGTTGAAAGGTAGGGATCTCACCACCCTACTTCATATCTGAAAGCCTATAGATATCAGCGGTAGGAAGGTTGTCGACAACAGAGATTTATCAACCATAGGAAGGTTGTCAAAAGGTAGGGATCACGCCACTCTACTTCATCTCTAAAAGCCTATAGATATCAACGGTAGGAAGGTCGTCGACAACAGAGATTTATCAACCATAGGAAGGTTGTCAAAAGGTAGGGATCTCGCCACTCTACTTCATCTCTAAAAGCCTATAGATATCAGCGGTAGGAAGGTCGTCGACAACAGAGATTTATCAACCATAGGAAGGTTGTCAAAAGGTAGGGATCTCGTCACTCTAAAATATGATTATATAATTTTAAAAGTTAGAATTACTTTGTTATATTTGATATGATGCCTTCTTCCTAAATATCCGTCCTTTTTCGTGTTTAGGACTTAATATTATTATTATTTTCTAAATTTAAACTAAGTTAATTATACTTTAATTAAATTTGTATTTATTTCCTTAAAATGATAATATATATATATATATTGCTTTTGTATTAAGGCTTTGTTTGCTTGAGTTGGACGCAATTGCCCACGTTATTCATGAGCTTTTGTTATCCAGCCACTTTTTAAATATATTCTAAATAATAAAAAAATATTATAATAATAATAATAATAAATAAATAAATAAATTATTTGAGTAACTTTATTCAAAACCCCAACAAGGTTATCATTCTCTTTTTAAATACTTTATAACATAATTTCTTTATTAAAAAGTTTCTTAAAAATGTCAAAATTCGATTTCGTAAAAAAGAAAAGAATCTAATTCGAACATTTTCGTTCGGTGAAAACTCAAGATTCTCGTGAGATGAGCATCTGACATGTGTAGCATCTCGGGATGCTTATATATCTTAGGAGGATGAATTTAATAAATTTTTGAATATTCGATTCAATAAATATTTAGTTTTTTATTTAAAAAAATTAACCTTACCAATTCTGCTTTTCACTCATGCAATTTTCATTTTGTTATTTATTTTTTCTTGATAATTTTAAAAATTAGAATTTTATTAGATAAAATTAATAATTAATCTTTTTTCGTATATATATATATATATATTATATATAAAGACTTAACCAATTAAATAAATATTAAATTTGGAATAAGGGAAACAGATTCACAAATTGGACCAACGCCGCTCTCGCCCTTGAGAAGCTCGCCAATATAGGATTTTCCCTAAATGTGAAATCCCATAAATACCCTTTCGGTATTTACTATGTTTACCATTTACTTTTTACCATTTTCTAAAAATAATTAATTAAAGATAATTTATGGCATCGGTTAACAATCTAAGTATATATTATTTTTTTGACAAAATAGACAAATAAATGAATAAATAAATATATATATATATATATATATATATATATATATATATGACTCGATTGCTTAAATGCTTTTTTTATATGAATATTTAGCAACTAATTATTTTAAAAATATCTTAATATATAGCATATTTAAACTAATTATTTGAGTACAAATAAAGAAAATTTTAAAAGTAGCATGGATTCAATTGTCATTTTCTAAAAAGGCAAAAAGGGTAAAATTGTAAATTTGGTTCTTATAATTTAAACCAAGTTAAAATATAGTTCGTGTAATAAAAAAAACGATAAGATTGATAAAACTATCATGTTTGATAGTATATGATCTAAAATTAAATATTTAAAAATATGTATTAAAATAATATTTATTAAAATTTAGGAATTAAAAAAAAAAACTAAAAATCAGCTTAAAGTAAATAAAAAATGAGTTTGAAATCTGATTTAGAAACAAACCCTAATTTGCGATGAAACAAAAAGGGTTTTGGGGTTATTTTTAACAACATTTCTGTAAAAGGAATCAAATTTGGGGGAAAAAGCCAAGAAAAAATTGAAGAATTGCAACTGGGAATTAGCCATTTTCACCGATCGACGAGGACTCTGAGGTCCGCCATTAAAATCAACATCACCACCTTAAATTAAATTAATTGTTGGACAGTTGCCAATTGCCGCTGGTCGAGAGGGGAAGAAAGCAAGGGTTTTTGGTAATACACTTCACACTACTATAAAGTCTCATTTCCTTCACTGTTTTGTTCCTTCTCCTTTGCTCCAGCCATCGCGTTTTTTCGAACCCAGAAACCATTTTCGATTTCTTCTTCTCTCCCCCATTTGAGCTTTTTGTCTTAACTTTTCATTTCAGCAAATGGGTGACGAGAAGAAGCCTAAATCCCTTGGTGTTTGGCCCACCGTCAAGCCCTTCGTCAATGGAGGCCTCTCTGGTATGCTTGCGACTTGCGTCATTCAACCCATCGACATGATCAAGGTAACACAAATCTTCAGATTTACCTGCTACGTGTGAGGAATCATTGTGATTCAACCGGATTCTGTTGCTTGTTGGTTCGCTGAGATTTTGTTTTTCATTTTCGGATTGGAGTTTCTTGTTGGATTTTAGATCTAGGGTTTTTTAGGTTTTTTTTTTCTCTGTCCTTTGGCTGTTTTATGCGTTTTTGAGTTTATTTGTTGTTTTAATAATGTGTTCTTGATTTGGTTCAGGTGAGAATCCAGTTAGGTCAGGGCTCGGCAGGCGAGGTAACCAGGAACATGCTTAAGGCGGAGGGAGTTGGTGCCTTTTACAAGGTGAGTTTTCAAGATCCAGTTGAAGTTTGTGATTATTACTTGAAATGTACTGTGGTTCTTGTGGCGTGGAACATTGTAGAATACTGGCTTGGTATTAACTTTCTTGTTGATTATAAGATCTTGTCCCTTTGAGGTCTTTTGAGGAGCCAGGAAGGATATTCTGGTTTGGAGATTGGCTTATTGATCCGATTTGTGCTGATATTAATTGTAAATGGTGGATCAACTTTTATCCTATATTACAATCTTGTTTTCTGTTTAGAAAACTGTAAGAGATGTATGATTGTCGCCACCCACTTAGGATTTTAAGATCTTGTGAATTTTTTAGCAGCTAAATGTTGAAGCTTAGTTGGCTTGAACAGCTATGGATATCTATATATACATGTGAAAGATGTAGGTACTTTCTTTCGCTTGATTCATAGATGTTGTGATGTGTAACCAGGCGAACTTTGCTGCCTCTTCACTCTCCTTCAGATGATTATGATACTGAATCGTATCTCTTGTAGAGAGGTGCAGAAGCTCTCTCTTTGACTTAGGAGGGCATTCCACCACTTCGACTGGTGCGGATGCAGACATGGTTCCCTTGTCGTGAAGAATAATGAAAGGGAATCCCCTGGTCAAACCACCTTTGTTGTTGTCTGATAGCTTTATAGAGTAGAGATCTAGCAACGCATTTTAGGCACAGATCATTGGTATTGGATGCATTGTTGGGTTGTGCCAAGTTAAATTAGGTTCTTATTTTTCCGTTGTAGAAAAGAGATCCCTTCCCCCCGGTTTCTAAAATGAAAATTGGGTGTTTGGTGGTTAGGGATTGGGCAATTACTAGATCATTTGAAGGTTTCTTGTGTCGCTTGTATGTATGTTTTGCGTGTCCTTGGCTGCCTTCGACAAGTGAACTGACTAAACTAAGAGGAAAAATGGAACTTCGATCATTTTGGCTTGTATACTTTGCAATTCGTTGTGCATACTATAATCATGTTAGTTGCCTGCTTATTTATATTCTTCACAAGAAAACGACGTAAAATTTAATGTGCTGCATAATGTCGAGCAGGGTCTCTCTGCTGGGCTTCTTAGACAAGCTACCTATACTACTGCACGGCTTGGATCATTCAAGTGAGTTTTATGCTGAATTTTATCTTCGAAAAGTATAAGTTTCTTGTGTAATGAATTGTATTAATTGTTCAATGGATGTTCTTTTTCGTTCCTTCTGTAGGATTTTGACAAACAAAGCAATCGAAGCTAATGACGGCAAGCCCCTTCCTCTTTATCAAAAAGCTTTGTGTGGGTTAACAGCTGGTGCTATTGGAGCATCTTTTGGCAGCCCAGCAGATTTGGCGCTTATCCGAATGCAGGCTGATGCTACCCTCCCAGCTGCACAACGCAGACACTACAAAAATGCATTCCATGCACTGTATCGTATTGTTGGAGATGAGGGTGTTTTGGCTCTCTGGAAGGGTGCTGGTCCAACAGTAGTGAGAGCAATGGCGCTGAATATGGGCATGCTTGCCTCTTACGATCAAAGTGTTGAGTTTTTCAAGGATAACCTTGGTTTTGGTGAAGCTACGACGGTTATAGGTGAGATTCTTTGCCCATTTCATGATCGAATTTCTTCAGAATTCATTCTAAATCTTGTTATACACTTTGTATATTTCATGTTCTATGCATTGTTCATCTTTATTCTATTTTTCAAAACTGGAAACTTGTTCCGCTTTTGGCGTCTACATCACTTAGTCAATGAAAATTATGGAACTTTCTAGGTTCGGCCCAAGCCCACCGCTAGTAGATATTGTCCTCTTTGCTTTCTCTCTCGGGCTTCCCCTTAAGGTTTTTATAATAGGTTTGCTAGGTAGAGGTTTTCACACCCTTATAAAGAATGTTTCGTTCTCCTTCCGAACCGATGTGGGATCTCACAATCCACTCTCTTCGAGGCCAGCATATTCGCTAGCACTTGTTCCCTTCTCCAATCGATGTGGGACCCCCAATCCACCCCTTTCGGCCCAGCGTCCTTTCTGGCACATCGTCTTGTGTCCACCCCTTCGAGCTCAGCCTCCTTGCTGGCACATCGCCTGGTGTTTGGCTCTGATACCATTTGTAATGGCCCAAGCCCACCTCTAGCAAATATTGTCTTCCTTGGTCTCTCCCTTTCGAGCTTTCCCTCAAGGTTTTTAAAACGCGTCTGCCAGGGAGAAGTTTCCACACCCTTATAAAGAATATTTTGTTCTCCTCCCCAACCGACGTGGGATCTCACAATACACCCCATTCGGGCCCCAACATCCTTGCTGGCACATTGTCTTGTGTCCACCCCCCTTCGGGCTCAGTCTCCTTGCTAGCATATTGCCTGGTGTCTGGCTCTGATACCATTTGTAACGGCCCAAGCCCACTGCTAACATATATTGTTCTCTTTGGGCTTTCTCTCAAGGTTTTTAAAGCGCATCTAGGGAGAGGTGTCCACATCCTTATAAAGAATGTTTTGTTCTCCTCCTCAACTCATGGGATTTCTGATTCAGGGGTTTGAATGCTTATTATGTGTTTCATTGATTGACATGTTGTTTCCATTCTTGCCTACTTTCAGGTGCAAGTGCTGTTTCAGGATTCTTTGCTTCAGCTTGCAGTTTGCCATTTGATTACGTGAAGACTCAGATTCAGAAAATGCAGCCTGATGCTGAAGGGAAGCTTCCTTACTCTGGCTCTATGGATTGTGCCATGAAGACCTTGAAATCTGGCGGGCCGTTGAAATTTTACACTGGCTTCCCTGTTTACTGTATTAGGATTGCTCCACACGTCATGGTACGATCTCTTGCCTGCCCCCCGTTTTCTATTTTATTTTCATCCCGATCTGCCCTCGGAGCTAAGTAAAGCCTCACCAAGATTGGGGATAGGGAGATAGATGATTATTTATCAAGATTTTACTTCTAATATTATGATATACGACAATGCAGATGACATGGATTTTCCTCAACCAAGTTCAAAAGTTCGAGAAGACCATTGGACTTTGAGCTCTGGAACGACGGGGTTTCATCTCGACCTGAACAATCTTTAGGAGCGTTTCTTGCCCTCTTCAAGGTGGGCTATGTTGTGGTTCTTCATCTTGACAGAAATCGCGCCCGTAAAAGTTAGACTTATTATTATTATCACTATTTTTTATCGCAAGATCGACATGATAGAGTTGAGGGACTAAACTGTGGTATTGATTTCGGGTTGCGATTGGCTTATAGGATTGTTAAAGATTGAAAATTTAGGATTGCTTTTGGTTCAGGAATCAGTGAGGGGACACATTGATTTGATCAAAATAAAGTTTGGGGGTACTCTTTTTGTTTGACAAAAGGGATGCTGATATCAGTTTTGTCTAACTTGATTGTCTCAGAAACCATCAAGTTTCTGCATTAAATTTGATAAACTCTCTCTCTCTCTCTCTCTCCCTCTCCCTCCTGTTAGGATCATGTTCTTCTCAGGCTGATGCCCTGTTTTGGATGAACAATCCTTTGGTCTGTGGCAATATCAGGAACTTGCTACCATGTGATTTTCGTTCTTTGTTCTAACAGATGGCGGGTTCTTTGTTCTAAGGTAATAGATATCTTATCCACGGAAATCATATATGTATTGTTTTGTTGTTGTTGAAGTTGTGTGGTTAGTCTCTTTGTTGTTAAAGTCGTTTTGTTTGCATAGATATCCATATAGATGATTATTTTAAATTATTAGGGTTTAATTTAAATTTGGTCCTCGAGCTTTCAAAATACCAAAACTATCAAAATCGTTCGAGTAAAGTTCATCTTGGTGGAGTCGACAAGAATGAATTGCATAGCTTATTGACTAAGAGCGTGGAAGAGTTATTTATAGAAGAGTTCATCTTAATGAATTGCATAGCAAATTTTAAAGTCTAATAAAATCCCAAATATATTTTATTAGGCTTTAAAATTTGGTAATTGACTAAATTAAAATTAAGTATTTTTTTAAAAGTAGTAATATTGTTGAGTTATTTATAGAGTGTGGAGGTTGGGTTAGTTTTATTTATGACTAAATTCGGGCCCCAAATCCACCCGTTTGAGGCCGTATTTACTGGCATACCACCTCATGTCTACCACTTCTCGGAACAAGAAGGCTGGCACATTAGCAAGAAGGCTGACACATCGTCCGGTGTCTGGCTCTGATATCATTTATAATGTCCCAGATCTACCGTTAGCAGATATTTGTCCTCTTTGGATTTTTCCTTTCGGAGTTCCCCTCGAGGCTTTAAAACGCGTTATATTAATGGTGGTTTGTTCTTCTCCCAATCAACCTATGACATCACAACATGTTATATTTATTAATAACGGTTCAGTTATGAAATATTGGCATGCAAATGCGACCCAAAAGAACTGACCGTTCTATTTTAGGTTAGTCGGACTGACTTGATGAAAATGAAAAAAAAAAAAAACAACCGAACCTACTTTTCAAGAAATTTAACATAATATAAATCGAAAAAATGTAATTCAATCAAATAATTTAGCCATTATAAATAACCTAGGCCGCCAAATTAGTCTATTATAAATAAACGAGGTTTTTGTTTGGAGATGGAATTTGGAAGAAGATCACTAGATCACTGCAAAATCACAACTCTGCTGATGGAAATGGAGCTTTAGTTTCGCCACTCAGCTACTGGATTTTGGTTTGCAACATGATGCGAGCTCTTCTACTGCGCAAGGGGATCTCTCGGACCCTTCATCTTCCTTCATCTACAATTTCTTCATCGTTCAGATCCCTTGCTGCGCCAACCACCGCTTTTTCTTCCTCTTTATTGGATTTGATCTCTTCTCCACTACCTCGGCCCGCCTCCGTGGACGGCCGTTGCCACTCGCTAGGGTCTCTATGGTCCGTCATTCAGCACCGTGGATTCAAAGTGCACGGTTCCGATGTAAGCTTGTTTCTTATACTCCGTGATTTCCCCGTATTCTTCGTGTTTACATGTAGCTTGGTTTAGCGATTTAATTTTTCTTGAGCTTTGTCGTTTGAGATGTCTTACTTTCTAGTGGTTGCTGTTTATGATTGCAGGTGAGAGTGGGAAATATAATTGAACGGAAAGGTTACTGTCTCTCTGTGTTGATATTTGATTGCATACTGCCTGTTGACTGATAAAGCAATTGTTTCTCTCTGTATCTCATTATATGTATGCATCTACTGGTAGAATGACTTTGATTTTGTTGTCTGAATTCTTTTCTCCCAGAACGTATTTACCAGGTATGCTTTGTTGTCTTTACATCTTATTGATATGATCAAAATTGCATAGCAGTGATATCTTATGCGATGCTTGTTGCTTGGTTATGCCTCCTGCTTTAGGTTACAAAAGTCGACCATTCACATGAAGGAAGAGGAAAAGCCACGATCAAGGTTCATTTCTGAACTTTAAAATTTCTATGTTTTGAGTTCAATTGAATTTTTCCTTGGACGTGTATTTTGGGATAACTGATAAGCAATAGCTTTGGGTAGGGGAGATTTTAAAAAGATCTTCCAATTGCTTCAAGTTCTCTCTTAAACACTCTCATTGGGGTCGAGACCCTTTATAGTGTCCTAAAAATTCAAAATATTCCTACCAACTAAGGTGTAAAGTATCTTTGAATATTTTCTGTGGTGGTCGCCATTTCCTACGTGCTGTGGCTTTTCCTCTTTGGCATCTTCTGGTGTTCCCTAAGAGCCTCTGCAGAAAATACTTATGCATAGAACCCCATAGTGTCATGAGATAAGGTTTCCTCAGACTATTACAAGGTTTTTGCCATTTCCTACGTGCTATGTAATTCTTTTTGTGGGACGTTATTGGTTATCCAGCGTTTATTTGCAACGTTGTTTTTCATAATTTTTCGGATTGGGAGAATGTATCATCCTCACTCTTACTCTTCTGCGTCTCTTCGATGGACTACTTTCTAATAAATCTTATCATCTCTCTCTCTATCTCACATATATATAGGTGTTTTTCCTTGCTAATGTAACGTTAACTTCTACTTTATCCAGGTTGAACTTCGTGATGTTGAGAGTGGAAACAAAGTAACTCAACGGTTGGCCACAGATGAATCTGTTGACAGTTACGCACTGTTCCTTCTAGATACCATTCTCGTGCATCTGATAAGCCTTGCGTTATGAAAATCTTGTTGCAAATGAAATCCTATTACACCTAGTTGAGGATGTTGGGTCTCTATTAAGAGGCATGAGATAAACTGCTCAACATTTTTGTTGGGATACCTCTAATTATTAGTAGATGGTCTTTCAATGATGTATGCATTGATCTGATTTATACCCTTAAAATATTTACACATTGATGTTTTGTTATCTCATTATACAATGTCTTCTATCATAATTTTTTTTTCATCCATGTCTATTACATAATACTACATTTTTTGTGCCTAAATGTTAGGAATAGTCTTAGGCATTGACAATCCTTCCATTTAATGAGCTACCATCATATCTTGTGACTAATGAACTGTTGCAGGGGTTTTTGTGCAGGAGAAAGCATATATATTTATGTGTAGAGATCGGGATGCTAAAATTTTATTAATGGAGTGAGTTCCACTATTCTCCCACTACAAGCTCTTCAATATTTTTTTGTGGTGAACTTTACTGGAAAGTATTATAAAATGAGATTTACTGAAAATTTATGTTAATTATACATCAGCCCTGATTCGTATGAGCAACTGGAAGTCCCCGAGGAATTGTTTGGCAAGGCTGCCATGTATCTACAAGGTGATTAAAATGACGTGCATAAGCATTACAAATTTATATTCGGTTTGTTACTCGACCCATGTATATGATCCAGCATGATTAAATCTTTGTGATTAAAGTCTCATCTCTGTTCCTACTGTGAGAAAGCTTCTCTAAAAATGTTTATCGAATATTCTATCGTGTAATATAATGATGATAACGATGATATAATTATGCTTATGTATGCCACAAATTGTCGATCCATTTTTACTTGTTCTGTACCATCATTCATAATCAATTTCTGTTTGTTTATTCTAGGAACTAACCCTTGATAAACGTGAAAAATAGATGACATGAAAGTTATGGTTCAACTTTTCAATGATACTCCCTTATCTGCATCGGTTCCAAAACGAGTGACGTGTGTTGTGAAGGAAGCCCAACCACCTATGAAGGGAATTGCAGCTACTCCCAAGTATGTCCTTTAACTTTATATTCTGGAGGTTTCTTATTGAAAAATGTTCCTTCTACTTTGTATGTGTGCAACAAATGAAATTGAGACCATGCGACTTTTAAGTTGCAATTTTTTTCACTATATTATCTTGGCTAAAGTGCACCGAACTTTTCGTTCAAAATAGGAATTCAAGGAAGTGAAGAGGAATTTAATTGAAAGCTTTAGAGAAATGGATTGTCTCTGTCTATCATTTTTCCTAATTTCTCTTAAGTTTTTCATGTCTCATAATTTATGAAAAAATTTCTACAGTGTTCTTGTGCTAGAAAAAACATTTTTAGCTCGATCATAAACCCTACATTCTAATGACTTTATTGATTCAGGGAAAAGAAGGCGGTGCTGGACAATGGCATGACATTAAAAGTAGGTTTGGTGTTCATTTATACAGTGCTACATAACCTTCATGGGGGACTTTTATTTTTAGCCGTGCCTGTATTTTTAATCTGTTTTCATGCTCTACTTTTTTAACCTTGGTGAGCCTCCCAATACATTACCTTCAACGATTTAGGACTCTCTTCCTCTCTCTCGTGTATGCGTTCATATCTTGGAAGCATTGCCATATGGACTTCTCCTTTCTCATTGCCACAATCTGTTATTTGAGTCATCGAGCCATACATGGGCATGCATATATACATTTGTATGCTTCTGTGAACGACATCTATATATACGTTTCTGCATAATGAATACGCAATTTGTACATTGGTAGAGAGGCATTGTTTATAACTCTGGTAATTGAGGCAGTATTGGCTTAATCATTGAGGCAGTCCCTTCCTCATATATTTTTTATCCTCTGTTGCTCTGTATAGTTAGCCCAGTTCAAGTTCTCTTTTGCCCCAGTTACTGATGCAATTTGGAGTGCTATAAGGACTGTTCTCTGCTTGTATTTTCAGGTACCACCACACGTCGTTGTCGGAGATGTTGTAGTGATTAATACAGAGGACGACTCTTATATCGAGAGGTATGCCCTCTTGTCATCTGTGAATGTCTTTTTACGACCTCCTTCCGATGGAGGAGGCATTGAATATTGTAGAAAATCATTTAAACAATCCTTTTTCAAACCATCTTTCTCCTCTGCAGGGCAAAGGGGTAGTCGTAAGATTCCGATGATGAGCACGGTTAGATAGGTCGTCGAGCCATTTCGTTTTTTTTGCTAGCTTGAGCGGATGAGCAGTCCTGCTGTAGAAAAAGAAGGTACAAAATTATTTGGTGTATCAAGGGGTATGCAACCCCAACAATCATGCAACTGCTAAGAATGCTTCTTTGGGAACACTGCGTTGAATTGTTGTTGAGCTTCCAATAAATGCTTCTTTGTTATAATACCTTAGAGTTGTATGCCATGAGAGGGACAAGACCATGTTTTACTTGGCACAATGAAAGTTAACATTTTTTAGTACTATTTTCATTTGTGTTCGGAAGTCCACAGAAAAATTATTGCTAATGGCCCGAAATGCCACAAATTTGAAGTAGGAGGAAATCGAACCATGTTGAGCTATGTTTAGATTGACAAATTTTGCGAGTATTAATTAATGGTAATAGCCTATGTCCATGCACAAATGTAAGTAGAACGAGCAAACTTGGTTCATTGTGTTAAGCCGTACCTACCGGTGCAGGTCAGCTTGATCAATCACACATTTTCTTCTTTCTTTAAGTTCGTATACGGGTTTAGGTTGTTGGCCATGTATGAGATGAATATGGTGTTCTTTTATCTCTTAAAACACGCTTTCAAGTTCTATGGTGTTCTTTTATCTCTTAAAACACGCTTTCAAGTTCCCTACCATCTTCACGAGGTAAGCTAGATCAAAAGTTGAGACCTCTAACCTTAACTGTTCAAGAGACATCTTAGTAATATTAAATATTTACCCACGCATTCAAGCAAACTCGATAGGACACACTTTCCTATGTTTAAGTCATAAACTTAAAATTGCACTAAGGTTTGGGCTTAGAGAACTAGGTTTTATATCACTTCAATGACATTATCAAATCTATTTATATGAAGGTTGATGTACTACTTCCTTCCTCTTGCTTTGGAACGAGATTAAGAGTGAGTAAGTTTTGGACTCGTCTCAAGACCTAATAGGGTGTGCAAAGTGCATGTTCCCCAGTGCTCGACCTAGACCTAAATGAGCCCAGCTTATCGATCTAGTAACTTTTCTCTTGGATTCAGTATTGACTCAAAATCTATATAAATTCTATTTGATTCCTAATAATTTTTTATAATTTCTTACTATATCAAAAAAAAAATCAAATATTCGCCTTAAATCTCAAGCTTATGATGCGAATAAGTTTAAACCCTAAGTGAATTTATAAATACACGGGTCAGATTTACATAAGTGAAATTCTTGAACCAATAAATTTTTATGAATTAAAGTTGGTCCATACATTCTCTTAAACTAAATTGATTTTAACTTAATCAAAATTTTAAAAAATATATTTTTTCAATTATAAATACATATATTTATTTTCAAATTAAGGAAGGTAATTTTTAAAAATTTATGTTTGGATTAAATTGGTTTTACCAAAAGGGTTTTAAAATAAATAAATGTTTAATCTAAAAATGTCCTAATAAAAACAAATTATAGTAAGTCGAAAGAGATTGTTAATTTGAAGATATTAGGTATTGTAAATTGGAATATACTAACACCAAACCAAATGTTCGTGAAAATAAACGGCGGATTAAGAATTTCCCCCCACAATTTTTCAACAAAATTTATAATGTTTTGTTTCTGAGGCTTAATGTGTCGAAGAAAACAAGCGAATCGAAGCTTTTGGACTTTCCCACTGAAGAACAATAAGCTGTGCGTACGCTTCCAAATCGCCTGTTCCACCCCACGCCACCGATAACTCGAATGGTATGACTTCGAATTCTATTTCATTCATTACCTTTTGATGCTGCACTTCACTTTTCCCTCTGGGCAATGGCTGAATTTCCGAGGGTTGAAATTTTCGAGGGGATATACGAAACTTTCTTTCCGTTTGAATTCGTTCCATCCTTTTTCTGATTTTCTCAATTTTGGGTAGCTTCTTTTGCTTAATGGGTACCTAGGGTTGCGCATTTTCTTTGTATATGTTTGAATTGGATTCAGTTTTCGTGGGTTTGTTCTCGTTTCAGTAATTTTTCTAATTAGGGCCATGAGACGTGATTTGAATGAGGAAACAAAGGTTTCTATTGAGTTTTTGATATGGGGGATGGATAAACTTTAGTTTACTACTCATTTGACTGATAGTTGGTTGTTGGTGGTAATGATCACCTGTTCGTAGGGCTTTGTTTTGCTCATTCATATGTTGGTGCTTCTGGATCCTTGCAGGTCAGCAAATGGACGCGGTAGTTGTTTTCTAGCAAAGGCAGTTTGATTGGTTGGAAACTGGTATCTTTGTGGGAGACTTTTAGATTGCTGAAGTGATGTGGACGAATATTTTCAAAATTGTAGGTTCCTGGACCTATTCAATTTAGATCTATCCCCAATGTATATGCATGGTGGTCGTATCTCGTATGCTTTAATTCTGTTATTTTTCTGCGTTGAATTGCTCTTTATGTTTGTTCCCATAATGGAAACTTGGTTACTTCTTGGTGTTTTGCACATTTTCCCCTATTATCGAGCATGATAAGTGACATAAATTGTGAAAATCTACAATCTCGATAAGCTCAACTGCAATTGAATGGTGAAGGAGGAGAATGCCTTCTTTTTCATGAACTTGGCAGTTAATGTTTTAGAAGCACGGATATGACATGACACGGACATAGTGACATGACATTTCTTAAAAAGCTAGGACACAGACACGACAAGGGCAGGTCTATTTAATTATATATCATTTTTGTACAACTAGCGCCTAACACATATTCTAACAAGTGTTTGATATGTGTCTGACAAGTGTTGAAGTGTCCAAGTGTATCGCACGTGTCAAACATGGACGCGCTAGCCAAACTAAAGTGTTAGTGATTCTTAGGTTGAAATTAGAGATACATTTTACACATTTGCTAATTTAGTCGATTGAATTCCTTTAGAAGGTCCATGTTGGGACGTTGTGGAGCTTTTGTTGTGTTCCATTAGAAACTTAACTCTGCATCAGTGCTTTTAAGGTGATACTAGGCTGTAGGTGAGGCAATGTGAGCAGGGGCACTCAATAGTTTGTCATCCTAATGTCTCCTGTTTGTTGTCTTTTGATTGTTTTAGTTTCTCCATTGTGGCATCAAAGTAATTTGGCAAATAAAAACGTAGCATTGCTAATTCGTGATTTCTTTAGTACATGAATAGAATACTGGCTTTTCAATTGTTATGTTTTGACTGTGCGCTCACGTCCAATCTATTCATCATTTACAACTTCCCTTTTCTAAAACAATGTGCGTCACTACTCTTAGGCTAATCCTCAAATATGTTTTATTGTTAACTTTAGAATTTTTGGCATTTGTGTAGTCCTATAATACTCTCTACTGTGATTTTGTCTTAGGGGGGTCTACATCAAATTTCATGGTTCCAGTTTCTGCCTAATGAATCTGACTTGATTTCATTACCGGACAAAAGGTTAATGCTAAGTGAACCTCTTTCCTAGTTTAACAATTAGGGTTTTTTTTGTGTGGTCTTCCACTTCTTTAAGGATACTAAAATTAGGCTTTTGATGTTGTAAGTGCAAAGGTTGAGCACAATGATGCTGCCACATTCTTGGTGCTTTCATCACACGTGCAATTACAGAAGGAAGGATTTTTAAGCACTTGGACCAACTCATTTGTTGGGCCTTGGGACCCTTCTCAGGGTTTGCACAATCCTGGTGAGAAATGCAAATGTGGTGCAATATGTGTTTTCCATCTATCTGCCTCAATTTTCCTTGTCTAACTTTGATAATTTGTTATACCAGATGAAAAAATTAAACTTTGGCTTTTTCTACCTGGGCGCCATTCTTCTGTTGCTGAAACTGCTCAAGCAGCTGTTTCCAAGTTAAGGGGTATGTGCTACTTATAAACACATTGTCCATGATGTAATAAGTTTTTCCCAACTTTTTATGTATCTTAAAAACCCGAACTTGGCAGTGGATGATTCAAATTAATTTATTCTTGTTACAACTTATTTACAAACTTGACTATTCTTGAACTCATTCTCCATGATACAAAAGGAGTGTATTTATTTAGCTTTTGTGGGCTTTGTTTGAATTATTTGTTGCCGTTAGAGGACTTAATGTACAATTCTGAACCCCTCTGTGGTCATGTCGTGTTTACAACAGTGGTTGCCTCTGGACTGTGGACCTCTCCTGGGGATTTGGAGGAGGTTGCGGCTGCCCTTTCACAGGCATTACGAAACTGTATTGAGAGGTCATTTATTTTGACACACTTACTGTTTATATGCTGTGGTATTTGGTTATTTATACTCAAAGCTAACTTACCTGGGATTGGCAGATCCCTAACTGCACTTTCATACATGAGGTTTGGAGATGTTTTCACAAAATATCAGTATGGTCAAAGTGAAGAATTATTCAGGTTTCTCTTTAATTCTTGTCAGCTTCAATCTTTCTTTTATATGGATGCTGTGGATTCAGGTTTCTCTTTAATTATTCAGGTTTTTCTTCCTTAGTTTGTGTGGTTTGTTAGGTATTGAAGTGCAGTGGAGTTTGGGAGGTCTAATTAAGATCAAACGGCTTCTAATGTGGTTTGTTAGGGATCGAAGTGCAGTGGAGTTTGGGAGGTCTAATTAGGATTAAACGGCTTCTAAGCGATTTATGGAAATCAAATAATATGTTGGCTAGAATTTGTTCTTCGGCTTCCTGCATGGCTTCGGTTACACTCCAGTATATTTCTTTTTTACTAATAGCTATGCATACTATGATATTTTCACTTAATAGTACCCGTCATTGTTTCTGCCAAAGCTGGGATGTTAAATTTGGTTAATTGCCAGTACATGCAGCTACCTCTTGAGGCAGTTATACATGACCCCTATACTATGTATAACTTGTGAAAAGAGGAGAAAAGGCACACTTTTATTTTTCATAATAAGATTAATGAAAAAAAGATACATTGAAGCCGTATAAAGTTGGGGGTAATAGTGTCCACCTTTTCAACTAAAAATACATAAATGGTGGTTGTAGGGTATAATTTCGTCAAATTTATTCTCCATGAGTTTATCTTCTTAATTGGAAGTTGAAGGTTAAATGTGGGATCATTGTAGCCGGAGTATGTTTTAATGCAAAGGCATATATATTCGTTTTTATGACTTCTTACTTTTGTTCTTACCCTTGTTTCTTTAATGGACAATGATCTTTTCTGATGGATGCCAATGGTCAGGAGAGGGCAACCTACAATGGAGTTCATATTTTCTGCTACTGAGGAGGCAATATTTGTGCATGCCATCATATCTGCAAAGTAAATCCTTTTCTACTTTTAAAATGCTGACTATGCAGGTTAAATTGTTCACTAATTGACTTTTTTTTAATAAAAAAATTCCTAGACATATTCGAGCACTATCAAATGCAGAAATTGAAAGAGTGTTGAAGCATTCAACAAATAATTCCTGTCTTGGACTTCCAGGTTAGCTTGGAAATGGGAAACTTTTGGGAAGTTTTGTGTTATAATGATATTGATCTTTCTTTCTGCATCCACTTAATTTTTAATATCATTTAATTTTCATCAGTGATTGTTTCACCTCATGGAATCCGGGGTAGGTTCACTGGATGTTGTGCTAGTGATGTTGTGAAACAAATATGTTCCAGGTACTACATTATATATGGTATGCTTTTCACTTGGCAGATTTCTCAGTCTGTATTTTCAGTACTGTTAGTCATAATTTTTATTCTTTTTGATTTGTGTGAACAGTTCTGGAAAGTCTAGGACTTCGTGTGGATTTGTGGGTTTGCCCCATCACGTTTCTCAAGGTGGCTGCCAGTCAAAGGGGCAAAATTGCTATGTTGAAGTTACCCTAGGGTGCTCTAAATCAGTGAGTGAGAGGCCGCTGCAATCCAATTCAAATTACATAAGAAACGTATCAACATCTGGTGATCTGAAAGGATTGTCAAACAATTTATCTTTTCATAAAAAGACTTTTATATATCCATCCGAGGCAGTGCTTGTTTTGTTATTGCAAACTTCATTTGCCAGGTCGTCCTTGAAAAGGTAGTTACCTAATCTTGACTGTTTATCTTCTTTGAATTGCTACCAATTTAAAAGATAAAAATTGGATCTCTTCAGTTAAATTTTGTACGGGTTTTGTGCATTTTTTAAAAATGAAATAAACAAAGGATTTTTATTGATTTGGTTAAAGGTTACGTCGGCTTCTCTTTGAATTTTTCTAAAACAAAGGGATTAAAAAGGATTTGGAATAACTCCATTCCTCTTCTCAGAAAAAAAAAAAAAAGGAACTTGAAATAATGAAGAAAGCCTCATGTGACTTCTTTTAGTGGCGTTTGTTTCTTCAACTAACTTTGATGTTGAAATTTTCAGATTTTGGCTGCAAAACTGGATAGGACCCTCGTTACCTGGTTCTTCTTTCTACATGCATTGGTAAGAATTTCAGCTCATTGCATCTGACTGAAGTTATATGTTATTAGATTGAGAAATACTATGCGGACATACTTGTTTTTGTGGTAGGTAATGTTCTTTATTCCTGGTTTCCTTGCTTGTAAAGAAAGAACAATACTGAAAGACAATAAAGGAAACAAGACATCCCAAGTATATGGCGTGCAATTTACATCAATGATAAATGTAATAAAATAGTTACAAAATGTTTTATCTAGGATGTCATGATCTATCGTAGTAAACTAAATAAGAACTAGAAAGCTCCTAATTTCCTTTCAGAATTTTCAATCAATCCCATATTCTTTTAAATATAGATATGCTAGCATGAAGTTGTACTCCCCAGAAAACTTCTCCAATTGGACAAAAGAGCATTGTTGCCAGCTGTAGGAATTGATAGAAGTAGACCATTCAAACCAAGATATTGTTAGAAAGACAAAATAATAAAAATATATTATAAAAAAGTACTTTTCTTTTCATTGAAAACCTTAGGTGGATCCATAGAACCTTTCCCCTATCCGAGAAAAGGTGGTTGGTTAGAGTCTCTTGAAGGAGACTATTTGGATCGCATGGGAGAGCTGTGGTCCGTTTGAAAGGGGAGTTAATCTCCTTCCAAAACAATAATATAGTGACTTAACAAGTTTGTTTTTCTTTTTCTTTTTAAATGCTTTTTTGTTATCTTTTTGTTTTTGTTATTTTCTTTGTTTTTAAAGAAATATGCATATTAATAAATAAAATATTTACCCATATTCATGTTTATTTGAGTTTTCTTATTCAAAGGTATATTTTCATGATATGTCTCTTCATGCGAGGTTTTTAAGTGTTAACTTTCATGCATGTGAACAAGTTTCACTTCTCTATCTTAGTTGTGATGGGATTAAAACTATTACTAACCTTTCAGTTTTCCACTTTTGGTTGTTGTGGTTTCTGTAGCGGTGGAAATGTAGATTATATGGAAGGTTTGTGGACTGAGACTGATAAAATACGTTCACAGCATGGTTACGATAGTAGCAGCAATAGTAACAGTAGCAGCATTGGTAGCATAAGTAGTAGTTCTAGTGATAGTGATTGCAAGACAGGAGCCAGCGAACTTGAAGCAGATGCTGATTCCTTATCTTGCAGGCAGTCTGGATTGTCTTCAAATGACCAGTCAGCAAACAGTGGCCGAAAATTGGTATGCTTGATTAATGTTCTTAGAAATAGATTTATTTTCTTTCTGTTGTTGCACATGATTTAGAAACCCTGGAGTTGGATTTGTGTTTTGACATGGGAACTCCTAAATTTTGGGCTGACGTCTGTATGTGCAATTCTGACTTATGCCCTATTTGGTAACAGTTTTACTTTTCAATTTCCGCTTGATTATTGTCCATTGCTTAATCTAAATTCTTGATTTTTTAAACTTCTTTTCAACACTTCAAATCTAAAAAACAGAAAACGAGTTTTTGAAAATTGCTTGATTGGGAAACATTTTAAAATAAGATTACAAGACTTGGCATTGACTTCTAAAAACAGAGAACAAATAGCTAAATCATTATCTAATGGATTCTTACGCTATTGTAATATGTAGCAAACTCTTTGGTTTGTTAATGAGTTGGTAACCACGTTTCTGTTGGATTTTGACCATATTGTTTTGGTATTACTTTTTATAGCGAGTATTGAGTTTTTTCATATACTTCATTTGAGTTGAAGCTATCGAAGGGGAATCCATTTGAGGATTTTTGTTACTTTTGATGTGACCTTTTGACTAATTGGAGAGCTTTTTTTGCTACTCTCTTTGATAGTATTTCTTGTATAAGGTTTTCTCTTTTTTTATAATTTTGCATATCATCAATGAAATATATTTTTTAATGACAAAAGAATTTTACTCATACCGACTCTTAATATATATATATATATATATATATATTGGTAGTATCTTCTAATATTTTCTATTTGAAGAAAAATTTGGGCCTTTAGAATATTTACTGGTTAATTGAACTTTTTATTTGTCAGGGTATTAAGCGGTCTCGTTCAGGGATGCCAGATTCGTTAGATCAAATGGGTACAGGTGCTCAAATTCAGGATGCTTTCAAATCCGAGTTTACATCCACCGAGCTCAACAATTCCGCTATTACAGGAGTTAGTAATATGCTAATTGGATCTCCTTGGGACTGGGATGATGATGACAGGGGCGTGGATGACATTGAGGATCTCCTTTTGCATTTTGGGAGCTTCGGAGACTTCTTTGAGAATGATGTTTTACCATTTGGGGAGGTATTTTCCATGTGTTTTATGAAATGTTATGCTGCAGTATGGCTACATGATAGTTGTTATTGTTGCATCTCAAGTTCATGGTGATGATTGGTTTCTGATTTTTTCCTGATTTGTTTGTTAAAGTTAATGCGGTCATTGAGTTACTTCATTAACCTTTATAAGTTTCTTTTTCCGAGAAATAATTCTCATTGGAATGTAGTTGGTGCTTAGCTGCAACGATTATTTGCATTATTAAGATCTACCACCATTTTTTTTAGAATTGACACTGATATATGATGATAGCTCATTATTATTTTATTAACAAAGTACCCAAAGTTTTGATAAAAATTATAATGAGGTTTAATTAGTTTATAGCACATTGTAGTTTATTCTCGCCATCCATCTTCCTCAGTTCAATTTGAAGGCAGTTTATTCTGTTTTTTTTTTTTTTGTCTTTCCTTCATATTCCTGCTGATTATGTGAATACACTCTTGGAGCTCATCATGGTATTATCTTCTGAAGCCC
This sequence comes from Cucurbita maxima, assembly GCF_002738345.1. Taxonomy (NCBI): domain Eukaryota; kingdom Viridiplantae; phylum Streptophyta; class Magnoliopsida; order Cucurbitales; family Cucurbitaceae; genus Cucurbita; species Cucurbita maxima. The sequence goes on from NW_019272018.1 coordinate 3,423,272, forward strand.
CCAGGAGCTGCAGAGTCACAATCTCTTTCGTTTTCGGCTCCAGACTATGCTGATGTAGGTAGCAGTCCAGGTGGGGTCATGGATGTTTCTGATCAGATGCTTTTGCCTGTGGGGTTTCCCTCCTTCGATAGCTTCAACCCAGCTGTTACAAAAACAACAGATGAGGTTCTAAGCAAAGATCATGAAGTCACAAACAATGCATTGTCCTCAGTAACAGCCAATCAAACTCCAGTGTCTTCTTCTGGGGAGTTTGATCAAATTACCAAGTATGAAGCTCTGATGACACTTGCTCCAGAATATGGAGCAGTTGAAACACCTACAAGTGAGTTTTCTTCATCAATATTCCGAAGTCCATATATTCCTAAATCTCGGGAGATAGAGAGTTCAAACTTAAGCACAAACAGCTACATATATGGTGCAACACCACCCTCTTCGCCATACTTTGATTGGTCAGATGAAAAGAGTGGTATCTCCTCAAATTCAAAACCATCAAATGTTCTAAGTGCAAAAAACTACTATACACATGTTGACAATGTGAAAGAGAAACATATAAGAAAATCAGCTGCATGTAAGAACAGCATCTCTACATCTGATGGGCTGGCATCATCTCTCTCAAATCACAATGCTGTAAATGCGGTCAAATCTGCACAGAGGAAGATGAATGAGGACACTATTGAAGCTGATTGTTTATTTATGTCTCAGAAGCATGTTCTTGCAATGGAAGTTGAATGCTTAATGTTCCAAGCTTCTATGTGCAGAGTACGGCATTCCCTGCAGTTGTCTGGTAGTTCCACCGTTTCTGGTACAAATCAGCTGTCAAGTGATCCAAGTACTATTACAGATTATATGGCGAATGAGGTGAAGAAGAAAGATACTATACCAATGAGAATAGCCGGAGATGTTGATGGGGGAACACTTGATGGACACCACAATGCACCTGTTGGTGTTTGGCGGTCTGTTGGAGTTCCCAAGGTTCCAAAGCCCTCAAATTCACCTAGTATGGAACTTGGCTCTTCCTTACCCCACAATTCTTTCCATGAAGATGGAGTTCTCTCTTATGGGCAAAGACCACCACTTCAGGAACTCCTTGATGCCATGCCTTTACTTGTCCAGCAGGCTACTTCTTTTGTTGACCTGGCCTTGGATGCAGATTGTGGTGATGGTCCGTATGGCTGGCTAGGTTTGCAGGAACAATGGAGGAGGGGATTTCCATGTGGGCCATCTATGGTTCATGCAGGCTGTGGAGGAACCTTAGCCTCTTGTCATGCATTGGACATTGCAGGCGTTGAGTTAGTTGATCCTCTTTCTGCTGATGTAAGTGAATTTTCCTTCTACATGCTATTGCATGCACACAATTTCCCATATTATATTGGTCGATGTGAACTTTATTATAAATATTTGTTAAAGATATGATTCATGCTTTTATTTATTTAATGAAAAGTTCCGTTTTATGATAATAAAAGGGATGTGTTCGTGATTATTGATATTATCTAGTTATCATATCAGTATTTTACAAAATTAGCTTTGTATGTTTCCTTAGATTTTTATCACATCCAGTCTAGAACTATTAGTATTAGTATTACTATTAAATTAATTGTGTGTGTGTGTTGTTTCTCCTTTTTGCTGGCTTGTAGATATGATGTAGCTTTAAAGACTTTTTGCCACTATTTTAGAAACGTGGCTGATTCATGAATTTAGGCTTCTCAATATAATGGATCCTTCAACCCATTATTAGCTATCTGACATGTAACTTCCATATTCTGATAATGAAGCTTGAGCATAAAATGCTAAATTTATCGTCCAGGTTTATGCCCCGTCTGTAATGAGTTTGCTGCAGTCCGACATGAAAACAGCCTTGAAATCTGCATTTGGCACTTTGGATGGTCCGTTATCTGTAACTGATTGGTGCAAAGGTCGTGGTCAATTAGGTGATATGGGAAGCACAGGTGATGGATTATCTGCTGAGTCTACTATAAATGAATCTAAAGATTCTTCGAGTACTGTTATGCTAAACATTGGAGAGCCCATAAGCCCCTCACATTCTTCTGCTAGTGGATCGTCTAGTCTCAAAGGTACAGATATTACATTTTATAAAAATTGAAATGTTTAGTTCATTGGATTATGCAGTTTTCTGGCACTGTAGGCAGTAGCACAATGGATGGGTCCAAGATGGATGAGACTTCCCAAAGGAGATCAAACCAAGAAATCTCCAGTTCAGGATCAGACCAGCAACTACTACCTTCCCGACTGAGACCAACGATTTTTGTTCTCCCATCACCCGCGATACTTGTTGGGTATGCATTTGATTATTAATCATTGTGTCAGTTCTTGAGAGATCTTGATATCCTGTTTCGTTTCGTCTACTAAACATTTATATAATTTCATAGTCTATTTAATATCATGAATAGAATATTACTTTATAGCCTTTAAGTGATAGTTGCACATTCAAATTAGCATTATTAGAATATTACTCTATAGTCTGTAGTCTGTAGCCTGTGAATGACATTTGTTGCAATTTTTATTTTTCACTTCAAGAGCTGCAGACTTAATAACTGTTCACATAGATTGCATAGGCCACTGTCATACAAAGGCATGGTGCTATGTGTTCTTGCAAAAATGTCTGTCAACGTTTGAGGAAGAAAATATTAATAAACAAAATAACCGATGAACTAAAACAAGAAAATTTCAAAATCTGCCAATATTGATTGATAGCAATCGCTGAATGTCAAATACACCAAGATGATTGTATTTTCATGTTAATGAATTACTGTTATTAATATCTACTGAGGTTGAAGATAACAATGATATGTAAATAGGTACCAAGATGATTGGCTTAAGACATCTGCCAACTCTCTGCAACTTTGGGAAAAGGCCCCTCTTGAGCCTTATGCTGTACAAAAACCTGTAAGTTGGTTGAAATCTGAACAGGCAGAATCTGCAGGGCCCTATTTGTCTTCTTGCCCATATTTCTTTATGTGGTATAAATGTTTAAATGATAATATCCTTCGCACCCTCTAATGGCAAGGTTTTTTATTTTCATTAACTGTTGCAGATAAATTATTGCGTCATTTGCCCAGATATTGATCCTCTTGCATCTGCTGCCGCCGATTTTTTCCAGCAACTAGGAACTGGTTAGTAATAATTGTTCTTAATGCATATAAAACCGGATTGGAAAGGGTACTCTTTCTAACCAGTGGTTTACTATATAACTAATTCTGCATTTTATTCTCTTGATTAACTAGTATTTTCCAACTGACCGTTTCAAAAGAAGTATTTTCCTACTGCAGATTGTTATTTTAGCAATGGATAAATACCCTTCTTATGTCGATAAAAGTTTCACCTTTACATTTTGAGAAAAGTAAATTTCCTAGTTTTTTTTTTTTTTTTTTTTTTTTTTTTTTTTTTTTTTTTTTTTTTTTTTCCTGTTATGAATATTAAAAGATTTATGTGGTTTATACAGTGTATTATTAGAGCTTGATGAGACACTAAAGTTTTGAACCTGTAGCGTTGTTTGTAGTTTTTGTTAGGCATGGAAAAGAGTTTTTAGGGTTTAGGGTTGAAATAGTAGTATTGTCTCTTAGATTCTTCCATTTTTTTCTCAATGGAAGGTTGACTTTTCATGGAAAAAAGATTCTGATTAAACATAATCCTTTTCATATGCTCATTAGCTGTATTCAAATTGTCGAGAGGTCATTTACTAATATTTTTTTTTCGGCCTTGTCTGTCACCAGTGTATGAGACATGCAAGCTGGGAACACATACCCCACATAATTTAGGGAATCAAATGGATGTAGATTCTGGGAAGTTGTTATCTTCAGGTTTCGTCCTACTCGATTGTCCCCAGTCGATGAAAATTGATAGCAGTAGTGCTTCAATTGTCGGTTCAATTAGTGACTATTTGCTTTCTCTATCAAATGGATGGGACTTGACAAGTTATCTTAGATCTCTTTCAAAAGCTTTGAAAGCTTTGAAACTCTCTCCATCTATGTCAGCTAATCCCAAAGAAGGCAGTAATGGTTCCTGCATGGTATGACATTTGAATATCTTCTCTACTATTTTTCCCATTGCATGTCGCTCAGTGTATATTATTTCCTATATGCTTAGCTCACCTACATTTTTTTTTTTTGCCAACCTTAGGTACTTTATGTCATATGTCCTTTTCCTGATCCTCTGGAAGTATTGCAAACTGTCGTTGAATCTTCTGTTGCTGTCGGTTCTGTCACGCTCCAGTCAGATAGAGATAGGAGGACAATATTGTGTAGTCAGGTTGCAAAGTCATTAAGCTGCTCAGCAGCTGTTGACGAGTCATCGACGTCAAACGTTCTAGTTCTTCAAGGATTTACTCTTCCTAAATTGGTATTGCAGATTGTGACAGTGGATGCAATTTTCAGAGTGAGTAGTCCATCAGTAAACGAAATTGTAATTCTTAAAGAAACAGCTTTCACTGTTTATAACAAGGCTCGTCGAATATCACGGGGAACATTGACTGATGTAGTCCAGTCATCATCAATATCCAGTAGATCTCATTCAGTTTTATCATCAATGTCATCTTCCATTCCAGGGATGTGGAAAGATTGCGTTGGTATTAGAATAGCTGGGCATTCACTCCCTCGAGAGGGTGAAATCGATGGTACCCTGAGGTCTGGAACCTGGGATAATTCATGGCAAACAAGGCCTGGATCATTAAGTAATGACCCAAATAGAATTGGAGAATATTATCTTCAAGATGATTCTTGCTACATGTTTGAACCACTTTTTATTATGGCAGAACCTGGTTCACTTGACCATGGAATTTCACCAATAAATCCTGTTACACTAGGAGCAAAGTCTTCGAAACCATTATCCGATGACAACAGCGGTGCCTTTTTACCGAATGTAAGTTCAGCAGTAGGTATGGATATAGGAACTAACTCTCAAGTAGATGGACCTGAGATGGACGGGTTTGGAGGTCATCAAAAGAATCCTAGCCTACACTGTTGCTATGGATGGACAGAAGACTGGCGCTGGCTAGTATGCATCTGGACAGATTCACGAGGAGAATTATTAGACAGTCATATATTTCCCTTTGGTGGGATCAGCAGTAGGCAGGATACGAAGGGTCTGGAATGCATTTTTGTCCAAGTTCTGCAGCAAGGCTGTATGATACTTCAGTCATGTTCTCCTGATACTAGTGTTTCCAAGCCTAGAGATTTGGTTATTGCAAGAATTGGAACATTCTACGAACTCGAGTATCTAGGTAAAATTCCTCTATCATTATTATTTTCAGCTTCAATTGTTTATCAACTCAGTTTTTGTAGACTCTGCTTCTTGTATCTGATACCCTCTGTAAGATCCCACGTCGGTTGGAGAGGAGAACAAAACATCCTTTATAAGGGTGTGGAAACCTCTCCCTAGCAGACGCGTTTTAAAAAACCTTGGGACAATATCTGCTAGTAGTGGGCTTGGGCTCTTACAAATAGTACCAGAGCCAGGTTCCGAGCAGTGTGCCAGCGAGAAGGCTGAGCCCCAAAGGGGGTGGACATGAGGCGATGTGCCAGCAAAGACACTGGTCCCGAAGGGGGTGGATTGTGAGATCCCACATTGTTTGGGGAGGAGAACAAAACAACCTTTATAAGGGTGTGGAAACCTCTCCCTAGCAGATGCATTTTAAAAATCTTGAGGGGAAGCCCGAAAGGGAAATCCCAAAGAGGACAATATCTGCTAGCGGTGGGCTTGGGCTATTACACCCTCCTACTCCATTAGTTCACTTATTTGTATGAAATTCTGAAGTTTTATTTCACAAGTGCATCAAACATCTCATTCCGATGCGATCTCTTGGGAAATGATCCTCACTTAATAACTCACAAGTTGTTTCTTGATGACTTTAAGACACGCTATTTTCACATATCCATCCGTTAAAAATTTACCAAATTTTCTATTAGATTTTTGGGGGAGGTTATTTAAAATTTCTGACCTGTTTTGGCACTAATGTTTCGGATTTTGCCATCTTATTATGACTAGAGTGGCAGAAGGCCATTTATTCACTATGGGGATCTGAGGTGAAAAAATGGCCGTTGCAACTGCGCCGCTGCATGCCAGATGGGATATCATCAAGTAGTAATGGGAGTTCCTTGCAACAACAGGAGATGAGTTTGATTCACGATAGAAACCTTCCTTCCTCCCCAAATCCTTTATATAGCCCGCATTCAAAATCTACAGGCTTTATGAAAGCTAGCATTGGACAACCTACTATAAGAAAGCAGCTAATGGGTGGTCATGCAGTGGTGGACAACTCAAGAGGAATGATTCAGTGGGTGCATAGTATCAGTTTTGTCGCGATTTCGATGGAGCATTCTCTGCAGCTATTACTGCAAGCCGATTCACCATCGCCCGGTAAGATAAGTTGCCAATACCTAACGTATGCCTCATTTACTTCAATTGATATTTCCCTGCTGTAAATTTTTTGTTTCATAATTGTAGATTACTGCCTTTTCTTGTCTTTGTTGCACGTACTCGAGCCTTACGGTTCTTTCATTTCTGGGTTAGACGACCTCGAACTTAGCTTCATTCTGGAAATTTCATGAGCAATAAATATGTTTTTGTGATGCTTTTATCTGTTATGAAATTGCTCAGTTGTAGATTAAGAAAGTACATTGCAGTAGCTGTGATATAACCTGCATCTTTTTGACATATTCTGGGTTTCTTGAGCTGCAAGGCATTTTATGTTTTGCAGCAGTAGTTTTCTCAGTACTTACCGAAGGTTTTCGCAGGTGGAAATCAAGGTGGTGTACAGTCATCGTCGTATGTAGAAGGCTTTACTCCGGTTAAATCTCTTGGTTCCACATCTTCTTCTTACATACTAATCCCATCACCTAGCCTGCGTTTCCTTCCCTCGAACCCTCTTCAGCTTCCCACATGCCTCACCGCCGAATCCCCACCTTTGGCGCATCTCCTCCACAGTAAGGGGTCTGCAATTCCACTTTCCACTGGATTTGCCATTTCAAGAGCTGTACCCTCAATGAGGAAGGATTCCCGGAGCAACATGAAAGAGGAATGGCCCTCAGCCCTTTCGGTTAGTCTCATCGATTACTATGGGCATAACGTCACACAAGAAAAGAATGTCCGAGGGATTATCAAGCAAGTGGGAAGAAGTTCAAGTGTGGAATCACGAGACTTTGAAATCGAGACGCATTTGATCCTCGAGTCTGTCATAGCAGAGCTTCATGCCTTATCATGGATGACTGTGAGCCCAGCATACTTAGACCGACGAACTGCCCTGCCGTTTCACTGTGATATGGTTTTGAGACTCAGGAGGATTCTTCATTTTGCTGACACAGAGCTTTCTAGGCGCGCTGAAAAATCTAAACATTAGGACGATATCGACTGTGAGGTAATACCGAGGTTGTTTCTTGCTACTAATTATTCTGTTAAAGACCTCCTTACCATGTAAAGTTATGTGTATTATAATTCTTGTACATGCTAGATAGCTGGGCAATTCTTAATTATAATGCTTAGTTGTTAGGATTTAGGAAGAGAATTAAATGTTAGTTCAGGTTTTTGTGAAAAATTAGGACAAATGTATATGAAACAAAACGGATTGCAACTTGAAAATCAGTTTGATTGAGAGATGCTTTGATTTTCTCAGAATATCAATGAATGATAGAACCACTCATCTTTCACCCTTACAATGACCTCTATGATGCAATTATCGTCACAAATTACCGTTCATTGTGTGACGAAAACATGTCTCAAGTTCGTGTAAATTCACGAGGAACGATATGAACTTTGATCTTGTTTTGTGTAATTATTTTCCTACTTAGGTTGTTGTTATACGTTTCTTTACTTCTTTCAGATGAAGGGCCATTTTAAGACTCACCAGGGGGCCATTTTAAGACTGGCTAGATTTAAGATGGTTTTGAGTAAATTTTTGTTTAAGCACTTATTTTATATTTAAAAAATGAGCACATGCTAAGTAGGTTAGACACCGATGCAAATAATAACCTTTTAATATTTAAAGAGTCTAAAAGTGAATATATTGAAGTGTTAGGTGTTAATGCAATGCTTTTGTATGAGGGTTGGTTTTTAAGAATTTTTTAAATTATTTGTTTCGTATTTTATAATAAGAGATTGCATACACAAGTGCCTAAAACACGAACCTCTATTAGAGGAAGCCACGCTGCTTCCAAACTTGCATACCCTTGAACAAAACGCTTTGAAGCCTCTTTTTCCTGATGAAAATGCCCCTTCCTATATTGAAAACCGACTTAAGTTAACAACTGCATTTAGATGTCAAAATTACCTTTTTTGCCCCTCTTAAACGTTTATAAGCTAATATAGTAATGTGTTAATTGAATTTAATTATGGGTCATCTTTATGTTTCTTCCTTAAAAGTATGGTTGGTTGGTATTTTTAAAATTTTCCAATTACGATAATTTAATAAAAATTAAAAAATTAAGGATAATTTTAATTAATAAACTTGTAATTATTGGGTATGTTATGAAATGACTATAAACCCATGTGCACAAGCAGCATCACCATGTGATCCCTTCTCTCTCATAAATGATAGAACAATAAAGAAAATGCCAAATGGCAGCTCCTCATTGGTTTACAAATTAATTAATCAATTAATTTGATTTTTCCTATATCACACAAAAAGAATATTATATATATATATATATATATATATATATATGCAAAATGTGGCTATTCTACCCTTCAAGTTATTTTAGGGTTTTCACTAAAATAATAAAAAGCGTTTTTTATATAAAAACGAACGGATTCTCAAACATTCACAAATTTTATCGTTCTTGACGAAAAAAATGAGGTCGTTTTAGTCTACAAATTTAACGTAACAAATTTTGAAATATTCCACTGAATCTAAAGTTTCCCGTTCCAATCATTCCATACCTTATTCACGGTACTCCATGTACCAAGTCTTGATTCTATTCCATCGTGCTTTTTTCATATTTTTAAATAATACAATTTTTGTAACACCCAGAATTGAATTGGGTTAGTTTGATTAGAACCCTATATAAAATTTAAATGTACGGTTCCAAAGGGTGCAAAGGATCGTAGAACTTCTAAATTCAAATATCAAACATCAACCATCAAACAGATTATTTAACGGACGAAAATTACATAAAATTATGAAAATTTGAAATCACACTCAAACAAATTGAATCATCACCAACCCATCAAACCCATGTTGGATTCATGGAAATTGAAATACATATAAATTCATTGGAAGTTAGAGGAAATGGTGAGAGATTGAGGAGATTCAGAGGAAGAAGGGAAGAACAAGAGGAGCAAGAGCAGCCATTAAAGTTGGGAGGGACAGTGGAGCATCAGAGGCAGGGGTTGGCGCCGGAGCTTCTTGAGCTGCAACAATGGAGGAGGAGAAGGCCATAACAGCCACCACCATTGCCACCATCAAAGCTTCAAACTTCATGGCCGCCATTGATGACAGATTCAAGCAACAAAAAAAAGCTTAAAGCTTTGATTTTTATGCTCAAATTTCTTGGCTTTCAAATGGGTTCCTTTTGGTTTCTTCAAACTCAATTGGATTTGAGAGAAACAATGGTGGGTTTGTTGGTTTTTATAGCCAACAAATTCTTTTTTTATTTTTAATTTTTAATTTTTAGTGGGTATTGATGACCAAACAGCTGTCTTGAGAGCCACCACTTTTTTTTTTTAATATTTTTTTTGGCATTTTATTTTGAAGGGTTTCCCACTTTTTTCTTGCCTTTTTCAATGTTAATGCCATTAATTTTCAATTGAAGTTTCTTCATTTCTTAGCATCTTCCTTGTTTGATGGAATGGAAATCAAACAGTTAAATGATCTGTGTGTTTTTTTTTGCTTTCGGCTTTCCCAAAAGATCTCATACAGTGTATTATTAGATTATAAACTCATGATCATTCCCTAAATTAATCAATCTATGACACTTTCATCTAACAAAATATATATATATATATATATATATATATATATATATATATATATATATATATATATATATTTTCGATTTAGGTTGGGTTGAATTTTTGATAAACTAAAAAATTTGAGTCGATTAATAGATGATATTTTTTTAGTCGGGTCCACTCGAGCCGTCTGAAAATAGGGTTATAATCCAAATGTGTTCTACTACTCTTAACGTTATTATGAAAATTAAGAATATTTGAGATTTATAATCCATTTATATTTTTTTCCTTTTTGAAATTATATTTGTTGGGTTGCCATGAAGATTGGGCTTAGTGAGTTTAATTTGAGCCCACTAAGATTGGGCTTAGTCATTGGGCCAGTTAGGGTATTGGGCCTTGTCATTCCATTGGGTCTCCAAAATTTTTCAAAAGGTCTATTTTAACCTTCGCACTTTAAAAAATAAAAAACAACATATTATGTGGGAACATGAAAGTCCACGGGTAGCGGATATTGTCCACTTTGACCTATTACGTATCACCGTCTCACAGTTTTTAAATGCGTTTACTTGGGAGAGGTTTACACATAATGTGAGATCTTACAGTGAACCAAAGAACTTTAAAAAATTTCATTTATTTGAACCCGACTTCAACTGAGTTTATAATCCAAAAAAGAGTACGGATTGGGTTGGATTGATACAATTTTTTGAACAAGTTAAATGATGACGTGTCACAAGACAATTGGTCAAAACGGTGTACATAAGCCACAGGAGATTGCAGCCACTATGATTAGTACTAATGTACGCAAATTCATTCAGTGGATTTTGTTTGGATTTATCAATTCGGTGTCACGTGCACTGAAAAATCAACCGGGTCGACCCGAAATACATCTGACCGTCCAATTAAATCCAACGGCCACAAAGATTCCACCATTTTCTATTCGATTTCGAAAATTAATAATTTGGGGAAAAAAAAATTGAGAATAGGGTGAAAACTGTAAAGACAGAAACAAACAAAGAGAGAGAGAGAGAAGAAGAAGAAGGAGAGAGAGAGAGAGAGAGAGAGAGAGAGAGAGAGAGAGAGAGAGAGCTTCTCTGCAAGTGAACTGAAGAAGAGCGGCCGATTTTTCTCCTCTGCTTCCTTCTGATTGGTAAAAACTAACTGTGACCCATAAAACTTCAATGGATTTTCTTCCATTGTAGCCATTTTTCTATCTTCTTGTTCTTTCGGAGACTGCTTTCCCATTTTCATTTTTTCTCTCTACGGATTCAATGATTCAAACTCTTCAGGGGCTTACGTTGATGATGATTACAGCCATGCAGTAGCTCTTTTGATGGATTTTAGAAATGTAAAATCTCATTTCCCCTTCTTTTTCCTTTGTGGATTTTGTTTATATTTGGGGGAAAAGTTAGAATGGCGACTCTGAATCTGGTAATGGGTCAAGGGAGCTTCATTTAATCGTCCTTTTTCCTCTGTTTTTTCACAACTTGTGTGAAAATTGAACGAAAGAGTACTTGATTATAGCATATTCGTTTGGTAATTCGTTTTTGATTGTTGTGAATCCATTGAATGCAGGGTTTATTAGAAGGAAATCGTGTTCGATAATCCACTGAGTTTTGGGCTTGAATCTTGAGGTTGGTTTCTAGTGATTTTCTTAGCTTTGTTCTTGTGGGTTTTTGATGATCTTGGGGTCATTCTTTGTACAATAGAGGAAATGGATAATTGTGAATTTTGTTGCAGAGATATGGAAAACGAAGGAATAGCTCAGAAAAACAATAAATCTGGTGAAACAGATTTTGTGTTGCAGTGGGGGAACAGGAAGAGGATGAGATATATGAAGGTTAAGGAACCACAAAGAGTTACTAATAAACCTGATTGTTTAGGGAAGAAGAAGGTTTCTTCTAATGGTGATCGCCGTATTGTTACAGCTGAGAAAGCTTCATCTACTCAGCCAACCCATCGCCTTAACAAGTGAGCAACCGAATTTCTGAATCAACGAGTATAAGAACATCATACATTTTTACTTTTCTTTGTTTCTTCTACTCTGATCTTTAATCCAACTAGTTTTAGATTAAAACAAGTTCATGTTCCACCCTTTTTAGAACACTTGATGATGAATCTTTGTATTGGTTTCTACTCTGCTCTTTAATCCAACAAGTTTTGGGTTTTGGACTGCTTAAAACAAGATCATAATCCATTCATTTTAGAACACTTGATGATTCTAAACCCTGTTTTAAAATGTTGATGAGAAGGAGAAGAAATTGTTAAGATATTCTGTTTTCTTGCAGGAACATTGTTTCACCAACTAAGAATCAGAAAACGTTAGCAACATCGCCCGAAAAGGAAGATCGATACTATACGACGAGATGTTCGATGGGCGTGGATGAAAAAGCGTCAATGGATTACCCCACAGGGAACGGAAAAGGGTTTGTCTGGCCAAGGCTCTTTATATCTCTATCGAGTAAGGAGAAGGAAGAAGATTTCATGGCCATGAAAGGGTGCAAACTTCCTCAAAGGCCTAAAAAGAGAGCCAAGTTACTACAGAAAAGCTTAGTTGTAAGTGTTATAGAACCGAGGAATCCTTCGGGTTCGGTCGGTAATATTGTAACTCCTCTTCCGTGTCTGTGGATGCAGCTGGTGATGCCAGGTTCATGGCTATCAGACTTGTGCCAAGAGAGGTATGAAGTGAGGGAGAAGAAGACTGCAAAGAAGGTACAATAACCATTAAACATTAACTGAAATCCATACACTCTTCTTTGTTTGTCATTCTAATAAGAATAAACTTGGGGCTATGGAATTGGGATATGCAGAGACCCCGAGGATTGAAGGCCATGAGAAGTATGGAAAGTGACTCAGAATGAGTGAGCCAATAAGAGATACAAATAGAGACAATATGGATAGAATAGCTTCTTGTTTGGTAGCCATAGCCATAGCCATAGCCATATTTTGGAGAATAGCTTCTTTTGGTTGATATTGACTGGCCATTTCTTCTACTGATATCTGTATTGCTGATTGTTGGGTAATTCAGTAAAATCATTATACTTTTTCCTCTTCATTGCTTGGATTCTGACGTTTGTGCTTTGTTCTTTGCTTTGCTTTCTTCATTTTCAAGTTATGGATTGCTTCTTCCTTTCCAAAACTAGGGTGTGTTTATTTATAGCTCAAGGTTCAAATTCTTTGTTTTATAAGAGAAAAATGGGGTCGTGTTAACCCTTTTAGATGAAGATTGAATCATCGATATATGGATCGACTTAGACCTTTTCAGACAAATAGAGGAGTTTCGATTTTTTAAGGATTCCCTACTGTTCTTCTCCTTAACCGATGTGAGATCTCATAGTTGAAAGCAGTAATCTAACTATTAGGTTTTTCAAAATTTCACGTCATAACGCTTTGTTTTTCTTTTTTTACATAATATTGACCCATTTTGCACGTATCTCGACTATATGTGCATCTCGACCAACCCCACCCCCACAATGATTCATCATAATAATCTCTTCTTGAGCAGGTCCTGGGCACAAACAAACATATTTCCAGTGTACTCGTACAATATAGAGACAACCCTATTACAGATATCAACCAATACGAAATTTTAATCAAATCGAAACCAAATTGTGATCGTTTACAAGAATCAAATATAAAGTAAAAGATTATATTGAGGGAAAAAGTTATTTTTTGTACAATTGAAATCGATGTTCGAACTGTCAAAGCTTTCCAAAACTGCAGCTGGGAAGCATAAACATGCCCTAGGCTGCATTGCTTTCTCTATATTCCCCAAACTTGACTCGTTTATGTTCCTCTATAAGGGGAAGAATTGTAAAGAAAGAAATTTACAACACAATGCCTATAGCTAAATACAAAATGTACCCATATAAAAAAAAATAATGAAAAACTATGCACACCATTGCTTCAGCATTTTCTTTTCACGAAAAAGTACTAGAAAAACGCACCGTGGCTCATTGAGGATATTGCTTTGTGCTTCGAGCTTCGAGCTTCGAGCTTCGAGCTTCGAGCTTCGAGCTTCGAGCTCGTTAGCAGCTGCTTATGTCTACCAAATTGTCAACCCAGAAGGGTTGCCTTAGAGGCTGAGGATACATATCATTGCAACCTGAGAAGAATGGATTCAGTTTAATTTCCTACCTCAACAGCTAAAAAAAAGTAAACCAGAAGTTCTCCACAAGGGACAAACAAAAGGACACTTAATGAAGGATGCCAAATTCGTTAAAAACAGAACGAAATGCACCGACAAAGCACATATTAGGGTCCTAACATACAGATACAAACGAAAGATAAAGGTTTACCAGGCAACTGTATCGTGATTAATAGGTCGAACGAACCCGTTGAAGCAGAAACAGACCGCCAGCCCAAGCTTACTCAAAATGTCAGTGATGCACACAGGCATCTCACCTCATATGATAAAACCAGCTGAAGAGATGATCACGTGTGCTACAAGACATCCAGGGTTACTGATGCTTTTGTGAAGACAGAGAGGACAAATGGCGCTTCTTCGCCCGGGTGTATCGTTGTAGGTACAATTGTGTAGCCCTTTGGATCAGGTTCGAGAACCATCTCACATGATATTTCACGGGAATTGACATAGTCAGTGCCTCCAACAGATTCATGTAAGTAAATATTGTAAGCTGCTCGACGTCCACGGGTTTTCAATATTCTCATTCCGATGTAGAACATCATCGAATCATGACTCGATTGATAGTTCCTGAAACCAGCAGCAGTCCTCGAGAAGCTCACGCCCTAAAAATGTATAATTATAATGTCATTAAAGTTCATCAGAACGAAGATAACATCAAATTCAAGTTAAGGAGAATACCTGAGTTAAGGTAATGAACACATGAACAGGATGTGATGCATCTGACCCAGAAGCTTTCAATCGAAATTGTGGATTTTGATGCCATGTATCATAATCTTGACAGCCACCAGCACTATAACCTCTCCATTGGCCATGGACGGAGTAACGCATCTCCGGTGGATAGATTCGACAAACATATATAGATCGAAAGTGTATCTGAAAATCTTGCCATGACATCCAGAAGATTCCATCTTTTGACTGCAAAACACATAAAAAGTAATTAAATCGCGCTTAGTTACTATGTTGAGATCATGTATTTTTGTCATGCTTAAGTCGAGATCATACATCCTTTCATCTTACAACAAATCTAGCAAACAATGCATAAGAACAGACCTGTGGAACATGCTTTAGCTTGTGCTTCATCCTATCAGTCCATTCGGGCGAAGAATCGGCCCAAGGGCCGTTCCACTCGACTTCATTGGCCCATGGATTTCGTATTTGAATAAGCTTGTGGCCATCAACCTCTCTTACCTGAATATTCAGTAAAATATTGGACATTCGAAGAGTATATTGATACCAATTTATCAGATTAACAGGTAGAAACAACATACCTGTAGCAACGAATAGGCATGTCCTTGCACAATGCCGCTAGAGGAAATATGCACATCTGAACCCGATGGACTACCAGCACCAAGTAAAAATCCCTCTTGTTTAAAGCGCAACAATTGAGACCATAGCCTACCACTAGCTAAATCAATCTGGGCCTGGGCGCTCCTCATGTCGATCTCCTCACCAGCACCGCCAGTAAGATCTACAAGAGCGTCCTGAACTAGACCGCCCTCCAACGCTTCGTAAGAGCCATGTAATTTGGCATATGCCTTTTCTAATATGGACACCCAGAGCTCGTTTCCTTTCCTACTTGTAGCAAATGCAGGCTTCCCAGGTGATTCACATGGGATCCAATCATCGACAACCACGGGGACCCACTCGCTCTAGAAAGAGAGAATCATCATGTGGAAGTAACCCAACAATAAAGATTAGGAACATGAATAAATATGAAACAACAGAAGAATTTTAGATCAACCATTGGTGAAGTCAAGCTTACTATAATAACATATCATTTCATCAATGGCATACACATGACAAACATGAACAGCAAATGATAGATAGTATCAAAACCTCACCTGAATACAGAAGCGAACTGTATAGATGCCTTCATCATTATACCATGGTGTAATAATCACTTCAGAAATTTTGGATGCCTCGGTTAGGACAGCAACAGCACTTAGGAACCAACAATCGCCTAATCGTCCCTGTTTCAGACGTGGATCTTGTCAATGTTAAGTAAGATCACAACCAATACAGACAAACACGATCGTTCCTTAGGCAAAGACATACCAAATGGACAAATATTTAAGAAGTCATTTCTCAGAGACAAACCTGACAAACATCGGATGGATTGGCAGCCTCGGAAAATAAGCAAGGCTGAGAATCTATTCTGCTTGCTTTTACTAACTCGACGGGCCTCATCCACTCGGAAACGACCTAAGAGCAAACATTTTATGAAGAAAACATGACACTGATTAAGAATCTCAAATTAGATAAACAATAAGAAAGAGTACCTGTAGTTTAGAAGGTGGATTCTTTGCATCCACAAACAAGGACTCATCATTTGGAGGAAACTCCTCGTCGGTAAAATGCATTTCTCCCCTCGCAGAGAGGGCTTCTTTAACAGCCAATTCAACGGAAAGCATTCGTTGGTTGATTTCCTCGCACGTTTCCATGCGAGGTCTCCTGAACTTCCTTGTGAAAGAATCCACATCGACTACTACTCCGTCACGCTCCAATCTTCTTTTTCTTCCACTTGAATACTGCCCATCCCAATCCACATCATCCCTATCATACAGATCTACGTCTGCAGGATCACTATCCCACTCATCAACCTGAGGAAAACAAACAAGACATTCATTAGTCAATACGTTCAACGGGAATGGTACCTTGCCTCTCATATCGTATTCGAGAATACAAAACATACTCGAGATGGTGAATCAGCCCACTCCCAATTATCTTCAGTGAAGTCAATAATATTAAAGTCCGTGGAGCTAATAGCAGAATGGAGAGCAGCAATTTCGTCTTCTGTCAAGCTCCTTCCCCAGAGAAAAACATCCATAATGTGCATCTTGGACTCAGCTCCTTCACTGTCTGATCTCCCAAATATGTCGATGTCTGTGGGGGGTCGAACACCGACCCAAATTTCTGTTCCTTGCTCCCAAATGTTATCACCCACATTCAATGGCAACCCAGCCTGGTAGCCATCAAACCCACCATCTAAATAGCAGGTTGCTTCTCCCAAATCAGCATCAATGGTCATAGTTACAATATGCCACCTGCAAGTAAAGTTCAAAATATTAAATAGAGTTCAGCTATGCCAAAAAATTATTCTCCAAAACAGCCAAGACAGGGGGTTGAAAGCAGAAAACTCAAAATCTCAAGCACGAGAAAGAGAGAGCGGCACTATTCAGTCTGCTTCACAAAACAAATAACAAAAATGCAGCGATATGAATCAGTGGAGAAGCTACTTGGTCTAGTTCTCAAAACAACTGACAGACCTTCCATCAGCAATACTGGTTGCACTTATGCTCCATTCCTTTGTTACAGTTGATTGTCTGTCACCTTTAGTAATCAATCTGAGACCAACTTGTCCAGCTTCAATACCTTGTTCGGAACCAGCCACCAGAAATTCCCAGCAAATCTTCTTCTGATACTCTGTCCCGAACAGACAAACAGGGCTCGACTCTGGCTGAATCAATGCAGCCATTGAAACACTGATTTTTCGACTTTGACATAAACTAGCATCAATCTGACCACAGTGCTTGCCACTTCCAATTGGCTCATCATCAAGGACACAGACAGCACCAAGGATTCCTGTCTGCAGAAGTACAATGAAAATAAAGGGTACACATTATTACAATTACAAATTCTTTCAAGTAAGGCCTGCTAATCTATTGTCCTTTGAACCAAAAAAAAAAAAAAAAAAAAAAAACCTTATTTCATCATAAAGGGTTTAGTACTCAACCTGAAGTGCACGACGAGCTAACTGGACTACTCGAATCCTACGAGCAATGCTTGACACTCTCTCTCGAGCAAAAGAATCCTCAAGCACAGAATCACCTCCAACCGCACGCACTGCTGCAGCCATGGCAGCAGCTTCTCTACCACCAGCATTTGGAATGGAGGACATCAGAGAAGCTTCTATTTCCTTCCACTTACGCTCTTCTTTCTCCAGTAAAGCCTTCCTTCTTTCTTTACCTCTTCCCTCCTCTTCACGTCTTTGCATTAAAATTTCTTCTTCCATTTCTTTTTCCCTTATATAACTATAATTTTAAAAAATGAATCGTTTAGAACTATGCAGAAAATTACGGATCTTCAGTAATTCTTAGAGAATAATAAACAAAGTTATTTACCTCTCCTGAATGATTTCAAATTGTCTATGGTCCTCAGGCATCCACTTTTTTATTTTCTTGGCACTCAGGTCTGAAAAGCCTATGCTATCAAGAAAAAGTCTTAAACGAACCTCATCCTACAAGAAAAAAAAAAAAAAGAATCAACCAAATGAAATTAATTTTTTAGGACTCAATATAATCGACAAGTTTCAGAACCTACTTGAACCCGCTCAGCTTTGGCAGTCAAACCAAGCAATAGCAGTAAATAGCCGCCAAATTTGTCCCACATGTATACCCATTCTGTATCAATTGCCTCTTCCAAAGCCAGAATGCGAGCATGAGCACACATTTGTCTTCTGTGGTCAACATCGTTAGTTGACTCATGAAAAAATGTCCTTCTATATCTCAGTCTACAGAAGAAGGATCCAGCAACAAACTCCTCATTTCTCAAACGATCTCTAAGTTTCATAACATCTGCCCTTGGAAGCACAAAATTTCCTGCCCTATCACGCATGGCGGTAGGATCACCAACTAGAAGAGCTGCAGAACTAGCCGATCGCTGTGGAGCTGAATATGTTCCAGATAATGCATTTCTAGTCTGAATTGAGAAAAAAATTAGTCCATTTAGATGCAGGGACAGCATTTCAGACTGTAAATAGATAAACTGAGGCAAATGAAAGTTGCAATAGTGAATAAAGAATGGCACCTAGTAAAACATGCACTAGGAGCATGAATGAACATTATAGCAAATTACGTTTTGGGTGACTAAGTAATTATATGATCCACTAACATAACAGAGCAGATCAAACTGCAATAAAAGATCCATACGAATAGTAGTTACATAGAAGGTGATGAAAGGGCATCTAGTTCAGCGCTGTAGGTGAGATGGAAGGTACCCCCTGCCTTCCCCCAATCCCTGAAGTCCAACTAAAATGTGAGGTTTAGAGGCTTCTTGCTATGCACAACAGGGACTGATAAAACTTTCTTCTAAACATGTGTAGAAGGGTTCTCAAAAAAAGTTATAAAGCATTTCCATGAAATCAGATTTTAAAATGTTTCAGAGCCTTTTAAAAAGATGCCTGTGAATCTACCTGCTCCCAATACTTGAGCACCAACAAAAGATGCCTGTGAATCTAGGAATTAGGATTGTCCCAAAATCTTTGCTACGTGGATTTAAATCATTCAAGTCTATTTAATAATGAATTTATAGACTTTTACATGCTCCGTGTCCTTTTTCCATTAGACCCTCCATAGAGCCACCAAACGATATCAACTCAAGCACCAAACCTCTTGGCATTACCCACAATACATAATTCTGCCCAAAAAAAACCTTCCTTTCTCTATACTTCAGAGTTCAGAGCATAAACATTGGAAATCCATTCCTGTTCTCTATCCCCCTCCTCCATTTGAACAATTTATGCACCTTCCAGAACATCAACAACTTTGATTCCTGTTTTATACAATAGACTCCATGATTATGACACTATAGTATCATTAGAACCCCACAAAGATTCCATCAACCTTTTGTCCACCTAAAAAGACCATTCAAACTACATCTTCTTCTAAACCATATATTCATGTCCTACTATATTGCTTACCACCATCTAGTGGAGGTGCTTAGAATTTTTTGATTCGTTTCCCCCCACCATGACAGATCTTTTTTTTTTTTTTTTATAAGAGACAATTTCATTGATGAGTGAAATTTACAAGAGGGATGTATAATCCATGATGTTTACAAAAGACCTTCTCAATTTGCAATGAGGGAGGTATAACTAAGGAAGTAAAAATATTAAACAGTTTACACCAAGATATAGCTTGGTAAACAATATTGTCAAAAAGTTTTGTGTAGGTTTGTGTCGTTTCTGCAAATATTCTCTGATTTCTTTCTTTCCACAGATTCCAAAAGAAAGCCATGATGAGGTTTTTCCATAATAGGGCTTTTGCGTTCTTGAAAGGGTGGTATGTTAAGGCCATATCCAAAAAATCCTTTACTTCCCTAGGAAATGTGAGATGCCATCTGAATATATTAAGAATCGTTGTCCAGAAATTTTGAGTGTATGTGCATTGCATAAACAAGTGACTTTGTGATTCGTTTGCTTTCTTGCATAGTGGACACCAATTTGGAGAGAGAGTGATGTAAGGCATTCTTTTTTTTTTGAAGATTTTCACTTGTGCTGATGGCTTTATGCGCTATTTCCCAAGGGAAGAACTTCACCTTTTTAGGTTGATGTCCTTTTCATATTTGTCTTTGCTAGCGTGGGATTTATTGCTTCTACTTTTTCCCCCATGTCCATCATCAAGGATTTTGTAGAAAACACCCCGTCAGCGCTGGGGAGCCAAGTTAGTGAGTCTTCTTTGTTTGACAATACCACAGGAGCAAGGTCAAGGCTTAATTCGGCCCACTCTGTTGCTTCATTATCCTTTAGATTCCTACCAAGCTTCAAGTCCCAAAATTTGTTGACAACATTCCATGTTTCTTTAATCGTGGTTTTTTTGTTGTGAGAAAGCCTGTACAAAAGTGGATACTTCAAAGCTAGCGTGGTGTTTTCAATCCATGGGTTGGTCCAAAATGATGTGCTTCCCCCATTCCCCACCTTATGGCGAGTTCGGTGGGTGATGAGATTTTGATGTTTCTTTATGTACTTCCAAGGCCCTTTTGTAGAAGATGGAGGGAGGTGATCTTTGTTTGATGTAGGAGTATATTTAGCCTTTATAAGAGTTCGCCATAAGGCCTTTTCTTCATGATGATATCTTCATATCCATTTGGCGAGGAGAGCTGTGTTCTTCTTCCTTATCGAGAGAAGACCGAGACCTCCGTTTTCTGTTGGGAGGTTTATAATATTCCAACGAACAAGGTGCGCACTATCTTTCCACAAGTAATTTCTGAAAAGCCTTTCTATATCCGCGGCCACTTTTTGTGGCATTTCAAATAGAGACATATAGTAGGTAGGGAAGTTGGATAATGTGGCTTGTATTAGGGTAAGTTTTCCGCCTTTTGAAGAAACGTGATGACCATGTTGACAACCTTCTTTCTATTTTCTCAATAATAATCTTCCAGAAGGAAAAGGATTTGTGATTTCCTTTTAGAGGTAGTCCTAGGTACATATTCGGCCATTCTCCCTTTTTACAACCATATATGCTAGCAAATTCTTCAATGATCTCTGCACTAATATTGATGCCCATGATCTCTATTTTTTGGAGATTGATATTTTGTCCAGAGAATCCTTCGAAGATTTTTACCATCTCAATCATGTTTTTTTATGAATGAGACATTCACCAAATCATAAAAGAGGTAAATAGACAGATCTTTACCAGATTCTGTTGTGCTACCACATATCTGGAAAACTAACACTACTTGGCTAATGAAGTCTAAGAGGTTTTCAAGAAATGTTGCTCGAGGTAAATAGGACTATCTATCCGTGCCAGGTTGAGAGAGTTCCGAGTGAGTTCTAGGATATAATTATTTTATGACCTCATACATGGTTCCTCCGAAACTATTATCCATTTTAGAGATAAAAGATGGAGAGGGTCGTCTAATCTCTTTTGCTTGGGCTAGAAGAATCTTGTCATTTATCATACAATATTTTCTGCATTTCCAAAAATTGATATATAAATAAGAAAAGAAAGCTTGTATAGGAATGTACTGTAATCGAACACACCTTGGTGGCAGACCGAGAAATTGCTTGAATAATAGTTTCCTTGCTGAGAAAATGAACTGCATCTTGCATCATCTACATAAATTTGATAGCATTGATATTGTATTAAATAGTGAATACAAATTGAAGAGTTAATTCTTTTACAGAGGCCTTATTAGTGAAAATTCACAAGTTGAAGTATTCAGCACAATTAATCACATACCTTGAGAGTTAAACATGGGCGAGAAACAGCAAAACCAAACGAGACAACAAGAGTAACTGCTGATACAGCAGCTCCAGCAAATGGAGGATAAATAAGCAAACTTGCAACAACACCCCAGCCTTCAGTTGCTAATGCTATCCCGTAAAGCATAAGAAATGCAGCACTGTGGAGAATACATTACCAAATACCGGATGGTCGTTTAATCAAGTCACATATAAATAACAAGAGACAACAGGCTTTTGTCAATAAATCACATAAGATCAGAGAGCTAAACAAACCTGACATTCTTCCCGCAATCTGCATGGGCATCATAAACATATACAGGAAGAACTCTAGGAGAGTAGACTACAATTGGTGGCGAAAGTAGAACCTGCGAGGACAAAAGAAAGGTCATTAAAAGAAATAACATTCAACTAGTTAAAAGGCAAACAAAATAAAATATGAATAGCAAAATATGTTAAAGAAGGTCAAGTATAACCCACAGTTAAAGCTCTTCCAGCCAAAAGAAATAAGAATAAGAAATAGCCAACAGATGCTCCCACAAATGGTTTGCCTGAGGGATAAAAAAGAGAGGCATTGTTAGGGTGAAATATTTTTTATCTTGTAACCGAACTCATAACATTTCAAAGGGGAAGAGAAACAAACAGAACAACAAATAATATCAACAAATCTTCATTTCACCTTCAAACCATCCAACAAGGAATGCTGCCAAAGCCAAAAAAAAGGCAAGGAAACAAACAAAAAACATTTGGGTCCTTGTCAAATAAAAGTTGTTTGAAGCCCAATGGTGGACAGAGCCAATTGCGAGTACAATCATAAGAAGCACCAGAAGAAATGCTGCTCCAATCTGTTTATTGGAAATAAGGTGATATGAGCAAAGTGAAGATGGTTGAAGTAAACAAAAAGAAAGTAAGTACAAGTCTCTTACCGTCCATGGTTTAATTACAACTATAACAGCCGATATAGCACCAAGTAGCAAAAGAAGCCCAATAAAAAGAAATGCATAGACACCACGAGAAAGCATCCAGCCATCATCTTTCCTGAAAACAAACCCATGCTCAAAAGGTAAACAACGATCTCTCTTCTTAATGTTAAACTAAGGTTGGCCAGTAATGTATCCAGCGGCAAAGTTCAGGGACAATCCCACTCTTCTGATTGTACAAGGAATAGGTTCTCACCATTTATAAAATCCAGAGCAAAGAGAGAGCAAAGCAGGGATGCACACCAGCGGAAGCAAAGCAGCAAGAAAATCTCCACTTGTAGGAACCTCATCATCTCTTGATTTCACAACTTCCAAATATGATGCACCACAAAACATGACAAGAACCACTATAAAGGAAACGATGAAAACCAACTTTAGGTAGGTCTATAGAATATAAACCACTAATTCCAAGAACCTTATTCAAAAAGCCAATTACAGAAAACCTGAAATGTTACCTGTGAATATGGCAACACAAACAGCAGAAGAGAAGGAAAAACGATAGGTCGAGAACCATGAAACTATTGGCAGCACACCAGTGACAACTAAAGCAATTGCAGACGCCATAGCCCAGCCAATGTACACAGATGTGGCATAAGGTGATGCGAAGCTTTTGTCATCACCAGTCCACCCTTTGTAGCGTAAATCATTAAGAGGCTTGGTTGACACTATAGCGCCAAGGGCAATCACAGATCCAGAAAAAAGTGACATGCAAATCACAAGAACAATACCCTGTGAAATCATCAGAATAGTGAAATTAGATGAAGCATTGAGAAGTGGTGAAGAGTTCAGAAATGAATAGAAGAAATAAATAAATAATAGAAATAGGGAGATATTTTAAACATAGAAATAACTTGACAAGCCGATCAATCTGGGATTGCTTTTTGGAGCTGTTCAGCATTTATTTGGCTTAGAAAGAGACTGCTGTTCTATGATAGAGGAGGTTTTTCCACATCCACCTTTCATGAAGGGTCGTCAGGTCCTTCATAGCAGGTTTTCGCAATATTTTATGGGACATTTGGGCTTGAGAGAAATGGTAAGATTTCTAGAGGTTGGGAGGAGGTTCATCGCGTGCAATGTTGAAAGTAACTCATTAAGCATCAGTTTCAATACATTTTGTAATTATCCATTAGCCATTATTCCTTTGGACTGGAGTTCTAGATTAGCTCCTTTTGTTGGGATGTATGCCCTTTGTATTCTTTCCTTTTTTTTCTCCACACTTGATTTTATATTAAAAAACAAATAATTAAAAACAAAAAAATTTCATGTCTCAAGTAAAAACAACATCCAAAAGACAACTAGCATCAAGAAGTCCAACCCAACCACCTAGATGAAAATATCCCAATGTCTTGTGCCCGTAATGTGTTGCTTCTTACGAAAAATGAAGTTTCCTTTTTCCAATATCTTTCCTTTGCTCTGAGAGAAGAACCTATTTCTATTGAAAAAGTCGAGCAGGATTTGCAGCATAGTAAAAATAACACGTTCTATTTGAAGAAATAAGATCATGAGAATGAAGACTTGAAATTACAGCTTGGAAAAAATTTCATTTGACAAAAGTAAAAGTCAAGAGCTTATAGAACTTTTAAAAATTTAAAGCAGAAATACAAACCTCCTTTGTTCCAAGAGTTCGATGGGTTCCTGTAGACCCCATGCATTGTACTCGGGGAATCCAAAACTGACACCCATTTCGAATCCATATAGGAATTGAAAGAGAAAGACAAACTACCATGAGTGGCACTGTTAAGGACAGCCCTA
Organism: Cucurbita maxima; assembly: GCF_002738345.1. Taxonomy (NCBI): domain Eukaryota; kingdom Viridiplantae; phylum Streptophyta; class Magnoliopsida; order Cucurbitales; family Cucurbitaceae; genus Cucurbita; species Cucurbita maxima. The sequence goes on from NW_019272018.1 coordinate 3,448,005, forward strand.
AAAGAACCGATGACTTACTGCAAAACAGACAGTAAACAATCATTCACCAAGGAAAAAAGATTATGCATCAAAATAAAACTTAGAAAAGAAGGGAAAGAAATTAAAAACTTCTGCAAAACGAAAAATGAACGGAAAATGTCTCATAAAAAAAAAAAAAAGTATGGACGCTTAAAGAAGGCACCAAGTAAAAACAAAAAGAGAGAGAAACAATTGCATGGAAAGGAATCAGAAACTGTGCAGATGAAATAACAATAAAACAGATGAACTATAGGACTCTCAAAAGAAAGAATACAAATTTTAGAAAAATGGGCCTCAATGTAACAGAAAAGTATGTGTACCAATACGAGTAAAAACATTTCCAGGTTCCACCTTTTCCTGGCCAATACAGCTCTATAACTTTACCAAAAGACTAAAGATATTTGGTGGTAGAATTATACAAACCTCAAAAAAGAAAGTAAAAGCCCCACAGAAGTGCTGAGCAGCCAAGCAATGAACCCATACTGCAGAAAAGAGCATATTAAGACAGTCAGAAAAAAAAAAAAATCATATCATAAGAAACCTAATGCATGTGGACCAAATCATAGAACTAGACATGCAAAATAGCATCAGCTAAATGGTTCTTACTGAAAGAAAATGAAATAATGTCCGAGTCATACAATAAAAACAGCCCAACGAAGAAAGTCCAAAGCGCTACAGAAAAGGATGAGACCAAGAAAAAATCCCATTTATCAAGGCCCAAAACAAGGTATGAACCTAACACCACCCATAAATCACCCTCAAACCTCTCAGTGCCTCTAAAAAGTCTCTCATTCCTCTCAAGCCAAAGCCCCGAAAGAAAAGCAAAGAACCACACCTGCCAAAGAAAAGGGAAGTTTTCTCCAGAAAGCGGCAGACAACAAAACCTCCTCCATCCAAGCCCTATAACCCCTTTTCCAAAGCAACAGAACTCCAAAAGCATACCAAAATCTAGACCATATTGACTGAGCAATACTACAATAACAAAGGAACTGGTCTAGATTTTTTTGACACACCTCTACAAACGAAGCACCATTGTGGCCCCAAAAAATAAGGGTAAATGTATTTGTAGTACAAGTCATTCACTCTAGGAGAAGAAAATGAAAGAAGAGATGACTAGAGGAAGACAGGCAGTCCTAATAAGAAAGAAGGGAGAACTTGATAGGAGTTGGTTCTTGTCTCTAGTGTTAGAATCCCTTTTGCGGCTATGCCCTTGTAAATTTTTTACAATTCTCTATGAAAGCTCAGAAGCTCAGGGAAGCTCAGGGAAGAAGGGGACCAAAAACGAGAATCTCTCCTACCCTGAACAATAGAGGAGTCCCTCAAAACCTAAGACCTCTATATTGGCAATACCAAACCTTCAAGTCCGCAGCCACATGGACTACACCTGAAGGAGCTACTATCAAAGCCCAATCTTATAATTTAATTTGAAATTTGTTAACACTTGTGGCCAGAAAAGATTTTGATAAAGTATTTCACCATTCACTCTTCATTGTGCTGACAAAATAATGATGCTCACCCATATGAGCTAAAGCCATACAACTCCTTAATGAATTCAATGAACTATTGAAACAACTTTTTTTTTATAAGAAACAATCTCATCGATGTAAATCAAAACAGCCTTCATATCTATGTATATTTAATCTCACAATGGAATGTATACCTTCCGGGGTTTTGAGGTCATTGACATTTTTTCGGCTTGCAGTGACTGGAGGAAGGCCATAATTGAACAGACCACAGGAGATAGTAGTAAGACAGCAAAACCAAATTCAAACTGAAAGCACAAGAAAAAGTTTAGTCTGAAGAAACAAAAAGGATACTTTACACTTCACAAGATTGATAATTCCGAAATCCAAGGATTCCATTGAACTCATATGTGGAAATAAAAGTTTTATTTACCTGTTGGTGTTTTGCGTTTATAATGTCAATAGTTTTTGGACGGAATATGGCCACAATAATTGTTTCAATTATGAAGACTAGACTAAAGATCACCCATGCCCGTTCTGGGGTCCCGGCTACATTGTGTAGTACAAGCCTGGAGAACTGAAGCCACCTTTCAAGCCCATGAAGTCTCAGTTCTTCAGACAGAGAAATTTGATTAGGCAGCATGTTATCAACACTGTTTGAATCAATGATGGTAACATCAGTATTATCTCGATGTTCTCTGTCCGCATCCAAACTACTCCTTTGAAGTAATGCAAGTATAGTTGGATCCAAGCTCTTCTCCTTTAACATCATGGCAAAATTAGGATCCAACCCTTTATTCTGCAATAAACTAGCCAATTCACGATCCCCTTGTCTAGAGCTTCGTTTCAATATAGATGTAATCCTCGGGTCACTCAACCTTTCCTGCAATGCCAAAGCCAAATTCAAATCCAGTGTTTGTTGGTTTGCAGAAGTTGATGTGCTCGATTCACAGCCTTGGCTGTCAAGTCCACTACTAGAACAAACCACCAAGGAACTATGATGATCAAAATTTTTATCCATGAATGATGAAGCTGCATCAGGCTCTTGGATTATAGAACGACAAGAACTACTCCGCAAGGCCAAACTTGGCCGTCCACTATCCATGCTCTTATCACTGTTAATCCCCTCTTGGGAACTACCATTTCGACATAGGATGCCATTCCAATTATTAGCATCAACTGTGCACTGTGCTGCTGCCCCACTCTTGCTAGTAGATTCAATACCATGACCAAGGTGGCCTACCTCAACGTTACTACTGTGTTTCATACTTGAACCACAACCATCTGATGAGCTTGATGAACTATTTGGTTCTTTCCTGCGAAAACCCTCTCTCAAGCGAATCACTGTGCTTTGCAAGGCATCTCTCCTAGCAGCAAATGGATCTGTTGCTGAGAGATGACGCATCACAGCAGCACCCAATAGAACAGAAGCTACAACTGCATAACTAATACAATGTCCCAAATACCTGATGCAGGAGGAAAAACGAGAGCAGTTGATAACATGTACTAGGTTTAGTTATAAGAAAATGAAATGAAATTGGTAAAAACAAACCAGTAGTGAACTCCAAAGCAAATTAGAAAAACACGAGACATGCCAGCAACAAAAAGTGCTAAAACACCACTTTTTAACAGCTGGAATCCGTACAAGCATGCCCCTATATTCCAATCTACAAAAAACACGTACCCAAAAAAATCAAAACATCAGAAAATGGAAGAGTAAGTAAGGCTAAGTATAGGCAAAGCAGTTGGGGAATACCAAGAATGATAACAGCAGCAGAAGTAATTGCACCAAGCCAGCGTGCCTCCTTAGCCGTAAGGCCATATAAAATAGAGTAGGCAGCAAGTACTACAACTGAACCAACATAAAGAAGCCCAAGATGCGAAGCCCTGAAAAATGGACGACGCACCCAAAAATGAACAATCATACTATTGGCTGAAAATAACGACAACCATCAAAACTCTTAACAACCAAAAGATGAGATAATTGCTTAACAAGAGTTCTAGTACATATTAACTCCTCTTCCCAATAAAGTCTTCATGCTTTCTTTTAGTCAAGGGTTAAAGTTTCTTTGCAATTCTACATATTGCCTGCTTAGAATCATTCAAGCTTGACTTGATCAATCTTGCTTGGGAGTGATTCGAATCTCAAACAAATGTTCTTGCCTTGAGATATTCAATCAACAAAGTAATCTTAATCCGAATCTTACTTTCCCTTGGGGTGATTCCTTATTGTTTTTGAGTTTCTAAGATATATTTTGATCTAAAGGTCTTATTCTTCAATAAGGTTGGTAGATCAAATCCCCAAGAGTTGCAATCATTTGAAATAAAATTAAATTGATTTGGGGTTTTTAGCATTTGTGAACTAGGGGTTTGCAAAGCGCTTATGAGGGTTCTTAGATTTAACTAGTCAGGGTTTCCATATCACCATATTTATTTCCAATATTGGTAAATAGTTAATTGATTACAACACAAACTACTTGCATCACTCCATACTGAAGGAGTTTATTCCTTGTGGTTGATGAACAAACCAAAACCTTGTTATAAGAAACAAAAGAATAAGAATGGATAAATTCACTTTTGTCGTGAAATCAAAATATGAAAGATTGAGGACACAAGAATCCAGTGAAAAATAGAAAGAGAGATACATAATAAAATAGCGATGCCAAAAAACTAGCAATAATAACAGTCACTGACGATTTAACAATGAGGAAAGAATAATATGTGAGAGCTTTGATAACTTGCCTACTAGATTGACGAGGATACAATTCGTTAGGATCAGGTGGTTCAGGTAAAGAAGCCAAGGGACCCACTTCTATACATTCAGAATATGCAAATTTATATGCCTTCCGTACATATTCATCCACATCTAATCCATTTCCTGAACCAAGAGAAAAGCATATCAAACAGAATGCAGAACTAGAAGAAGCTGTAAGATGGTAATGAATTTATGGGTATACCATTAAAGACCATCCGACAAATGAAGAGCATGTTGATCGCTAAGGCAATTGCTGATATACCAAAAAAGAAACCAGAGGGTGAATAACGCTCAGATGCACTAGAACCAGCTGTAACATATACAGCACAAAGTTCATATGCACATAGTAGAGCAACCGCCAGAAGAAGAAGAATAGCAACAGCCCCTGTCCATGGACGAAACATATAGTGATGTCAAGATGAATGTACAAGAAAATTAATTTCTAAGGGGGAAAAGAACTTTTAAAGAAGAGATTACTGCCCACAAATGATCAACAAAGCACTTTAGACAAAAAAAAAAAAAAGAACCCGCTGGTATAGCATTACTTTGATTTTGACTCTATGTAGAAGTTGTAAGGGCATGGTGGAGAAGGTGCCTATTCATCTCTTCTTTCATGATAATGGTCAGTTCTATGCCAAAAAAAATTTTTGCACCATCAACCAAAACAACTAGTTTAAAATAACTAGGAGAGTCTTCAAAGGTGTCTAGTCGGCTTAAGAGGAGGTTTGAAGTGTGGGACCTTTACACCGACTTACAATGTTCATGACAAATTTCCGTAGTGTTTTATCCTTGAGAAATCTGTTCTCCGTAGAGGGAGAGAACAAAGATACTCCTTTACATGCTTACGTCATCATGCAATTCGTCTCATAGTTACATCATCAGCTATATTTGCTTACTACCTAAAGGTTCACCACTTACCCCATCTGTACAAAAGTACACAGTTCCAATTCATCTTGCACTTGCATCTTGCATGATTGAACCTAGTTGAAGGCTTACCGACGCTATCAATACCTTCATACCCGACTTTCACCTTGTCCTCAGGTGAAATGTGGCAATCGTAGCTTGATAAGTTCATAAGGTTCTCCTTATGCTTCATATGCTTTCAGCCCCTCCCAATTAATTAATATTTTGAGCTCTCCCACTAGAGAAAATGGCTAATTTCTAAGCTATAAAACTCGAGAAGTGTCTGCATTCATACTTCCTCTCCCGGAATTCCCATACTATTACACTGTGAAAAAATGGAATTAGGAGAAGAATTTTCTCATCCTTGTGTCATTAAAAACTGGTTCCTCAGAATGGCTACAGGATACAAAAATAAAAATAAACACCTAGATAGAAGCATGAAAGTGAAAAGGGTGCTGCTTGATTGACAGTGTACACCCACTCTTAAGCATACTATTATTTACATCCACAAGGAGGACAACTGTGAGATCCACATCGGTTAGAGAGGGGAACAAAGCATTGCTTATAACGGTGTGGAAACCTCTCCCTAACAGTCGCGTTTTAAAACCTTGAGGGGAAGCCCAAAGAGGACATTATTTTCTAGCAATTGGTCTGAGATGTTACAAATGGTATCAGAGTCAGACATTGGGCAATGTGCCAGCAAGGATGCTAACCCCCAATGGGGTGGATTGTAAGATCCTACATCGGTTAGCAACGAAGTATTGCTTATAAGAGTGTGAAAACCTCTCCCTAAGACGCGCTTTAAACCTTGAGAGAAAGCCTAAAGATGACAATATCTGCTAGTGGTAGGCCTAGGCTATTACAACAGCCGAATAAAGTTGTCAACTAGAAAACTTTATCACAAATTAGAGGAACAAACTTTTGGACACATCAAACTCTAGAACATGCATATGCATAAGGATATAGAGATCACTAAATTCATAAGACCCTATCCACACTATGCGTTCCAACTTTTAAGGAAAAAAATAGTAAGTTTTTCAAAATGCTTCTCCATGTGGTTTCTAGACCTAGACAACTGTTACTGGGCTAGAATAAAATAGTATTCTTAACAACAACCGGACTACATGCTGCTTGTAAACATCTCTCTCCTCTCCCTAGCTGAATACAAAAATCTAACCACTAACCATTCAAGGACGTCAAATATCATAAGAATTGATAAGAATTTTGTTCACCAGATAGAAGGAAGAATAGTAATAATCTTTTCAAAATTAGACCAATCATATCTACATACTTGAGCTTTGCCATTGTGTTCTCCACCATAGCATAATTGAATAAAAGGCCAGCAGAAGAGCGGTGCCAGCCATCACCACAGCTAGCCCGATTATGTCTCGACCCAATATTACAATCAACCAGCAACCCCATATGATCAGCACCACGATTGGTGAAATAACTAATATCCATGCAGATAAAGAGAGAAAACCACATAGCAAATCCAGCTGAGGTCCTTGCAAGATGTTTGGCCACTTTCTGGCAAAGATCCAACTGAAAAATAATTGTGTTGCATTAAGATTGATGGGAAAATATAACAAAAAATATTGTCGTTTTTACACCATGAAGACAAGAAAAAACATATCAATTTTCTATTAGGCTGAGAAAAATGGATTAACAATCATCGACGGCCACACAGACATTTCAAAACTGGGAAATTATTTTATTATAATGAATAACATAAAACAACAGATAGTTCTTTTCTGAGAAAATATAAAACAACGGATTAATACCTACCGTTTACCTTCAATTCAACTGCTCAAAAACTGGAGAATTCCAATGTTTTAACCTTTGGGGAAGTAAGGGATATAATTGGTTTATAAACGGTTCGCCGCTAGCAGATATTGTCCTCTTTGGGCTTTCCCTTCCAGGCTTCCCCTCAAGGATTTAAAACGCGTATACTAGGAAGAGGGTTCCACACTCTTATAAGGATTGTTTCGTTCCCCTCTCCAACCAATGTGGGATTTCACAATCCACCCCCCTTGGGGGCCAGCGTCCTCGCTGGCACACTGCTCAGTGTCTGGCACTGATACCATTTGTAACGGCCCAAGCCCACCACTAGCAAATATTTTCCTCTTTGGGCTTCCTCTTCTAGGCTTCCCTTCAAGGTTTTAAAACACGTTTGTTAGAGAGAGATTTCCACACCGTTATAAGCAATACTTTGTTCCTCTCTCCAACCGACGTGGGATCTCACAATCCACCGCCCTTAGGGACTCAACGTCCTCGCTGGCACACCGCTCAGTGTCTGGATTTGATACCATTAATAACGGCCCAAGCCCACCGCTAGCAGATATTATCCTCTTTGGGCTTTCCCTTCCGGACTTCTTCTCAAGGTTTTAAAACATGTCTACTAGGGAGAGAATTTCACACTCTTAAAAGAAATGTTCCCCTCTCCAATCAATAAGATCTCACATCAACCATGTAAGAGCCTAAAGAAATGTTTGATCCAGATCCCTTGCCCTACTATCTACCTACCCTTCCTTGATTGCCCCTTGAACAGTGATACTCACACATGTAGATATTGACTCTATGTAGATGTACCCACTATGAAGCATTATCAAACACCGATGTCTCGCACCAGTATCCACTACCTTACACAATGTTACAAACCACTACAACCACAACATTCTTGATTATGACCTAGACTAAATTAATGCGGCATTACATAAATTTCTTGTGCCATCCAAGAAAGATTCAAAAATAGAAGAAACCCATATCCACAACAAGTAAAAATTACCTATAAATCCGCCATGGGCGCCAGTTCACAGCCCAGAGTATGAAAAACGAGGCGGAGCCCAGCACCGAGAAGAGCGACCCCGATATAACACACGCCAATACCACCTTATGTTCATCCCCTTCCATGGCGTCCTCCGACTAGCTACCCCGCATGCATCAAAACCGATATTCACTCCACTGAAAAAAAAAAAAAAAAAAAAAAAAAAAAAAAAAAAAAAAAAAAAAAAAAAAAAAAAAAAAAAAAAAAAAAAAAAAAAAAAAAAAAAAAAAAAAAAAAAAAAAAGCAAAAAACGATTAAACTCAAACCCATAGCTTCGTAAGTCACCCATGTGGGCAATGAAATGGATAATTACTACCTCTTTCACTGCAAGGGATTGAGACAGAAACAGCATGATTATGAAATTCAGCTAAAATGGGTCGTGTTCAAACATGGAATTTAGGGTTTGGGGAAGAGAAAATTTGGGCCTTAGCTCGGCATGTGAAGTAAAGCGTGAGAGAGAAAGAGAGGTGAAGAGCGAGAAAAGAAAAGTTGTTGCAATCAAAGTCAAAAAAGGAGAAATGAGAGGAAGATTAGAACAAATTTTAGGGTTTGTTGATTTGGTTTTATCTTGGTGATTTCAAAGATTTTCCATACCAACCCAACAAAGAAGATCAATCAAGCTTAACAAAACCCTACTGGTTCTCTCTGTACTTGGAACACTGAAGAGTGAAACAAACGGGAAATTTTTCTAGAGAGAGAAAATGAATAACAAAAAGAACAAAATAATTAAAATATTTAAAATATATTTAAAAATAAATAAATAAAAGATATCTCCATGCCGCATTTACGCCCACTCTCGGACAATCCGCGGGTAACACGCGTCAATATTCTTCCATACGTTGACTTGGTAAGACTTAATGGCTGCGTACGTGGCATGTTTTTATTGGAGACTGTTTCTTCACGCGCGTAAGAGTGGGATGAGGTAAGACAATGTCTGAATAGGAGAATTTTCTTCATTAAATTAAAAGACAAAAAGGGTATGAAATTGTCAATCATTTAGTTGAAAAGGGAGAAATATAATAAAATAGAAAAAGGTTTTTTTTTTTTTTTTTTTTTTAATTTGACAATTTTGACCTCTCTCTAACAAAGCAAACCAAGAGTCAACCTAAGTCCTTCACCAATTCAAATGTCGATCTTGTCATTTTCATCGTCATGTCATCGACATTTTAAACCTTACTTAAGAGGTAATTAATAAATTTTAATCGGTGAAATTAAGCATAGCTTCACGATAATAGACATTTGTTTCTTCTCGAGATCTAAGGTTCAAATTCTCATACCTTAAATTTGTTGTACTAAAAAAAAAAAAAAAAAATTAAATTACATCACAAATAGAATGGTCGGAGTTTCATACCTATGATTTTGTATAAATATAAATACTCTAACTATCGAGTTATGAGCAATATGATCTACCTAATATATTCGTCATTAAACACATATCATTTTACACTTAATTATTTATTACAAAAATAAATTATAAATTATTTTAAATGTCCGAATAAATATATGATAAACAATTTGAACATTAGATCAACTAGAAAGAATTCGTTTAAATAAAGGTGGCTCTAACAGCCTGTCCAGTCCGACAGTGACAGCATGGACTTGCTTCGTGGGCCCAACGAAGACAGTGGGCTGAATGCGCAGCCCAAAAAGGCTTTGGGCCCAATAAAGGTGCGATGGGTCGATAATAATACAAGGCCCATAGGCCCGTAATCACTTCACAGCGAGGACAATGTAGGAAGAAATTCTATTTCTATTTATTATTTTTCAAAATTTTAAATCCACTTTTAAACCACAATATAGAAGTTTGTGGCATTAAAAAATTATCGGAGGAGGACGTAGTAACTAACTTGGATTTAAAGGAAGAGATTTCCGCACTCTTATAAAAAATGTTTCGTTTTTCTCTCCAACTAATGTGGATCTCACAATTCACTCTCTTTGAAGCCCAGCATACTCACTAGCACTCGAGCCCCTCTCTAGTCAATGTGGGATCCCTTTCGAACTTCTCTTTAAGGTTTTTTAAACACGTTTGGCAGAGATAACTTTTCACATCCTTATAAAAGAATACTTAGTTTCTCTTTCCAACCGAAGTGAAGTCTCACAAAAAAAAATCTAACTCAACCAAATCTTTTATAGTTTGAGTGAGTCGAATTATCAGGTCATATGAACTCCGTGACATAAATAATATAATCTATAATGAATTAATTTATTTTGTTTGGTAAAAAACATATAAAAGGTATAATAAAAGCCACGTGAGAATCAAAATAAGATCTAGACTTAGATTGAAATTATTGTATTTTACAGAACTTTTTGGATTTGACTGACAAAAGTTCCAAACCTCAAAATCCAATTTAGATTTGGGCCTAAAAAATAATAATCAAGAAAGAGAGGGGTTGAATTAAAATAAAAAGCCAAACCTTTTTATTATTTGATTTATTTTTTAAAAGTTTTTTTCTTTTTCATCATATTTATATCATATTTTCTTTTCATTGAAAAGTCGAAGATTTTTCAAAATATTATAATGATAATCTTGAAAATATAAATAGATACTCTTTGAAACAATAAACCAAACTTCAATAAATAAATATATATATATATATATATATATTAAAATAAAATATTTATTTACTTTTCAACGTTCACATTTTGAGCTTTCCAAGGTTCAAAGAGAACATCAAGAAGTTAGTAGAAAGTGGAATGCCTCTAGATAAACAAATAAAATGAAATAAAATTATTATTATTATTATTGTTGTTCAAAAATATTTAATTTTAGTCCCTTTATTTTTTAAATGTTAAGGTGAAGTACACTTTTACCCTTGGAGATTTTTAATTAGTTTGATTTTGGATGATGAATATTTAAAATATTTAATTTCTATTTAGTCCATTATCCATTAAAATTTTAAGATTCAGAATTCCAACACTTGATAGAATGCCAACACAAGTCCTTCCAACATGTTTTGTCCTAATTTACGTGTATCTTAGAAAAATTCCTAAAAGATCACCCAACACGTAAAGCTCACTTAACTGTGAAGTTCTTATGATCGAGCCACAAAAATAAAAAGTGCACCTTATTAACATAGGTAGTGACTTTCAATTCTTTTAAGTCATTCTTAGCTATCATATTCTCAAGATTTTTCTCATTCAGATGTGGTATTGACTCATTCATGTACCTCTCCTTTATTCAAATGTCAAATTTAAAAGAGACACGTTGGGCTCGTGAGGTTCAGTTCTATTCCTTATAGTTTGATAAAACCCTAAAAAAATAATTACTACGGTAAAGACAAAAAATTTTATCCAATCTTATCCTTCATGTAATTTTACAAAACATTAACTATTGCTTTCATGCTTTCATGTGCAAGTAGTAGTAAAGGTAGGCAAATTGAGATTGGAGTGGGACAAGATAAGGTCCAAATGGCAGACAGACATGTCTATGGAAATGGAAAAGGTGACCTTCACTATCACAAAGCATGCACATCACTTACCATTTTCCTCCCAACTTTACAAGGGGCCCTTTCATATTTTTTTACAATATCATAAAAAGGGACAAAGATACTTCTCCAAGTCTTCATTGACATGGGAAGCATGGAGAGCAAACGAGATTAGCATCTCAAATCTGTACGTGGAAAGCTCTAAGCTATCTACTCATTGAACGAGACTAAGAACCCGACCTAACTTGTTATCGAAACAAAAGTGAATGAGACTCAATCGACCATAATGTTGATCGGTGGAAATTCAAAGAGTTAAGATACCACTAAAAGTGGAGAATCAAATCAAATTATTGCAAAGCCTTATCTCGATTTATGTTATTGTAAGAAGCTTTTTGTAATCATTCTAGACTTGTTTATTCTTCAATAATACAAAAGTTTCAAATTCTTTCCGGTATACCACTTGACCTAGACTCAATCGACCATAATGTTGATTAGTGGAAACAGTTAAAGATACCATGAAAAGTGGCGAATCAAATTAAACTATTGCACGGTCTTATCTCGACTCATGTTCTTATAAAAAACTTTTTACAATCATTCTTGAGAGTCGTCAAGACCTTATCTTTGAAACAATAGTCCTCACAATCTACAACAATCAAAATCCATTGATTCTTCATTAATAAAGCAACTCCAAAGAGAGGAGTATACTAAACAAACTAATAAAATACACACACATCATGAACTGATAGCCAAAAGGCCCTGTTTCTATCGGGCTTTTAAGAAACTTGGGGCCCTTACCCTACCCCTACCCCACCACTTACATGGCTACAGAATCTTTGTACATAAAAGACAATGACCCAGAGACCCAAAACTTTCCATCAGCAAGAAAATGACACATGCACCCCCCTAACACTAGCTCTAAGAGGTAGTAGTTTACAGAGAGAGAGAGAAGAAGAGTTTGGAGGGTAAAATGGGAATTTCACCTTCATTCATGGGCAATTGGGGTTTCTACCAGGGCCTCCATAGTAAAAGAAGTGGCCCCAATCCCCATTGCTTCCTGTTTGAACATCATAGCAATCAGGCTGCTCTGTGAATGTGCCAATGCCTTTTGGTGGTTTGAGATTGTTTGATGCATCAACAACTTGAATGTTTCTAAAATAGCTTGCTTTCCCAAATCCTTCATCTGGGAAATGGCCGCTCCCCATTTGTGTTGAAGTGTGCTGTCCATTTGGCTCGGAGTTTACCACTTCACCTCCCCACTCAATCATGGAGGCACTGTCTGCTAAATATGAGAATAGAAATGAAGGCCAATATCCCATTACGTAGCCATTGCCAAATTGCATCCACCAATGCCCCTCTTTTGGATCCTACATAAATCAATCAAATAAACCATTTCAGATCTGCAAAGCTCACAATTGAAGGACCTGAGAGTCAGTTGTACTCGGTTGTGGCATTTCGTCATGAGACGTGGTAGGGGAGATACACTACGAAAGGACCTGAGACTCGGTTGTACTCGGTTGTGGCGTCTTGTCAAGAGACGTTGTAGGGGAGATACACCCCGACTAATAAACGATGTGTTTGGTTGAGTTTTGATTACAACGAAAGAAAGTGTTTAAAACAACTTGCATACACTCTGACTAATCTATAGAAGGAGACGACAGTTCGACGGTCCCTCTAATTCCTAAAAGTATTCGTGTTTATGGTTAATCGTCCCTTTTTTCCCTTAGGCCAATCTGTCATGGTTAAGGCCAAAAGATTCTTAGCAGCATAAGAACAAAGCAATGCCACTTGTTTTTCGCCCCATTAGTGTCTCATTTTATTGTTGCAAGGTAACTATTGATGTGGCCAAAGAATTTGAAATGTGTATAGATATCAGCTGGGTTGGGACAACAACCATAAACTGATGCCCCCACATGCTTATCTATCATCGGTACTATCATTTTCATGGATATTGGATTTTTCTCCTTGTTTCAGAAACTCTCATGCTAATTCAAAAACTATAAAGGCCTGTTTCTGGCTGTTACCTTCCAGACAAGTATACTGATATCGTATTGCGAATTTCGGAACGCCGAGACTGGAGAAATGCTTGCTCCCATCGCGATATCGCTGTTGATTTGAATAAAGCCCGAGCAGAGGAGGTTGTAACAGCCTGTAGCTTGATATGCATCACTCTGAAGCAAACATTGGGAAGAAAGATTATTACGAAAACGCCTCTAACTTGAGCAAAAGAAACAGTAACGATCGAGTGTGTGGTCAGGCTCACCGTCCAGTATGTGAAGAGTCTCGTGTTGTTATCACCGTAGAGATTGGGACTGACCTGTTTGTGGAAGAACAAGAAGTTATGACACTTTCTGGTTTATAAAGTTCATGAAGATAATGAAAAGGATGAAACCTGCCAACCAGCTTCAATGCTATTAAGATCTTCACCAAAAGAGCCTCCCAATATCCAAATCTGTGATAAGCTAAACTCATTTGGCTGTTGAATGCTGGGCTCCCACACGTTCATAGTGGCTTTAGCTCCATAATACTTGTCTCCTTCTACATAAGCTATGGCATGCTAAACAAGCCAAAAAAGAAAATCAGAGCTGAATTGGATTACTTTAAGAGAAAAAGTGTGAGATCCCACATCGGTTGAGGAGAAACATTCTTTAGGGTGTGAAAACCTCTCCCTAGTGGACGCGTTTTAAAAACTTTGAGGGAAAGCCTATAAGAAAAAGTCCAAAGAGAACTATCTGCTAGCGGTGGGCTTGGACGGTTATAAATGGTATCAAAGCAAGACAACGGATGATGTGTCAGTGAGGAGGCTGAGTCCTAAAGGGGGTGGATTGGAGAAGGAATCGAGTGTCTACGAAGACATTGGACCTCGAAAGGGGGTGGATTGTGAGATCCTACATCGGTTGAAGAGGAGAACGAAACAGGGTGTGAAAACCTCTCACTAGCGGACGCATTTTAAAAACCTTGAGGGGAAGTTCGGAAGGGAAAGCCCCAGGAGGACAAAATCTGCTAACGATGGACTTGGGCTGTTACAAATGATATTAGAGCCAAACACCAAGCAATGTGTCAGCGAGGAGGCTGAGCTCAAAGTGGGTGGACACGAGGCAGTGTGCCAGCAAGGACATTGAACCCTAAAGGGGGTGGATTGGAGGGTTGGAGAAGGGAATGAGTGACAGAAAGGACGCTGGGCCTAAAAAGGGGTTGGATTCTGAGATCTCACCTCGGTTGGTGAGGAGAACGAAACATTCTTTAGGGTGTGAAAATCTCTCCCTAACAGAAAGCGGAGAAGCCAAAAGAAGACAATATCATCTAGCGGTGGGCTTGGGCGGTTACAAAAAGCGGAGAAATGGATGATTACCTGATGGCCACTTTGGTTGATGAGATCAGGCTCAGCAGATCTAGGGGGTATTGGGGCTGATCTGTGCTTTTTTCTTCCATATCTCTTCACTGAACTTGCTCTCAAAACATCCTCATGTTTGGTTCTTCTAATGGGGATGGTACCTTCAGGGCACTTTCCATTAACATGCCATAGTTGCTTAATTGGATTCGGTTTTTCACTGGCTTTCTCAGCTACTTTGCTCTCATCTAGCCATTCTGGATGAAAAGTTGGCCTCGTCTGATAGAACACATAGAACCAAGATGAACAAAAACTTATGGATCGAAGAGAAAATGAGAGAAAAATATGGTAATGAACTGATGAAACAAGAACAAACCTGGATTTTGTGGTCTTTAAGGAAAGGATGGTCAAATGCAGGTTGATGAGACATATGAACACAGTCAATTAGGTCCCCATCTGGGCTCTGGTTCAACCAATAGAACAAACATAAGAACAACATTGTATGGTGTTTGGCTCCTAAGAAAGTTAAGACAGAGATTTTAAGAGAAAGTGGAATATGTTCTTCCTTGTTTGGTTCCTTAGAAAACAGAGGAATCCAAACATTTTCCCGGAAAAAACAGAAACCCCATTCGAGTAGAAAAGGGAAGAAAGTGGAACATGTTCATCCTTGTTTGGCTCCCGAGAAAACAAAGGAATCCAAACATTTTCCCGGAAACCAAACAGAAACCCCATTTGAGTAGAAAAGGGAAGGAAGTGGACTATGTTCATCCTTGTTTGGTTCCCGAGAAAACAGAGGAATCCAAACAGACCGCCACTACAAGCAAACCCCATTTGAGTAGAAACGGGAAGAAAGTGGAATATGTTCATCCTTGTTTGGTTCCCAAGAAAACAAAGGAATCCAAACATTTTCCCGGAAACCAAACAGGCCGCAGTTACAAGCAAACCCCATTTGAGTAGAAAAGGGAAGAAAGTGGAATATGTTCGTCCTTGATTGGTTCCTGAGAAAACAGAGGAATCCAAACATTTTCCCGGAAACCAAACAGGCCGCAGTTACAAGCAAACCCCATTTGAGTAGAAAAGGGAAGAAAGTGGAATATGTTCATCCTTGTTTGGTTCCTGAGAAAACAGAGGAATCCAAACATTTTCCCGGAAAAAACAGATACCCCATTAGAGTAGAAAAGGGGAGAAAGTGGAACATGTTCATCCTTGTTTGGTTCCCAAGAAAACAAAGGAATCCAACCATTTCCACCCCATTTTCTAGCATTTTAGAAACAAAACAGAGCAAGATCCACTAAAACCAAACCCAAAATGAATACAGATTACAAACCTCGATGGTTTTAACAGCCGGCTTGTTCAAGCGCCTGAGGTGTTTTCGAACCTCAAGCTTCTGGCGGGAAGCAGATTCCATCCTCGCCGCACAGCACACAGAAACCAGCCCCAAAACACAAAAAATGGCGACCAGAGCTTCCATGGTCCTGCATCTGCTAAACCTAGCAGAACCCATCTCCAAAAACCCTCTTAAACTCACAAATCCACAGCAGTTTCCTCTACCACACCGCCACTAAAAACAAACCCAGAAGAACAATAAGAAGCTCACTCAAGAACAACAATGGCGGACGGCCACCAGGAAAGAAGAAAGGTGTAAAACCCACACGCGCACAACTCTCTAAAAAGCAATGAATTTCTCTCTCACAAAACTGCCCCACTTTCTTGTCATTTTCCCTCCGATTCGGATTGCGCTGTACAAATCATTTTCTTTTCAAATTTCGTAATGGGGAACTGATGATTTAGGACCAATGGATTTGCATGGTCAAATTTGGGAGAGGAAGATGAATGATTTTTGGATATTTTTCATTACGTTACATGATCATCAAGAGAGGGCTTACACATCTTTTTTCCTGACACCCATTAAATTTTAGCCATTGCGTTCCACTTTTTCATTATTTATTCCGTCAAATAAAAAGAGAAAAAGAGGAAAAAATTACCCTTTTTTTCCTTTTTCTTCTTTGTTTTTATCTGAGAATTGACTTCTTGTCATTAGTTTATAGCTCGTATTCTATTTAAACATAGCGGGTGAGTTCGCTTATCTCAAACTCGTGAACTTAGCCGATACAAAACTATATGATAGCACTCCATTTTTCCGATTCGGTAGTTCGATCTATGATTTAGCATTCATGGACATTGATAAGATCCTTCCATTTAGCAACACAAGATGACATAGCCTCAAAGTTAAGGACGAGGTTCAAACGAAAAGAGGTTTACGGTGGATACCTAGGCACCCAGAGACGAGATAAATAGCGTATCCATGTCACATAGGATATAGGATAATATCGAAGCAAAATAATTTTATATTGAGTAACCTTTTGAAAATAAACACGCTAAAAGAACAAACTATGAGTAAATAATGTAACCGTGTCACACGATTCACAATGTAGTATTTATTTTTTTTGAACCAAAATGATTAATAAATAACGCTAATATTAACTTTAACATACATTTATTAAAATTAATTAATTTCACAAGTTATATAATAAAAATAATTTAAAACATTCACGTCGGTAAACTTTATGTTATATTTTTATTTAACTCGCCGTTATATTAATTTTGTGATAAACTTTATATTATAATTTTTATTTAGCCTATTAGGTCTTTTTATGGAAGCATAATTCAAAATTTCCATAATATAATTAAATTATTTAATCCCACGATCCAAAAAAATTTAAAAGGCAAATAATTATGTCATGTCTTAGTGCAACTCATCATTCACCCTCTGATTTCCCACGGTCCTCCAATCTCAATGCATAAAGTGGGCCCCAATGTTACATTAAAGTCTTAATTTATATATTATATAGTTTATTTCATTTAATATTTTGTATATAATATGGTTTAAAATAAAAATAAAACAATATTAATTAATTTAAAATAATAAAAAAAATTTGAAAGCAAAATCAATGTGAATTTTTTTCCACTCAATGTATAGCCCGAGTGCGCCGTATTTACTTATATATCAATAAATCGTATTTATGCCTGATAATATTTGTGAGCTGAGTTAAAACGAATGGAGACATTTTCAGATCAAATCTAATTATTCTGAAGGTAAATTTTTGACTCAAATAATCTTATTAAATAATAAATTCAATTTATAATAATTTTTTTTGGTTAGTTCGTAAAATATTTATTTACTTATTTTTAAATATTTAATTATTAATAGACACTCGATTTTAATATATATTTTAAAAAGTTTTTTTTTTAAATGGTGGGATAATAAAATATAAATATATGTATATATATTTGTTTAGTAAATTAAATTTAAATTAATATGTGTTCACATTAGATAAAAAAAATTATAATTTTTTGAATAAATTTGTAATTAGTTTAAAAGAAAGCTACCAATTTAGTGGAAGAATAAATAGAATATTCCAAAAACGCATTTATAAAAAATTAACTTTAAAGAAAATAACGATATTAATTAAGAAACATTACCCCAACGGTAACGGACAAAACAAGGCTGGTGGGAAACAATAGGGGTAAATTCGTAATTTCCTAAATGGAGGACGAAAATTCCCATTTCCCGAAGAAAAAAAGAGAACAACAAAGTCATCGAACATGGAAAAGCATGTAGCCGTTACAATTTCTATTACCCTCGCTTCTTGGCGGGTCACCCGCAGGTCACGCTAAGTGCGTCACAGCAAAGTAGCTGAAAATTTGAAAAAATAATTTTATTGATAAAATATTAGTCTTTATAAATTGTAATTATATTTTTTAATCAGACAAGAGAAGACGACGATGTATTTACTCATAAGTAAGTGATATTTCAATTATTAATTTTTGGGAAAATAATAAAATATTTATTGTAAATTATGGAGTTCCATGGAAATTGGGTGGAAGAGACATTAATTAAATAAATGGGCCGAACAAAAATTGGCTGGTAGATGGGCTTGTATGGGTTGCAGAAATCAGCCCAAATAAAGAAATGGGCTGGCCCAACTAAAATAAATGGGCTGGCCCAGTTGAAATAAAATAACAAGAAATGAAAAATATACAAAACAAATATATATATTAGCCAAAATTATTAAAAAAAAAAACATTTTTTTTATTTTTAATTTCTTGTGTAGTTTAATTAAAAGCTTAAATGAGAATAGAACAAAAAGAGAAACTTCAAACTATAGGGGCAATTTTGTAATTTCAGCTGTTTTTAATTGATGGGTTGTTTTGTTTGTATGGATAATAATGTATTATGGATCCCTTTACACCTCAATGATTATTAACTAATCTAATTATGGTCCGCTCCATCGAGAGAGGTATCGACTTTAATGAAATAGTTTATGTTATCAATTCTTAATAATCACTTACACGATCGAACCAAACAAATCGTTAATAAATCTAAAAACGATATTGTTTTTTCAACCATAAAAAAAATAATAAAAACCCATGTGGAGTATATATCTGGTCACCCAAATAAATAATTTATTTTTAATTTTTTTTGTCAACCTACTAATAATAATAAAAAAAAATAATATTTTTATTGCTTAAAAATTTAAGAATATTAATGTTTGTTTATAAATATATATATATATATATTTTAAAATTTTAAAAGAATTTTTTAAGTTTTTAAAAGAATTTAAGGATATTGGTAAAAATTTAGAAGTTAAAATGTATTTTTAAAATATTTTTATTTATTTAACTTTTTAATTAAAACGATGCCATATATCACGAAAGTTGAAGACAAAGAATAATATCCAATTCAGAATAAAGTTAGATAAATTGAAGAATAATTTGGAGAGTTGATGATAACGACTGTGAATTCCAAATTGTGCGTTCGATCTCAGTTGCTACAATTCCAATCCAAATCCGCTTCCCATTTTTCTGCTACTTCAGAATCTCAGTTCCCCATCCAGTCACTTTCACTTTCTTTCCTCGCTCCTCGCCCTGTTCTTCAATTCGGGCAATGGTGGATGAAATTCCGATCAAGAGAAATAGGGTATGGCCGCACGTTTTTGATTTTCTCTGCATTACTATTCCATAATCATAAAGGTATCTTTCATGGGAATCAAAACAAGATCAATTATGGAACAACAGCCTTCCGCCCAACTTTAAAGGTTGCGTGGGACGATTCCCATTTCGTTTTCCCCTCTCATCCAAGGAATTTTCTGTTCTATCTTCTGTTTACTTGCCTTCTCCGATTGATCTTTCGTTGATCCTTATTTCGCATGATTTTCTTTGAAGCCATCTCTCGTCTGTGATTCCTCCCTTGCGGCAGGGGAGTTTGATTCTGTAACATTTGTTCACGTTTTGGACTCGGATTTCTTCATTTCCAGTTTTAGAGCTATGGATTATTATTAGTGTGGCTGGTGATTTCATTCAGATTCATGTTTCTGCTGGTTGTTGGTGAAATAATGGGCTAAGTTTACAAGTGATTAAGTAGTTAAGTAGTCGATTTTTGTTGTTTAAATTGATATTAATGAGGTTTTGGATGTGTAAGATTCACTGTCCTTCATCCCTTTGCCTTTGCCAACCTTCCCCTCATATACATTCCACTGGATCAGTATCATTAGATTTGCAAAACTCACCACATTTGCCTTCACGAGATGTGCCAGTCATCGGAACTTCTGGTTCCAGTGTTGAGACCCTTGAACCTAAGCGCGACAAAGTGCCGGAGAGTGAGTTTGGAAACAAGAGCAGTTTGAGGAAGCTGAATTCGCGGTCAGGTGTATCAAAGGAGAAGCATGTAAAAACTGTACAATGGATGGATTTTTCAGGCAAAGAACTTGCTGAGATCAGGGAATTTGAAGCTAGGTAATATCTCTTACCATTTAATCTCTCTCTTCTCATTTGAGACTTGAAGAGCCTGGAAGGAGTGGAGAAGGTGTGATCTCTGTTTTTAGCATCTCGTAAATCATGATCGAGGAGATCGAATATCATCCAAATAATTGAAATTCAGGGTCTTCCTTCTATTTAATTATTTGATTTTAGAATCTTTACATCTCATGAATTGAGTTTGAGAAGATTTAATGTCATCAAAATAATTGAAATGCTGTTTCTTTCATTGATTTATTATTTGATTAGATCTTGTATTAGTATGGAATTACCAAGTTACTTAAATATCAAGTTATACAATATAATCTGTTCATATTAACACAACATACTGAAACTTGATCGAATATTGGAGGTATGATGAAATAATATGTACTTAGAAGGATGGAACTGCAATTACATTTGATGCTTTAGATGTTCATACCAGTTTAAAGATATTTGAGATGATGCTTCATGTCCCTATTCCAAAATCTTTGAAGAGTTCATAAACTTACAGATGGGATTGGAATGCCCAAATTTGAGTTTTCTTCATGATGGCTGCTGTTTTCTTGTGAATGAACTATACATACTGACTACTGATCGTGTACGCGTGTGCGTGTACATATTTTTCTTATGCAACAGTGAAGATGAAGATTCGGATTATGAAGACGAGGATAACGGAAGCTGCATCTGTACTATTTTATGAAATTTCTCAGTAGCTTAGATTTTCAAATTTAAAAAAGAAGAGGAAGTAGCTAACGAAGCCCGCTTAATGTCGGTTACAATCATATTCGTCCTGAAAGGTCTTTGATGCTTCTTTGTTTTCATTTCTCAGATTAGAATATGTTGTGAGAATGAAAGGCAAAATGGAGCTTTATTTACCAATAATGTACCTAATTTATTTGTTTTATGAAAATGTTGTTAATTCTTCAACATGAACAAATTTCACTTTTCACTTGATTGGCAAAAGAATTCTCTGCTTTGTAAATTATATACTGAATGTTATCTCATGAGGCCACTACTTATACTCTAAGCTTCCATGATTGTCTAAATTATTGATGCATGCTGCCTGAGATATGAAATTTTGTTATATTGTTTTGCTGCATTTTAATGTTTCTAAAGTGCAGACTATTTGAACCAGAGCAGATTCCTACATATGGGATCATTGAAACTCATTGCCTTCGCCTTGTAGACCTTCGAAAGATGCGTCTACGTGGTGTTCGTGGACTAAAGTACCCAGAGATGTAAACGATTAGCACTGCAAACACAAAGCCAGCTGGGAACCCAATTCCTGCACCTATCCAGGAAAACACTTCTTGCTTTTCTTCCTCCTCAGCTTGTTTTGTCGGTTGCTCGTCTTCTGGACATGGCTGTTGGATTTGAATTCCACATAGCCCACTGTTGTTGGCATAATAGCTTGGAGTGTTCATGGTGTCCATCTGACCCCCAACTGGAATCTTGCCGCTAAGCTCGTTGTTACTCACGTCAAGAACCGTCAACTGTTGCAGCTTGATTAGTGATTCTGGGATCGAACCCGAGAGCTTGTTGTGAGACAAGTCCAAGGTCTCCACATTTTCCAAGTTCCCAAAACTTGATGGTATATGGCCAGATAGGTTGTTGTATGCCAGGTTGAGAAGCTTTATGCCCTTCAGATTACCAATTGATGCTGGAATCTCTCCACTAAAATGGTTCCCTGACAAGTCTAATAGTGAGTAGATGTCAAGACTGGGACGAGTTGCAAGACCTAAAGTTGACTTCTTCCAATTCACTATCAAGTCATTGAACTCAATAAAGATGTTGAAGAAGTTTTCAGAGAGAGACGAGGCCGTTCTCGGTGTCTCTACCATTCCCTTTAGTTCCCCTACCTCAGTTGGAATTTCTCCAACCAAATTGTTACTTGAGAGATCAAGGATGTGTAGGCTACTAAGCTTGGAGATTCCTTTTGGGATCAAACCCGCGAGGGAGTTATTTCTCAAACTCAGAACTTGAAGCGTGGGATTTTCGTAAAGAAAGTCGGGCAATTCACCAGAGATATTGTTGTTATGAAGATCAAGGTGTTTGAGGAATGTAAAGTTCGTTAAATTCTTGGGGAAGCTTCCAGAAAATCTGTTATTGCTTAATGAAAGAATCCTAGTTTGCTGAGGGAATGTTGTGGGAATTTCGCCTGAGAATTCATTTGAAGAGTAATCTATGTATGAAAGAAATGCACCTGGATCAAACACTGGGAATGTATCCCCTGATAGTCTGTTTGCTGACAAGTCCAACAGCAGTAGGCGATGAATCTTCGTGATCGATTTTGGAATACGACCCGAAAAATTGTTTCCAGACAACATTAGCAGCATAATAGAATTGGCATCACCCATGTTTTCAGGCAGTTCTCCAGAAAAGTTGTTCCTAGACAGCGCGAGAACAGACAGACTCAGTGACTCGAAGAGACGAGGAGGAAGAGAACCCGAAAGCTTGTTGTCTGAGAGAATTATGGAACCAACATTCATTTCAGCAAGCCATAAAGGAAAACTTCCTTCTAGTTTGTTTTCACTCAAGTCCAGGAAATTCAGACCCTTCTGCAAAGAAATCCATTCAGGGACCTCTCCTACAAGCCCACACGACTTCAACGACAGTCGAGAAAGCATGCACTTCGGTTTTAAGCTTGTAATGCTGCTATTCCAAGTCATCAAATTGCCTCCAATCAACAAATCTACAAGCCCTTTCATATCGAACAACAACCTCGGAATATACTGGCCAAGTAAGTTGTTTTGCAGTTCCAGCGTTTTCAAGTTTTCCATTTTCTGTATTGATGTTGGAATAGTTCCATTCAGTTTGTTATTGCTTAAAGCCAAATAAGTCAAGTTGGACAGAGTCCAAATATCTGAAGGTATCCCCATTGTGAACTGATTGTCCCTCATGTCTAGTACCTCCAAAGATTTCAGATTGACTATTGAAGCCGGGATTTGGCCGACAAATTTGTTGCTACGAATCGACAATTTCTGCAGCATTTTCAGGTCGCCAATCTCGTCGGGAAGTTTCCCTGTTAAAGAATTGCTATCCAACTTCAGAACTCTCAAGTTTCCAAGAAGCTTCACATCTGCAGTCAGAGCTCCACCGAGCAAATTGCTGCTCATGTCGAGCAATTGAAGGTATCGTAAACAATAGAACTGTGGAGGAATCGAGCCACTGAATTTATTCTGCATCAGATTAAGAGAAACCATCTTACTTAGATTACTAAACCCAGCTCCTGAGATTTGCCCTTCAAAGAAGTTGGAAGAAAGATCAAGTAACATCAAGCTTCTAATGGTGAAAAGTGGCACCAATGCTTTAGCATCAAGTGGCAATGGATCATCAGTAATCCTCAAAGCAAGAGAGTAAAGATTGAGACCTCGAACCGTCCTTGGGCGAGAATCCGGAGAAGAGCACACAACTCTGTCCCATTGGCAACAATCCGAAGTCGAGTTCCATGAATCCAAAGAAGAGAAGAGAGAGATGGAGGTGTTGGGAGAATTTGTAGTAGAGAGAAGGGAGGCTTTGAAGAGGAGGAGAGCTTGCTTTTGTTGATCGGGACACGATAAAATCTGAGTGACGAAGAAGAAGAAGAAGAAGAAGATATTGATTATGAGTCCGGTACGAACAGGTAGGAGACGGAGATCTGGCATGGATGCAGCAGAAGCAAGGTTCAAGTGAGAGGGAAGAGAAGATGAAATCCTGTGGAACATTTGAAATTCTGATATGTTCATAACTATATATATACAGAGGGGAGGGAACTAAAGTTGATGAGTGGTATCGAAGTCAATGGTCAAAAGTCAACGACCAGTGTTTGGGGGAAAATGTTGCCAAAAGACAATGTTGGGTGGAAAAAGGAGAGTATTTTCAGCTGATGTTAGTGGATGGACCCTCTAAAATGGGTGCATTTGGCCCATCATGAGCCTCGTGACCTCGTGACCGTAGATACGAACCTGATCTCCTAGTCAAAGGTACGCGGTTTAGCTAAATTCAACTTGACTCGAATTTGAATTTGTTGATATTATGGATTTAATTAAATAAGTAATTAACAACAAAAACAACTTAGTCAAATTTGGTGGCTTAATTAATATTATCACATCCTTCATTTCCTTATTTTAAAAGACGGAATAATTTCTAGGTAAAAGAAAGGGTGATTAAAAATATTTTTTTTTTTTTGTTGATTAAAATATCAAAGTCTAATTAACAAAATAAAAATAATTATAAAAAATTACAATATTTTTTATTTATTTATCAAAGAACCACTAATTTGTGGAAATTTATGATGTTGTGATAGGCATTGTTATTTGTTTATTCTGACAAGAAATCATGATGATATCTTCTGTGTTTATTGCTTGACCTTTTATTATTTAATTTTCCCTAAAAAAATATTTTTCTTCTCTAATTCTTCAGTCTTACCTTCAAATTACTCAATAAATGGAATTTAGTTGGAAATTTCTGGTCAAAATGATCAATTTGGAATAATATTTTTTTTTTTGGATGAGTTCAATTTTGAAAATGAGAAAATTAGTAATGATATTTGGGTTGAATTTCGATATTTACGTATTAGAAAATTTGAGAAATAAGTGGTTTTCTAAGCGTGTGGTGTAATTTAAATTCTTCACAAATTTTCATCATACATAAAAATGACTAAAATGCCCTCGCGACTAAAATGCCCTCGCACAATTTCCTTACCTGAGTGCGTAATTAACTAATTTTGAATATACATTTCTTTTTGGAAAGTGAGGACCATTTTCTCATAGTTTCTCCATTATTAACGCAAGTCTGTCAAGACAGAAAATCATATTCTATTATTACTGTATTTTAGATGAACTTTGGCCGATCGTTTCAATCTCGCCTTTCTTCTCTCAAACTAGACTTTTAAGTCTTACAATGCAATGTCCCATGTTCCAGTCTTTTCTTCTCTCAAACTAGACTTTTAAGTCTTACAATGCAATACAATGTCCCATGCTCTGACACTTTTGACTTCAAAGTTCTAATGATTGAGTCATCGAACATTGTAGTGCACTTTGTAGTTTTTATGATTCAATCATAAAAAAAAAAAAAAAAAAAATGCACATTGTTGATATAAGAAATAACTATCAATATAAATTAAGAATGCCGATCTTTTAATGAACTTTTCTACTAATTACTCTCGTTAAACGGAATCAATTTCATGGTTTTTGGGTACCCTGGTATTTTTTCTTCCATTTTTTTTCCTCGATTTTTTTGCATTACGTTTCGTTGATTTTTAATTTACTCTAACTTCCAAATTATTTAAGAACAAAAAGAGAAAAAACGAAATTGAATTTCTTGTACCAGCAAAAAGACTTAATTTTCAAAAACTATATAATTTTTCAAACACAGGTTGGATGATCTAATTATAAAATGAAACAATCAATATCGACTTACTTTTCAAGAAGGTTTTAAAAAAATTGAAAACTAATTGAAGTAATATTGTTTTTGAAATTATATATGTATACTGGTATAAAATAAAAACCTAAAAACAATTTTAATTAGAAAATAAAAATCCAAAACCATTATCAAATAGTCCCCGTCCAATTAAACAAGCTTTCTTTCTTCTTCTTTAGAGATTTAAACAAGCTTTCTTTCTTCTCTTCTTCTCAAGAGATTTGGTCCGTGATCCATGCCTTGACCTGTTGAGCTAAACTCGTGTTGGCCTAGAAAACAACCCGCTCTACTTGACCAATTGAGCTAAGCGCGTGTTGGCCTAGAAAATAACCCATTCTACTTGACCAATTGAGCTAAGCTCGTGTTGGCCTAGAAAATAACTTTTTCTACTTAACCAGTTGAACTAAACTCGTATTGGTTCTACTTGATCAATTAAGCTAAACTCATGTTAGCCTAGAAAACAATTCTACTTAACTAGTTGAACTAAACTTGTATGGGTCTAGAAACTAACCTGTTTTACCCGACCAATTGAACTAAATTCATGTTGGCCTAGAAAACAAACCGTTCTACTTGACCAGTTGAGTTAAACTCATGTTGGCCTAGAAAACAACCCGTTCTACTTAACCAGTTGAACTAAATTCGTGTTGGCCTAGAAAACAACCTGTTTTACCCGACCAATTGAACTAAACTCGTATTGGCCTAGAAAACAACCCATTTTACTAGACCAGTTGAGATAAACTCGTGTTGGCCTAGAAAACAACCCGCTGGGGCCCGCTATGCCAAAAGCGAGAGAAACCCCATCCCTCTCTTTCCTTTTTTCGCCGCCGACATCGAGGTGTCAAACCTTCCCGTCGATGTGAGCTCTACTTAACCAGTTGAACTAAACTCGTATCGGCCTAGAAAACAAACCGTTCCTAGGTAGAACAGGAAAAGGAAGGGGGTAGAGAGTGCGTAAAGAAGCATCATAAACATTGCAAATTCAGACAAGAAAAAGACAGAACAATAAACAGAGTTCAAATTGCTATAATTAACAGGAGTGATAATTACAATGCCCAACCAAAAAAGATAGCAACAGCAACAACAGCAGCAGAAGCATTGTACAAAGCTACCTCAGTTTCTCAGCCAAAAAAAGCCTCTTCTTTTATCACAATTTACCCTCCATCTTCTACAAGCACTGAGCTTCAGAAACAGAATCCCAACAAATGTACAACACTCCATGACCCTTCTCTATACCCTCACCTCTTTATTTACTATGTCCAATAAACAGAATAAATAAATAAATAAATAAATAACCGACAAAAACAACATGGCCAGCTAGTCAGCTAGTCGGCCAGCCAACTGACCATCGTTTACGCATCCTAAACCTTTACCCAAAATGAAAATTAGGAGTGAAGATTTCGATACATCTTCATCTTTGATAAGTTTTTCTTTCCAGATAGACCTCTGCCTAAACTCTTTACAAAACAGTACTTAAGGAAAACAAATATTAGTCATGCTTTCTTACCAAGTTGAAACAAAGACTAGATGAAGCGCTCTCGTTTGTTTGTAACCAGTTAGTTCGATTTTCCAAGTACTACAAGGACTTTCTTTCCGTATGGGCTCGTCCTAAGTACAGGCGCATGCAGCTTTATTGCTTCCACGAGTTTAGTATGAAGAGTACCCTGCAGCGGGAAAACATTGATCTAATTGCATTAGAAATCAGTTCGACAATCACCTATAAATGTAAACACTAACGCTTCCATAAACCTTCATTTGAAATAGAAAAGTGAAAGAACATTCAGATGCCGTAATATTTAAGAAAAATCGACATTTTGCATTCAAATTTCCACAACACCAAAGTGTTATGACCTTCGAGTAGAAAAGGAGGTGTCCAAAACTAACTGCAAAAAAAGACTCTATTGCTAAAAGGACAAGACTGAGATCATAATTACGTCATGATTACAACGGCCATGAGGCATACATTTTCGGTCGGAAAGAAACTCAGTTATAGTTGGAGGGCTTTTTTGTAACCTGATTAGCAGAATTCTCAAGATTGTAGTTGGTATGACATAGCAACATGGGATGTGTAGTGTTTTTCATGATGTCTGACTTTTGTTCTAACTTTTCAAGATATAAATTTGAAGAAGTCACAGGCACCATTCGACAACAGAAGGTGTCAAAGGTGTTAAAAGTGGTACCTACGTTCCCTACACAAAAAAAATTAACATCCTAGACTTTCACACATTCCTCATACATATGAACACAGATACCAAAAAGAGAAGGGAAATATTGGCCTTGCTAACCTTTGTACTGCCCAATGCAGTTTGAATTGCATAATTGCCATATGGGTCCTGCATGATTTTATCAAATCGCTGATCATTGATCAATTCGAGCACAATTTTAGAGATATCTCCGCATTCCCTTGCAGATTCAAGGCATTTTTCAACAACATTACTACTATACTTCTGCATGGCCAAGTCACCAAAACTACCCTCTAACTGTTTGACTATAGCTTCCGTATACCATCGACGCTTAAGCCTTAGGATGAATTGCACAACATAGTTCCTGCATATAATATAATTTAGTGAAATATAACTTGTCAGTTCTAATCCATAGTCCCAAGTCAACTCCAATATTCATATTGGAATTGGAGTTGAATATATACATCTCCAGAATGTAGCCATTGTAAGAAAAATCACGAATTTTGTATATGTTTTGGGGTTCACAATGTCACAATCGCCCCTCTTCGAGACTTATAAAGCGATTGTGCGGCACTTACTCAAGCCCTTGAATAAGTTAACCAACTGAAACGGCTTTAAAAAACAGGGTTAGAAAATGTTTTTAGAGAACGTTTTGGAAAGCATTCTGAGATAGCCAATTTTATGCACTAGCAAGCAATAAGGAACCAGAAAAGCATTGATAACATAGAGCCTAGATAGGAAATTTTGATAATTTGTTGTATCCCCTATCGTATATTATGAGGCAAATTGTGTATGGTAAACTTGCATATTAAAAGTCATACGCTTACAAAAGAAGGAAATAAAATGAACATACAAAAGAAGACATATAATGAAAAATGAATAAAAAGGTTGGTACGGCCATGCAGCCATGAGCAAGGCATAAGAAGGACCATGACCCACCGGATTGGTAACAAGTTGAAATTATCCAAGCATCTACAAAGCAGTTTATCTCACATGAATTATTCAGTTATATGAAAGCAAAAAAAAAAGAAAACAAAATGCTCTCGAAGTAGTCAAATACAAATGAGAAAAGACATTAGAAAAGAGACCGATTAAATTTAGAAATTTGGAAATTCTAAAAGGGTCCAGCATGATCTTGTGGCTACGTAAAGAAAATAATTCTTAAAATTCAGAATCGTTTTGGATCAAATGAAGAAAAGGGTTTTGGAATAAAAATTAAGGAAACAAAGATATATCCAACGCATTGTGATCAACGCATATTAAAGAAAAGGTTAGAGGAAAAAGAAAAGAAAAAAAGAGTTAATTACCCATATTGATCTTGGGAAATAACCAACGCATTGTGAGCAATCTCACTGATTAAATTATCTCGGAGTACACTATTGGAACAAGTGAGGTATTTTTGAAGCACACAACAACCATGACGATCAGTCGCAAGATCAACACAACTATTTCTTACAGCATCAAACAGTACCTGCAGCGAAAGTGATAACCCCAGAATTAATTATTTGTTTCACAGAATTCATGTTACAAAATGAATCTTCCTCAATGTCAAAGACCAGTTGAGGAGGAGGAGGAGGGGGGTTACACACGCCTGATTAAAAGATTAAAGAATACCAACCATGCAAATCGTATCTACTTCCACCGAATTTGGACCCAAAAAAGAAAAGTTCAGCCATCAATATCAATATGGCTAAAAATGGTATTATATTCAGTAACAAAAGACATCAGGCACAAGTCTAAAAAGATTGTTAGTGATTGATATAACTCCTTACTTTACCAATTAAACCATATAACTTCCGAACGAACAATATAAGGATCCACGGAGAACCTTGACAAAGAAATTATAGAGAGAGAATAAACTGCTTGTTGGGTTGTCACGTTTCACTTTTTAAGGAGGGAGGGAGGACAAGTACTTGAGAAGGTAATTTTCTAGCAGATTTAGAAATACAGATGCAAAAACAAAAGTCTTAAGTAGTCATTCAAGCATCATTGAAAACTCCAGTGTTTAACTTATCATAACCTCTTAAACTCGCTTTCTTCAATGTTCCACTCACCTGATTCTATAAAACCATATACATGAAAATTTTCTCAGCACATTTAAAGATGTGGATATATTAATTGTTACTGGGAAAAGACTAAGAAAAAATTGGGAGAAACAAAAAATTTGAAAGGAAGTAAAAAGTTGGGACCTGTGCACTCAGATTTTCAATTAAATCCTTTCCTCATATACAGACTTCTTCGAAATTTCTTGCTTCTTGTCATTCTACCCTTCGAACTATTTCCTCAAAAAAAAAAAAAAAAAAAAAAAAAAAAAAAAAAAAAAAAAAAAAAAAAAAAAAAAAAAAAAAAAAACTACTTGCAGTTACTGACAAAATATCTTAATCCCAAGGTTGCCACCTTGGCTACCAGAAATTATCCATGGCTTCCATACATTCTCCTCTCAAAGGTAAACTATGTAAAAGGCCAATCAAATACTTTTGGAGACTTGCTATCACTTGAATGGGGCATAACTGAAGGAACAATTTGAATGAAAAATAGCAAAACTCCCCAGAAAAATGGACTAAAAGGGAAAGAGATCAAATTAAAAAAGGTAAGCACCTTTTTGTAGTTCTAAACTACAGATGAAAAAGCAAGCACCTTCTTACGTGAAACGAACAAATTCAAAGAAACAGAGCTAGAAAATATAATCCTGACCTCACTGCTAGGCATTAAATAATCAAGGCAATGTTGTGCAACATGGTTTCCGTTTACGTTTTTCATCAGAGTCACCATACCAGACTTCAAAGACGAGACAATCATGAAAACTTGCTCTTGGGTTTTAAGAGTCTCAATAACCTTCTGAACAGCACGAGTCCTGTGATTGAGAAAAATGAATTTGGAAGAAAAATTAAAAACATTAAAAAGAAATGCAATGAAGTCCATAAATTCTTGTGTTTGACCATTGAGGCATAGAAAATGACAGGAAAAGAGCATACCCATGCATGTCACATGAGACTAGAATAATTTCACCATGGTTCTGTGTAATTCTACGTAGAAATTTCATCCGCTGATCTTCATTGCAAACTTCAAGCAGCTTCTGTACTAGATAGTTTCCAAAAGGATCTACCATAAGGTCAACAACATGATCAATGATTTCATTGAAAATCTTCTCAATATCTTCATCAGTACCCTCCATAAATTTCCGTTGCAAGAAACGGCAACCATGTTGGTCTTTTGCCATTAGAAATATTTTACCTCTGACTTCATCAACAGAGTTAAATCTTTCAGGCACTAACTTGAGATTTGCAGATTCCAAGTACAAAGCAGATGAGCTTAGTTCATTACGAAAAATGCGTTCAGTAGCTGGAGCAAAATTGTTGTGCCGAACACAGCTATTTGAGCGGACAATTCTACTTCGGTCAACATGATTGGCTGATTTATCAGCACCAATAGACATAAACCTCATAGCATCAACTGCGTTCAGTCGGGTATTCCTAGCAAGGATCTTTTTAGGAAAGGAAACTTTCTCCATACCTTGAACTGTGTCAATATAGCGCGTTGAAAATGCAGGATTTAAGTGCTTTGAAACACTATGAAATGCACATGCCTCCCAAGATGCTTCACGATTCAACTGTTCGAGATGGCGAGCAATTGGAACCTCATAATATTTCTGCTTACCACCTTGACATGAAGTCCTACTTGAATGATTCTCCTGTGATTGATTAGGAAGCCAACGTTGCTGAATATAAAGATGCTGCGGGTATGGATACTGCTCATGCATCCTGTACAACTGCTCCTCTTCAGTATAATTCCAACCCATTTGCTGACGATTTATCTGTTGCGGATGTATGTACTGAACATGAGACTGCCCATTATGGATTATTTGCTGCCTTTGAGATGTGATAGGAAACTGCAAATTCTGAGCAGACACATTTGCCACCTCATAAGTCAATGGCATAGCAGGGGAGGAAGTCTCCAATGGCTGAAGCTGACCAGCCTGCCACTTTTTATACTGATCAGGTATATGTCGAGAAGGAGAGTTTTGGTGGCCAAGTCTTATCATATGAGGATCATGAACACCATTAATCAAGTGATTTGAAGAATCCAAAGCACCTAATGCCGATGCATCCACATTGACTAATTGTTTGATCAAGTTATCTGAGTAATGATCCTCCAACCTAATGGCATGACCCTGCAATGACTTCCAAGTACGCCCCTTCGCCTCATCACCGAAGTTCAGCTTTTCAAATGCAAGTGCCAAGGACCGGTCTCCTGGCATAGCATCTTTCCTAGTTAGCATTTGATCCATGGAGGATTGCTGGAGTGTATTCATAGAGATATTTCCATCCATCAAATTCCCATTGCGATGGAAGTTTCTAATGGAAGTCTCTTCATAGGGACCCACAGGTATTGAAAACAACCCCTTTTCTTCAGCATGTGCATTACCAGATGCAACATTTGGAATCTCATCACCAATAAGCCTTGCAAGGTCCTCAATTTCCAGTTCAGTACCCATATCTTCCATTGTTATAACGAACAAGAACACTCCCTCTTGAAGAATAAATGATAGAACGACACAAATATTTCAGCCTTCAGCCTGCCAAGCAGCAAAACACACTCATATAGTTTATAGTATCAATGATCAGTTCATAATTCCATCAAATTTCCAGCCTACATTGCAAAAAGAAACAACCAAATCACTGAAATCCCACAACCCAGACAAAGAACGACGAAATCTCAAACAAGAACCATCAATCACAATCCAATAAAGGATCACCTAGCCCAGAAATTTTACGCGATCACCCACTAATCGACTGTACCCTTCAAGACAACAGTAAGAACAGAACGTTGAGATAGAATCAAGAACAAATTGCTTAAGTATCAGGCAACTCCTACAGAACATTAACAAGAAAAGAAGAACAAAACGATCAATGCAAGAAAGGGGAAAAACACATGCAAACACACAAAAAACAAATCGACGTATAAAATTCCCGAAAAGCACAAAAAATCAAAATCCACATCAGAGAAAGCGCCCAAAAGATGATCGATCATACACACACAACTTGATCACAAAAAATCAGATCAAAGAAAACTAACCGAGTAGCCGATGAGAAACAGCAAACAGAGGAGAGGAAGAAGGCCAAAAGTAGGGAAAGTATGAATATAAAGGATGCAATGGAATAGAAGAAGAAGAAGAGCGGCGGCGTGAAGAAGGAGAGAAGGGATTAAAGGAGGAGAGATTATAGGAAAAACAAAGAGAGATTGGAAAATATCAAAGCAGTATCATGCATGGATTTAGATTGTTACGTTTTCCACTCTTTTCATTCTTTTTTGTTTCTTTTGGATTGTTCATCAAAAATCAAAACTAATTTTTTATAATTTTTTTTTCTCTCTCTTCATTTTATCCCATTTTTTTTTTTTTTTTAAATGAAGATTTGATTAAGTTAGGATTTGTTTATGGTTGGAATTGGTTGCTTGCTTGCTTGATTGGAAGGACCGTCACTTTTCTACTTTTCTCTTTTAGCTTAGCTTGATTGAGCGTATGGCAACGAGCTCTTTGGATTCCATACTCTAGTTCAGATCCCGTTGCATCGAGCCCTTTGGATTCCCTATTCTAGTTCAAATGTGTAAGCAATGAATTAGAGCCGCGTCTGGTGAGCAAGCTTTAGTCTAAAAAAGTGAGACTCGACCAAGTAACCCACCTTATAAACCATGTCCCACTAAACTTCCTAGTTTTTAACCCCTATATCCACTCGCCTTTCTATCCTCAGTTGTCGATTGAAATGAGTCTCTGCTTAACCCTTAAGACGTTCTTGGATGGTTGATTAAAATGAGTTTAAACGCAATTTTGTCTTGGTTGCATGTTGCTATTCCCCATAAGGCAAAATCCATATCCTAAACCTTGCTTATACAATTTCATTAGTTCCGACCTACCTCCGAGCACATTGAACTTTTTAGCGAGAAGCGAGAAAATCAAAATAACTAGCCAAATTTAGCCGTCATTTTAGTATGCTACATTTTTCCTATATTGATCGTACTTTATATGGTACATGAAGACAAAGAAATACACATATGGCACTGTCTTAGATTTTAGATTCTGATAGATTATATTAATTTAATTCGATTTAAAAATGAATCAATAAAATATTCTTATTTCATTTTTAATTGAAGTTTTAAGTATAAATATTTTTTGTGCGTGCACAAATATACGAGCCTTTTGTATACCTAAAGAGCCTAAGCTTATCATTCATCGTCATCTCGGTCTCCAATACAACAATGACTCTACAAAAAGGGTCCGAGTATGAAACATGGATAGAGATGGAGACGAACCATGTTAACATGGCTTAAGCTCCTTAACAAACAAACAAAAGAACAAAATAATAAGACCTAGTTGCACACTTGCAGCCATGGTTAATGGCCTAAGCTCCTTAACAAACAAAAGAACAAGAGAACAAAATAAAGAGCGACTTGAGGAGAAAGACTAGTTGAACACTTGCAGCTAAGCTCCTGACAAACAAAAGAACAATAGAACAAAACAGCAACACTTCGAGAGCAGAAAGACAAGCCATGTCCTTTTTTGACCAACAACAACAACAAGGAATGCAGGTTACAGCCAATCTTAGTCGATTGTGTCGGTCAGTTCACTTTTCCGAGCATTCCGAGCACTTTCTTCCCGTACATGTTCGTCCTAAGCAACGGGACGTGCGGTCTGATTGCAGCCACAAGATTAGCATGAAGAGAAGAACCCTGTTTAACAAACACAAACATTCATGTAATTCAGCAAATCATAACCGTTTATCAAACAGTTTAAGTTTGATACTCACTTTGCAAATCCCAGAATGAGCCAACACTGCTTGAACTGCGTAGTTTCCATATGGGTTAAGCATAATTTGACTGAATCGTTCGTCGTTTATCAACTCATCGATAATTTTCGTCAGATATTCCTCTCCAATAGAAGCACATTTTTCAACAACATTACTGCTATATTTCTGAATCGACAAGTCCGCAAAATGGCCCTCTAAACGTTTCAAGATACCGGATATCACCCAAGGAATTGCAGTAGGATTACGCGCAAGGTCGAATGCAAATTGCACAACATAGTTCCTACATCGTTCCAATGCAAAATCAAGCACTCGGTTTTGAAACATTACTATCACAAAATCAAGCGCTAGTTCCAAAGATCAATCATTGTATATTCAAAGTTCAGAGACTAAATCATGCATAGTCAACGAGTTGAAAAACTAGTTAAAGAACCGAATCACAATGCTGCAAAACAACAGAGAACGGAGTCCATGAACTTTATAAAGATCAAAAGTAGACGCCAAATTGCACAACATAGCTCCTGCATCGTTCCAATGCAAAACCAAGCGCTCGGTTTCGAACAAAATCAAGTGCTAGTTCTAAAGATCAATCATTGTATATTCAAAGTTCAGAGACTAAATCATGCATAGTCAACGAGTTTAAAAAACTAGTTAAAGAACCGAATCACAATGCTGCAAAACAACAGAGAATGGAGTCCATGAACATTATAAAGATCAAAAGTAGACGCCAAATTGCACAACATAGTTCCTGCATCGTCAATGCAAAATCAAGTGCTCGGTTTCGAAACATTACTATCACAAAATCAAGTGCTAGTTCCAAAGATCAATCGTTACATATTAAAGTCAGAGACTAAATCATGCTTAGTCAACGAGTTGAAAAACTAGTTAAAGAACCGAATCACAATGCTGCAAAAACAACATAGAACGGAGTCCACGAACAATATAAAGATCAAAAGTAGAATTACCCGTATTGGTCTTGGGAAAGAAATAAAGCATTACATACAACCGCGGTTAGCAATCGATCTCGTTGTCTATGATCAGAACAAGAAAGGCATTTTTGAAGCACACAGCAACCATGTCGATCAGTGGCAACCTCAGCACAACATTTCGTTGCAGCATCGAAAAGGAACTGCAAAAGAATTCATTGCCAGCATTTCATTTCATCACAAAAATGCTAGTGAAAACGAATCCCCAAAGGAGACCCCTTACCTCAATATATTCAGACACCAAAAACTGCAAGCAATGCTGTGCTACATGGTTACCATTAATGTTTTTCATGAGAATCACTATTCCAGGTTTCAATAAGGAGACAATCATGGAAAACTGCTCTGGGGTTTTAAGGGTCTCAATAAGCTTCTGAACAGCCCGAGTCCTGTAGTTTTGAAACAGATTTTAGACATGAAAATGATGGCTGAACAGAGGTAAAGAGACAAACAGTGATAGAGCATACCCGTGCATATTACACGAAATTCGAATGAGTTCACCGGGTCGGTTAACCTGGTAAAGAATTTGAAGCCGTTGATCCTCATCACAAACTCCAAGGAGCTTCTGTATTAAATAGTTTCCAAAAGGATCTATCATGAGCTCAGAAACATGTTGAATGATTTCATTGAAAATCATGTCGATATCTTCCTTAGTACCCTCACTGAACATCCGTTGCAAGAAGCGACAACCGTGTTGGTCTTTAGCCATGAGATATATTTTACCCGTGGCTTCATCGAGAGAGTTACATTGTAGAGGCGGTATCTCGGTCTTATGTTTCGCATAACTAGACAACATAGCAGATACCCTTAAGTTCTCATGACAGACGCAATCCGTAGCGGTTGAAGGAAAACCGAACTGCCTAAAATAACAACTTTGACAAAGATAGCTGTTTAGGCGCATAAAATATTTTTGTTTCTCGGCATCGACAGATGGAACTTTCATACAATCAACTACATTCAGTCCATGGGTCATAATGGGGATCTTTCTAGGAGAACATTGCTTGAAACTTTTATCCTGGCCGTCTAATGTATCTACATACGGTGTCGAAAAAACATGATTTGATATACCTGAACCCACGTAATTTGCAGTCCCATTGGAGAATCCATCATGTTTAGACTGCTCAAGATTGTGGGAAACTGGATACTCAAAACAACATTTCTTCTTAGGACTTCTCAGAAACCGCAACTTCCCGAATGTAGCGTTACCAAACGATTCGAATTGATTTGAATACTCCTGTTGCTGATTATGAAGATCATGAAGGTACTGGTGCTGCCCTTGCATCATGCAGGAGTTGACAAGCTCTTCTTTTGTACAATTCAAACCCATTTGGCCATGATTCATTTGTTGTGGATGCATAAAATGCATAGGGGATAGGCCACTCGGCAACATTTTCTCGAGATGAGACGATATAGGAAATGGCATCGCAGGCATTTCATGAGTCGATGGCATAACAGGGGAAGGAGTTTCAAATGGCTGAAGGTGACAAGCTTCCCCATTCTTGAGGCCATCAGAAACAGGCCTTGGTGAGATTGATATCTGAGGGCTATGAACTTTCATATGAATATCATAATAGCCATTGTTCAAATGATGTGAAGACCTCAAAGATGGATCAGCAACCACTGGTGCTTCAGAAATGAATGATTGCTTATTCATATAGTTTTCAAATTGATCATTCTTCAACCAAGTTCTCCCCGACCTCTCCGCACCCAAACTTAATTTCTCGACTGCAGATGTCAATGACCGGTGGTCTCTGATCGCCCGGTTACTTTCCCCCATCCGAAATTGACCTGTTGATTGCTGAAGCTCATTCATCATGACCTTTCCGTTCTCCAAAGACGAGCCCTTACAGGAATCTGCAACCATCGAAGTCATTCTCGGATGAACTGATTCCTCAGTACGTCCATTCTCACGAGCAACTATCGGATTCTCACCATAAAGCCTCTCAAGATCAGTTGTCAGTTTACAGTCCATTTTTCTATTTTATACACGAGAGAGCTCTTTAAATGACCTATAATTCCAGAACAGTGGCAAGGCTTAAGAACAGAAACACCAATAAATATCTCACTTCACTCACAAAAAAAACAACGCAATGATACAAAGATCGTAAGAACAATGTCTTTTCACTATCTTTCATCACATCAGATTCATACTCAAATGACATCCTTCCATTGTACAAAAACAAACCAACAAGAACTATCGAAGAATCATCAAGTCCTTCACAAAAATTCAAAAAGAGAAGAGAAAATCAACCCCGGATCATCGATCGACACCTAAAGAACCTCATTAAAACTCAACTCAACCACATTATTAGATATCCAGCTCGAGAATACATGATCAAACGAGGGCAAAATCCAAGAAAATCCCCAAAAAAAACCGTAATCATCACAAAAAGTAGAATCCCCAAAGAGACAATCAATTAAGGGGTAAACAAAAAAAAGATGGATCATAAAGCTAATAAGAACATTACATCATGATGATTATGAAACAAAATCAAGAATCACAGAGATAAACGAGAGAATCGAGACTAACCCAGTTGAGATAATGGAAAGGGAAGCGAGACCCAGGTGAGAAAAGGAAGAATGAGAGTGAAAAAAGGAGATTACAGAAGCAAATAAACAGTGTGTATGAGTGGGAAGAGTGGGAATGAATTGGGAATGTTTCTTATGCTACAACAAACAAATAAGAAGAAGGCAGAAGAGGAGTGGGAAATGGGTGTAGGTAAGGTGAGAAGGAGAGGCGGCGTGAAGAGGAAGAAGAACTAGAAATAGGGAGAGAGAGGGGGAGAGAGGTTGAAGACGGGAGAGAGATTACAGGAAGGGTGGAGAGAATTGGGAAAATATCAAAACCGAATAAAAATCGAAATCGGAACTACTTTCAAATTTTAAAAACTAAATCAAAAGGGAAAATGAATTGAATCAAAAGGATTAGCTATTTACACAAACATGCATGGATTTGGAGTGTTACGTTTTTCATTCATTCTCTCTCTCTCTCTCTCTCTCTCTCTCTCTCTCTCTCTCTCTCTCTCTCTATGTCTCTCTCTCTCTC
This sequence comes from Cucurbita maxima, assembly GCF_002738345.1. Classification (NCBI taxonomy): domain Eukaryota; kingdom Viridiplantae; phylum Streptophyta; class Magnoliopsida; order Cucurbitales; family Cucurbitaceae; genus Cucurbita; species Cucurbita maxima. The sequence continues at coordinate 3,486,929 of NW_019272018.1, forward strand.
TCTCTCTCTCTCTCTCTCTCTCTCTCTCTCTCTCTCTCTCTCTCTCTCTCTCTCTCTCTCTCTCTCTCTCTCTCTCTCTCTCTCTCTCTCTCTCTCTCTCTCTCTCTCTCTCTCTCTCTCTCTCTCTCTCTCTCTCTCTCTCTCTCTCTCTCTCTCTCTCTCTCTCTCTCTCTCTCTCTCTCTCTCTCTCTCTCTCTCTCTCTCTCTCTCTCTCTCTCTCTCTCTCTCTCTCTCTCTCTCTCTCTCTCTCTCTCTCTCTCTCTCTCTCTCTCTCTCTCTCTCTCTCTCTCTCTCTCTCTCTCTCTCTCTCTCTCTCTCTCTCTCTCTCTCTCTCTCTCTCTCTCTCTCTCTCTCTCTCTCTCTCTCTCTCTCTCTCTCTCTCTCTCTCTCTCTCTCTCTCTCTCTCTCTCTCTCTCTCTCTCTCTCTCTCTCTCTCTCTCTCTCTCTCTCTCTCTCTCTCTCTCTCTCTCTCTCTCTCTCTCTCTCTCTCTCTCTCTCTCTCTCTCTCTCTCTCTCTCTCTCTCTCTCTCTCTCTCTCTCTCTCTCTCTCTCTCTCTCTCTCTCTCTCTCTCTCTCTCTCTCTCTCTCTCTCTCTCTCTCTCTCTCTCTCTCTCTCTCTCTCTCTCTCTCTCTCTCTCTCTCTCTGCTTACTTTTTCCTCTTTTTATTTTTTAATTCACTTCTACTCACCAACTTCCAAATGCTTCTTGGAATCTTCAAATATATTATTTTAATTTTTTAAATATTGGAAAATATTTTTTATATCTTAATTTAAAAAATAAAAAAAATTGATATGGAATGCCTTTTTAAAATTTAGAAATATTGGAAACAAAATTAAAATTAAAGATTTTTATTTAATATGAAAACCAGAGATTAAATAAAAATTGGGATGAAAACAAAATAAAAGGAGAAAAGGAAGGGAACGGTTAAAGAAAATTAGGAATATTAAAAATTAAAAAGAAAATAGGAAAAATATATATATATATATATATTTTAAAATTAAATTTAAAAAAGGACGCACTTTTCGCAGCTATCGAAACTGATGTTTATTTTGGTTACCTGTGTACCTTTTCTTCTGTATCCTCACTTTTCCAGCCGTTCCATTCCCTCCATTTTTTTATTATTATTATTATTATATATATATATATATATATATATATAGTTTTTATAGTTTTGAATATTTCAAAAACATTTCTTTTGCTTCAAAATTTTTATTTTAGTATTTTTATTTGGTAACTGACCTTTTTTTAATTTTTAATTTATTTATTTATTTATTTATTTATTATGTTTCTAGGTTTTATTTTCGTTTTAATTAATTAATTAATTATCACTAGTTTGCATCATTCTTAATAATTTAAACAAATGGTCAACCTCATTAAAAATAAAATATTAAATGTCAAAGACAAAAAATATATAATAAAGATTAAAAATGAAATGTCAAAGATAAAAGTATTAAATTCTTAAACCTAGGATTAAATAGGAATTAAACCCAAAAATTAATGTAACTTCGATCCTCTTAGTTTATGTATAGACAAAAAGAACAATGGGTATAACAATTTTTTTTTAACGAGAAACAAGAAAATCGAGAAGACAGAAAAAAAAACGAGTTAAACTCCCATACGAACGGATCGATCCTCTTGTTTTATCTGATGTTAGGCCGAGCAAGTTAGAGAGGAAAATAACATAGTCAAAAACAACAATGTTAACCTCCCATACGAACGGATCGATCCTCTTGTTTTATCTGATATTAGGCCGAGCAAGTTAGAAAGGAAAATAACATAGTCAAAAACAACAATGAACATGTTACATTCTTCAACGAGAAACAAGAAAATCGAGAGGACAGAGAAAAAAAAGCGAGTTGATCTCCTATATGATCAGGTCACTTTCCACTTGTTATTGCGGAGCAAAAGATAGAATTGCAATGAACGATACAATTACTAGCGATTTCGACTTCATACAAGGTTGAAGATGCAAGATATCGAACCTCGTACATGAAAATCCACTCCACTGAAGAAGAAATATGTTTCTATGAATCTACAAAAATAAAGAAGAAAAAATGGCCTTTGTTTGGCCATTCACCATCATAAGCTTCTATTTCTCATCTACCTCTCATCAATTATTACTCTCTTCCTCTCAACTACTACTAATTTCATCAATACCCATAGCCTGAATTGTCCATGGGATTCCCAGCAGCAACTGGTTCAGGCTCCTTGATCTCCACCACCACACAATCCGACATTAAGAATGTCTTTGCCACTGAAGCTGCATGCTCTAAGCAGCATCTAACCACCTGATATCACACACCCGACTTCAGATATCGCAGTAATATGTACGACTCGACACTCAATACTTGAGTTTTGTGTCATATCGAATAACTGATATCATTTCTGCTAAGTATTTTTCAGAAGCTACAGCTCTTTCGAACTATTACTACTACTACGACGACGACGACGCAACGAAGAATGAGCTCTTGGGGTTAGTTAGTTACCTTAGTTGGATCGATAATTCCAGCGGCCATCAAGTCTTCATACTGCCCAGTTGCAGCATTGTATCCATATCTGTAATTGTCACTGGATAACACCTGATACAGAAACAGACGTCTTACACTATAATGCAACCACAATGAGGAACAAACATTGAATGAGTGATCGTATTATATACCTTCTCGCTAACAACGCTACCGTTCACACCAGCGTTCTTCGCGATCAGCTTGAGCGGATAGCTTAATGCTCTCTTAACAATGTCTGCACCAACCTGGCATTAAACCAATGGAACTTTAGAACCAAAAGCAACTGTAGAGCACATAGGGTAACAGTAAGTCTCACCAACTCTAGGTTTTAAAATGGGGATCTCACATTAAAACGAAGCGAATTTCCAAGACAGTTTAGTTTAGCTTACCTTCTCTTCCTCGTTTTCGAAGGACTCCTTGATAGCATCCACCTTTGATGCAAGTCTAAGGAGGGTGCAACCACCCCCAACAACAATACCTTCCTCAACAGCTGCCTGCAAAGTAATGATCGTTCACGGTCACGACTGTTTCTACAAAAAAAATTAGCAGGGGATCTAAGCAGACAGGATATTAAACAGTACCTTCGTGGCATTGAGAGCGTCTTCGACCCTCAGTTTCTTTTCTTTGAGTTCTGTCTCGGTTTGTGCTCCGACCTTCAGGAATTACCCCAAAATGTCACAAACATGTACAAAATCACATTTAGTCAAACAAGCTGATATACTGCAGAAATTTACCTGTATGACCGCTACACCACCAGAAAGCTTAGCAATTCTCTCGTTAAGTTTTTCTTTCTCATAGTCTTGTTCTGCAGCCTACATGAACATGGCCAAATCAATACCCAGTTTTTGCTGTCCAAGCAAGAGTTATGATCATTATTACTATCACTACCTCAATCAGAGTTTTGATCTGTGCAACACGCTTAGAAACTGCATCTTGAGTGCTACCATCACCAACAATTGTTGTGGTGTCTTTGGTAAGCACTACCTTGGATGCAGTTCCAAGTACCTCCTTTCCAACTTTGTCCAAGGAAAGCCCTACCTCCTCTCTGATAACCGTGCCTGGATCACCAAAATATACTCATTTCATTTTAGCAGAATTCGGAAGGAACTGAATGACGGGTCATGAAGCAAAGAAATTGGATTATTCAAATGAGTCGGGGGAATACCTCCAGTAAGAATGGCAATGTCGTCGAGGTACTGGCTCTTGCGCTCACCAAATCCGGGAGCTTTAAGTGCAGCGATCTTCAAAGAACCTCTCAGTTTATTTACAACTAGAGTAGCCAGTGCTTCTTGTTCAATATCCTCTGCCATTATCACAACAGGGTAGCCACCTCTAATAGCCTCCTCAAGGATGTTAATGAGATCCCTAGCATTAGTGATCTTCTTGTCAACAAGAAGCAGCTGTACGATTCCGAGTACGAAAGGTTAGACACCTCAAATGTATGGCCAATTTCCAGAATATGATAAGATGGAACATTGCATATACCTTGCAGTTCTCGTATTCCACAGCCATTTTCTCGCTGTCGGTAACAAAATAGGGAGAGATATAACCCCTGTCGAACTGCATTCCTTCCACGACATAGAGACTGTTATCGGCACTTCTTCCCTCTTCGAGAGTCACCACACCCTTTCGTCCAACCTTGCTCATGGCTTCAGCTATCATGTTACCCACTTCATAGTTATTTCCAGCACTAACTGCAGCAACATCAGCCAGCTCGCTGTCTTCAACCTACAATAACATTACATCTTAACAAACAGTTCATCCAACCACTAAATAGCAGCAGCACCATTAAACCAAACAATTTTACCTCTTTCGACATTTGTTTCAGCTCGGAGACCAAGGATTTGGCTGTTTTTTCAATGCCCCTAGTGATAAGAACAGGGTTAGCTCCAGCTGCTACAACCTAAAACATGTTCAGCTCAGTTAGTAAACATTCAGTGAGGACGCATAAACGTCGCACTACTCTCTATCTGATACCTTGACACCTTCAGCAATAAGACCCTGAGCCAAAACAACTGAAGTGGTAGTTCCATCACCAGCTAAATCGTTGGTCTTTGCAGCAGCTTGTCTGACTAGCTTAGCACCAATGTTCTCAACTGGATCCTCCAATTCAACCTAGTCAACAGAAGCAAATTCGACGAGGACAAGTTACTATCAGTAGCCAAAGAAGATTTGAATTTGAATTCGGATCCGGGAATGAGATACCTCTTTTGCAACAGTTACACCATCATTAACAATTTTTGGGGAGCCATACTTGCTTTCCAGAACCACATTTCTTCCTTTTGGACCAAGTGTAACTCCCACCAAGTCAGCAAGTTTGTTCACGCCGGTCTGAAACAACGAGACGCCTTGTTACAAGAACTATAATAGCTCCATTGCAAGTAAATTTGACGACAAACAAGAGCTCACCTGTAATTTCTTAATAGCCGAGCCATCCTGGTTGAAGTGCAGCTCCTTTGCCATTGCAGAGATCTTTGACGAACGGGTTCTTCTTAGAACTACGCTTTGTCTTCTTGGGAGAGTAAATAAAGAAATGGCAGTGCGAGAAGTCAACTTATCAGAAGATGCCATAAGCTTTTTATCCATTACACGGCTGCTAGGCGCAGCAAGGGTACCGATTGAAGACATGGATGTGAAAGCGGAAGCCATTTACCCTCTTTGAACTGAAACAGAAAGTGATTGGCCTCATTCCTTCGTTCAAATTGAAAAAAATTCATAGCAACAATTGCAAACAGCCAGCAAAACCCAGAAACGAAATGACATAAGCAAATTCATCAACATTGGAATTGACGATTGACAGACAATTATCAGACAACAATGCAAACACAAAAACGTCGGATAATCAAGAACACGATAGAAATGAATCAGCAAGCATAAAATGAATCGAGCTACAACAAATCCACACAAGATGAGGGGAATAAAACCCCAAAATCGAAAACCCATGTAGGAAATCTTGAATTAATCAAAACCCATAAATGAAATGACATAAACAAATTCATCAAGACATGAATTGTAAAGACACGATGCAGAAAGAAGAACCAGCTAGAAATGCAAACATGAACCATTACTGATTGGAAAGCCCAACAAAGCGAAAAAAGAGAGAGAAAGAGAAGGAAACATACAAGAAAACGGCGGAGGGTCAGAGGGGTTTTAGGGTTTAGAGGAAGAAGGATTGGTTCGGATAAGAGGGCGAGGGCGAGGGCGATGAGCGAGCGCTGTGAGCGTGGCAAAACTGCTCTAATCCACGGTACAAAATGCGGGATTGGAATAAAAAAAGAGTAGTAGGTTTCTTTATAGCGAATTCCCGATGGATGGATAGGAAAATGAGAGCAAAACGGACCCCATGAAGCTTGTAGGCTCCCGAAGCTTCCAGCAATTGTTGGCCGTTGGATTTGGCTCCCCCTCCATGACAACCCTCTGCGTTTGTCCTGCTTTGGAACACTCTAGAACCTTTGCTCTTTTCCCATTTTCTATTCTTTTCTTATTTTCTTATATCTTTCCGTATAATTTATTGTTTTTAAAATTATTTTAAAATATATATGAAAAATTATAAAAAAATTAATCTCCGAAAATATATATGAAAAATTATATAAAAAAAAAAAATTGAAGTAAAATATTTAATATTCGAAAAATGATGACTACAAAAAAGTGTCTTACTTTAAATTAAATATTTTTCCAAAAGAATTAAATAAATATATTCGTTAAAGAAAACGAAAAATACGTCGTAACTTTTTTTATAATAATTTTAAGGAGCCTTTTTAAAAAACTAATTAAACAATGCTGCACGTGTTAGTGACACGTGCGAAACACTAAGCTACATCTCAATATCTTCACTTTATTCTCTTTGAAAAATGGGATAGATTTTGAAGGGCATGAAAGTAATTTGAAAGCAAGTTTAAAATATTTATATTCATATCTCAATTTTAAACTAAGTCTTAATATATAATAATATTTAAACACAATGTTTTTAAGTATTTATTATACATATTTTCTATATATTAAAGTTTTTATTAACATTTGAGATATAAAATTTGATTTATTCTTATTTCCATTTGAGATATAAATTTTGTATTACAAGCTGAAAATGTATTAAAAGTAAAACATTAATTCCATATCTAATTTTTTTTTAAAAAAACTAATTATAGTTTCAGACTTAATTTTCCTTTCTCCCAGTCCCATCCCCTGCAGGTAAGGAGGATGCTACTACAACCTCATCACTTGGTTCCAGTAACGGCTCCAACGAGTCGACGATGTCTCGCATCAGCGGCCTCGCTTTCGGGTTCTTGTTCAGGCAATGGTAAGCCAGCATTGCTGCTTTGTGAAATCCTTTGACTGGATATTCTCCTCCAAGCCTCGGATCGACGATGTTCATCAGCTTCTTCTTCTGTTTCATGAGAGGAAGAGCCCAATCGGTAAGGTTTTGCTCTCGAGCTGGCCGTAGTTTGTCCAGAGACTTCCTTCCCGAGAGTAGTTCGAGAAGAACAACTCCAAAGCTATAAACGTCGCTTCGAGGGGTTAGATGTCCTGAGGAGAAAAAGATACCAGACTTAATGTGATGCCCGGCAGAAAACAAAGGTAAAGGCAAAGAAAGAACTCGTGCCTGTCAATATATACTCCGGTGCAGCGTATCCATATGTTCCCATTATACGAGTTGAGACGTGAGATTTGTCACCAACCGGTCCATCTTTCGCGAGACCGAAGTCCGAAAGCTTTGGATTATAGTCCTGGTGTTGAACCAAAGTGATCGGTCAGTATTCAAACCGAACCATTCGTGATAGGGAGAGTGAGCTAAAATCTTCTTAAATGTACACGAAGGCAATAATAAACCAACCGAATCGAGCAGAATGTTCGACGTCTTAAAATCACGATAGATGACGGGCTTTTCAGCTTCGTGTAGAAATGCCAGTCCTTTTGCTGCACCATAGGCAATTTTCATTCTGATGGTCCAAGGCAAAGGAAGCAGCACTCCTGCAGTCATGGAAAGTCAACATAACATACTACCGACCGACGATTCATCGATAGAACGGTCGAAATAGTACAAAATTCGATCATCGTCAAACCATCCAACAATTTTAAACCATATACACAATTTAAAACCATTCGTAGTCTCATCATGATCATCGTCAAACACGTAAGGTTTGTTTTCTCATCACGATAACGACATCCCACCTAAATCCTGCAGGCTCTAATGTCTTATTTTCTGTTTGTACTTCATTTATGTTTATTGATACATGTCGATGCTTCATAATTAAAATCAACGTACTTATGGTATATCGAACAAAAGCATAATTGTAACAGTCGAAGTCCACCGCTAGCAGATATTGTCCGCTTTGGCCCGTTACATATTGTTATTAGGCTCATCGTTTTAAAACGTGCCTACTAGGGAGAGATTTTCACACTCTTATAACGAATGTTTTGTTGCCCTCTCCAACCGATGTGGGATCTCACAATCCACCACTTTGGGACCCAACGTCCTCATTGGCACACTGTCCGGTGTCTAGCTCTAATACCACTTGTAACAATCCAAGTCCACCGTTAGCACATAACTGGCAAACACGTTTTAAAACCATGAGGCTAACAACAATATGTAGCGAGCCAAAGTGGACAGTATTTGCTCGCGGTGAGGTTGGGCTATTACAACAATCCCAATAAAGAAGTTAAGGCTGACAAAGAAAAACTCGGGATTTAGAAAGCTGCTTACTTGAAAACAGATTGTTTTCCACGCTCCCTCGAGCCATGTACTCATAAACGAGCACCCGATGCTCGTCTTCGCAACAATATCCAATCAACTTAACCAAATTAGGATGAGAAAGCTGCCCCAGAAATATGACTTCTGCCTAAAAAACAGTAGTTCTCTTAATTAGAGACAGTATATATAATAATCAAACACAAAAGAACGAAGAACAGAACATTACCAGCCATTCCCTGTGGCCTTGATAACTATTAAATCCATCATGAACCTTAACAGCAACTGGAAGAGAAACAATTCCTTCTCTCAAATCCTCTGTAATGAAACCTTTATAAACACTTCCAAATCCTCCTCCGCCTAACACGCGATCCTGTCTAAATTTCCCCGTGATTAACTTCAGCTCGTCGAACGTAAACGCAATCAGCGGATTCGTGGCTGAATTACGTCGCAAATCTTCTACTTCTTTGGGGTTAGAGGGCAGCTCAAGCTTGTGTCCGTTGTCCCCTTGATAAGGCCATGTGCTATCAACTTTAGGAGACTCTGAAGAACATCATGAGAGAATGAACAAGCCAAACACCAAAAGGTTTGATTTGGATGACCCAAAAGAAGATATTACAAAGCAAAGCCAAGATTTACTCATATGATGAACAGAACAATAGGGATCGTGATGAACACTATTATACTATTTGCAAATCAACCCACTAAGAAACAGAGGTTTATGAGTGGATAAACAGAGTTTTCCTCCCATTACATGTTTTTGGCAGATCAAAGCAGATAAACTATCAGATTTCTTCACATATTTCTTCAGATTTTGCTAAAATTGGCTTAAGCAATCAAAACCCAGAAACAATTAGCAGAAACTACAATCATCCAGAAGGTATGATAGCTAAGAGAAGCCCTGCAACAGACAGACTATAGATACTCAAAACAAACAGGGGAAGAAAACAGAGTATCATCGCCATGATCGAAGAAAAGAAATGAACAAAATAGCATAAAAAACCACTAGTTCGTAACAGAGTATCATAATCAGAATGGCACGAATCATCGCCATGATAGAAGGAAATGAACAAAATAGCATCAAAACCCACTAGTTCATAACAGAGTTTCATCATCAGAATGGCAAAATCATCGCCATGATCGAAGAGAGGAACTGAACAAAATAGCATCAAAACCCACGAGTTCGTACCTGATTTTGCGTTAGAAGATACCCTATTAGCCGTAGGTTCCCATCGATACCAGCAATTTCCCATTGAATCAAACCCAAAATGATGAACAAAGAAACCCAAAAACTCCAGTTCTTCAACAACCCATCATCGCCAAAACAAACCAACCAAGAATCAAAGAAAGCAAACCAGAAATCGAAAGGAAAGAAGAAGAAAATGATAGAAATGGCTTGAAACGGAAGCAAAGAAAAAGAGGGAAACCGCGATTTGTTCTTGGTGAGAAATGAAGAGAACGAAAGGGAAAGAACAAAGAGTAAGTAATACTTCTTCCTCCTCTTCTTCTTCTTCTTGATGGTAATGATGTGGGGTTGTTGGGTTCTTGGCTATGGCGGAAAAACAAAACGGACCCACAAAAAAATTTCAAAAGGGTTCTTCGATTTTGTACTGTTCTGATTCAGAAAAGCTGTATTTCACAATTCCATCATCATCGCCATCATAACTATCCGCCAGGGCGTTCTTATTCTTAGTGCGCATGTCCGTAGTGCCCCCACCAATCCCCCTTTCCTCGTCACGCACTCTTTTTTATTTATTCTTCTTCTTCTTCTTCTTCCCATTTCCATTCTCAATTCTCAACCACTTTACCCAACTTCAAAGTATACTAAAGAAACGGCGTAAACCTCTGAAAATACTCGAACCCAATTGGAAAATACTAATGATTTGGGAGGTGGGTGTGTTTGTTTTTCAAATTTCCAGTCAAAAAATGGTCAGCGAAGTGAAGAGAAACACCAAATTTGTTGTGTTCTTTAATTTTGTGGATTAATCATCTTGTTAATGGATTTTTTATTTTTATTTTTGGTATTGAATTGAATGGCTGAAAAGGGCGGCATTAACGCGTTGGGATACAGAAAAAGAAAAATAGTGAAGAAATAAATGAAGAGAAGATGGATGTGGATGCTTATAGCGCAAGAATAGGGTCTTCACTGTCGTGTTGTTGGATTTTGATGAAGCTTTCTGTGCATGAATGCATGGAGGGTAAAGTCGGTGGAATTTTAAGTATTATCCTTTTTTTTTTCTTCTTTTCAATTTCATTTATTTTGTTAAATAAATATCCGTTCACATCTCGCCCTCCTCTCGAACTTTTAAATTTGTTATAATTTAGTCTATAAATTTAGTGACGCCTATTGCCACGAAATGATGGATCGAAATGAGTTCTAAAGTTCAAACCGTCGTAACTTTATTTCTTAACAATTTGAGTTACATTTAATGATATACTTGACTACCTCTTGAGTTTCATTGGCTTGTCGGTGCACTCAACTCATCTCGGCTCGACTCGAGGCAAGCTTTCGACCCAATAATTTATTTATTTGGGCCAATCTTAATTTGAACCACGTATAATTTCACTTTTGCCCCTCAAACATAGGAGGAGTATCGATAGCAACTTTAAAAATTTTTAAAGAATAAGAACAAAATTGATATCTAATTCTAAGTGGTCGATACTCATTACGTTGGATTTGTGTTCATCTTGCACTTTTGTAGTTGTAGACTTGTTTGTTTCCCAAGAAAATTCGGGAAAGTGAATGGAAACGATCACAACTTGGACCTTGATATTAATGGGCGCCACTAAAATCTAATTTACCCAAACCTTTATTTTTTTTTACTTGGTGGGTAACTTTTTACACTATGCAATTTTATATGGAGTTCTCGTGAGGTAAAAAAGTAAAAAAAAATTTAGTCATTGAAATTCGAGGTCGGTAATATTTAGATCCATGAATTCTCGGACTCAGACAATTTAGGTCGATAGTATTTTAGTCCCTCTATTCAAAATTTCATAGTTACTAATGAGTGGTTGACGAGATATTTATTATTTTATTAAAAATATATTTTGAATTTTTTTAAATATGAAAAAAATCAAAATATATTTTTAATTTTTTCTTCTCCTCCTCCTCCAATCGTTCTTCTTTGTCCATGACCACTTATGACGACAAGCCAACAACTTTTGAACGACGACAACGATTACAACTCGCACAAATTTTCAACTCATACAACCTCTCCCCCTCTCGATTGTCAGTGATTAACTGATATTCATCATTTGAACCGGTTCAGAGGTTCAATTTTTCGAAGTCACGAATTTAAAAAAAAATATTAATTAGTAATTTTTTTAAAGTATGGATACTAAATTGTAATTTTAATGTTTTTTGTTTTAGCAAATGTAATTGTTATAAAATATTCAAATTTTGAGAATTTGATGAAAATCAAACTTTTAAAGTATAATCATTTCTAAAATTTTAAATTTTAAATTTAAATATGTTTAACGGTAATAAGAATTTTAAAAATTTTAAATTTAAAATAATAATTTTCAAAATCTAAAAAATAACCATTTCCATATATTCACTCAAATAAATGCTTACGTTAGCTCTTTTAATACAAAATTTTAAAAGTCAAATTTATATATTTAATAAATAAATAAAGACAAAACTGTAGCAAAATCAATATAATTAATTATAATAATACTAAAAATCTAAAAAAAGGACCGTAAATGTTTTTTTTGGTGACTTTTTTAGTTGAAAAAACAATAAAATTTATTAATTAAAAAAAATCCTAATATTACCTTATAATTTAAAGTAAACAAAAATAAGAATTATACAGCCCCATAATTAATAAAAAAAAACCCATATCAATTTATACAAAATTCAAAATTTATTTTATTTTATTAATTCAGCAAATAAATTTATACATATGATAAATATTTAAATATTATTTTCTTGGTTTATTTTAATATATATAAGCGCATCTTTAAATATTATTTTCAGTCTCATCAACATGTCAGACCACTACTGAATCCTTCCATCCTACCTGAATTTCGTCCTCAAAATTGATCTAATTGGACATCTTATAAGCGCATCTTTCTTCAGAGAAACAAATCGCTCGTTCAAAATCTGTCACTTCAGTTGCGTAACAAGGCGCTCACACGATTACAAGTCTGCTCACATCCTCTTTGATGACGACACTAGCGTATAGTTTGGTATTTTTGAAAATTTAGAATGTGTAGGGGGGTATGGTTGCAAATAAATTTTAACATTTTTTTTAATTCAAATTTTGGCCCATAATTTTGGAATAATTGCAAGATTTGGCCCAAATTCAAACACGATCTAAGATGGTCTCCTTCTCAAGTCAAGCAACTAGTTAGCGACCAAAGAAGGCAGAAGAAGATTCCGAAGCCTTAATGGCTAAGGTTCGGTATCCAGGATAGAGAAAACCCTAACCGGGATAAGGATACCCCGTCCGGTATTGGAATAAGTTTTTGGCTTCCAGAATTGGGGATTAGTGTAAAATCCCAACCCAGATAGGGACACCCTTGTCCTTTCCCAATTAGGTTTTCCTCTGCTAAGTGGCAATAACTCCACCATGTTCTCTTTCCCTTATCCTTACCCATCTTTACATCACCCACCAATCAAACCCCTCCATTGACTTCTCCTAAGTCTCCCTTTCCGCGTCACCACACCACTCAAAACCAGCCACGTGGAATTCCACCGAATAGGAAGTCGGGATAAATCACCCGCGGGTGAGGGTTTTGGAACTGAAGCGAGGGTCTCTGTGTATGCTATTTGAATCACCGTTTTGGCTGTCCAAAACCCTCTCTTTATTTTCTTCCCGAAACCCAGAAGAAACCCTCTGGCGGCTGCGAGACCCGTTGGTTCCCCTTTGCCCACCCCATCTCTCTCTCTCTCTCTCTCTCTCTCTCTCTCTCTCTGTTTTCCTCCTTTTTTTTCTCTCTCTTTAGGGTTTTTTCCCTTTGATTTTCATCTCCAAACCCTCGTCTTCCATTATCCAGTTCTTGTTTTGGGATTTTAGGGTTTTTTTTCATTGCCAGCTCTTCAGCAGCTCCCTCCATCCTGTTCTTTCCTCTGTCTCTGCGAGATTTACTTCCATGGCTACCGTTGCTTCGCCTCCTTCTACGGATCGTATCCTTACTTTCGGATTTCATATGGGTTTTCTGTTTTCTGTGTTTTTGTGTGTGCCCTTTTGTCTTTTCGAATTGGATCTTGGTTTATGGTGCTTGTCGGTTTTGATTTGTAGATCTGTGATGTGGTTTTCTTCTTTTCTTGATTATGTACGTGCTTTTCTGGGTTTGGAGTATTTTGTCTAGGGGGGATTAGAGATTATTGGGGATAGTTTTGTATTGGCTAACCTTCGATGTTTTGGGTTTCTATTTGATCTGTGGTTATGGGAGTAGCGTAGTTGATTTATCTTCGTTTGCGTTTGGCTGTTGAAGGTTTCTGTGTTGTTTCCATGATGAGATCTAATTTGTTTTCGCATCTTTTTGAATTACTTCTTTCTTGTTAATGTTATTAGTTGGGTTTGTACGTAAAAGTAATGTTTTTGCCCATCTTTCGTTCTTTTGAATGACTTTAGGTGATCTTGAGTGTATATTGATTTTGTGGCACGAAGTGTGTATTTCCTTTACTTCTGATTCTTACAGAAGCTGCAGATTTGCTGCAGAAGTTGTCATTGGATGCTCAGGCCAAGCCTGTTGAGATTCCAGAGTCAACGAAAAAGGTACTGCTTCCTTGATTCAAAGCTGAAGTTCTTTTTTCTTGTAGACGTATTGCAAGAAGATTGAAGTTCACTGATATCCCCTGTTATGAGTGTCTTTTAGTAAATATTTTCAATTAAATAGGCATACAACAGAAATATTGCCTGTTTCAAGTTGTCCTTTTTGTGTCAACTTTATCTAATTAGGGCGAGTTGGTGAGATTTTGATTAGTTGTGCGCTTATTCTTCGTTTTTCATGAGTTGACTGCTGATTTATTTATTTATTTATTTTTGCAGCCAACCGCTAATCAATATGGGTCCATTGATTCTGGGAATGCTGCTATTGGTCAGATTCCAAATGAACGGTCTGTGACTCCATTTTTACAGGACTTTGTGGATCCAAACATGTGCTATGTACCGAATGGATACCCATCTTATTACTATGGAGGTATGTTAATTTATGGATGCCAGAATTTGGTTGTATGAGTGGTTTCTCTTGAAACGGTATCCTTTTATTATGCATTCAAGTTCATGTAGTAATAATATATGTTCTAACAAGTTGTACTCATTGTCTCTAACTTCCTGATGGTTGTTTTGTAGGTTATGATGGGGCTGGTAATGAATGGGAGGATTATTCTAGATATACAAATTCAGATGGGGTTGAAATGACTTCTGTAAGTTATCGCTACTGATTTTTCTCCACAATTTCACTTGTTACCAAATTGAGCTGTTCTAATCTGTTGTGTTTTTGTTTTTCTTGCAAATTCTTCAGGGTGTCTACGGGGATAATGGATCTCTTATGTATCACCATGGTTACGGATATGGACCCTATGGTCCCTATTCACCTGCAGCTTCTCCGGTTCCCTCTATGGGGAATGACGGTCAGCTGTATGGACCTCAGCACTATCAATATCCCCCATATTTTCAACCTCTTACTCCAACCAGTGGGCAGTATACTCCTAGTCCTACTACAGTTCCTCAATCTCAGGGAGATATTTCTACCCCTGCAGCCACTGAGCAAAAGCCCATTTCAGTGGACACAGCTAATCCCAATGGTAATGGCTTGACGAATGGCGGTGGAACGAAAGGAAATAACGGTGCAGCTCCCTTAAAATCCGCATATCATAATTCAACATTGGGTTCTAATGCATATGCTAGGGGTGCTTTGCCAGGACATATTCCTACTTCGGGTTATCAGGATCCGAGATATGGTTTTGATGGGTTGAGATCTTCTTTCCCATGGACGGATGGTTCTATGTACTCAGATGGTCAGTCTAGGCTTGTCAGTAGCTCTACTATCAATTCTTCTATCACTAATGCAAACAACATGCCTTCTTCAAGGAGTCCTAGTTTCCGTCCCGGCTCTCATTATGTAGTAAGCATCGTTAGGCTTCCTATTTCTACTACTTCTATGCACCTTTTCCCTTCTGAATTCTCATCATTTAATATATTTCTTTCATCTTCTTTTGTGATACAGGGTTTTCCCCATGCTAGACCAATGTCAGGAATGAATACCTCCCAGGGTTATATAAATAGGATGTACCCCAATAAATTGTACGGTCAATTTGGAAATACAGTTCGATCTGGTGTAGGGTTTGCCTCACATGGTTATGATTCACGATCTAATGGTCGTGTTTGGCTTGCTGTGGACAACAAATACAAGCCTAGGGGACGAAATGGTGGTTATTATGGATATGGAAATGAAAACATGGATGGTTTGAATGAGCTTAACAGGGGACCAAGAGCTAAGGGTGGCAAGAACCAGAAGGGATTTGTGCCAAGTGTTCTGACTGTGAAGGGACAACTCTTGCCTACGAATGCAGCTGACGATGAAGAAAAGGATAAGGTGTCCACACCAGACCGGGATCAATACAACAAAGTAGATTTTCCTGAGGAATATGCTGAGGCCAGATTTTTTGTTATTAAATCGTACAGCGAAGATGATGTGCATAAAAGCATCAAATATAATGTTTGGGCTAGCACACCTAATGGAAACAAGAAACTCGACGCTGCATACCAGGAAGCCCAAGAGAAGGCTGGTGGTTGCTCCGTTTTTCTTTTCTTTTCGGTGCGTATCTAACTGAAATGGTTATTTATTACTAACGTTTATTTGTTTTTTCTCCTTGCAATTGATATCATGTTTATCCTTGAATAGGTCAATACCAGTGGGCAATTTGTTGGCCTTGCTGAGATGGTAGGACCAGTCGACTTTCAGAAGAACTTGGAATACTGGCAACAAGACAAATGGAACGGCTGTTTCCCTGTTAAGTGGCATGTAGTGAAGGATGTTCCCAACAGTCTTTTGAAACACATTATTCTTGAGAACAATGAGAACAAGCCTGTTACCAACAGCAGGGATACACAAGAGGTAGTTTTTTTTTGGAACTTGTAATTCCGTATATGGTTATCTATTTGTGACTGGTTGTAAAAAAACACGCGTTCTGTGTGCAGGTCAAGCTCGAGCCTGGACTTAAAATGGTTAAAATCTTCAAGGAGCATGTGAGCAAAACATGCATTCTGGACGATTTTGGTTTTTACGAGACCCGACAAAAGACCATTCAAGAGAAGAAAGCCAAGCAACAGCAGTTCAAGAAACAGGTAGCGGAGCATATATGAAACACGTTCCAGGATGCTTTTCTCCGAATCAAGGTTTTTGTTCATGGCATTTAATACTCTTTTAAAAATGCAGGTCTGGGAAGGAAAGCCTACTGATGAGAAGAAGGATGTGTCTGAAGTAGTAGTAGACATGAAAACTCCAAAGCCAGTTGAAGCGCCATTGAATGATTTAGTAAAGGAGGAGACACCCAAGACCGCCGAGAACGGATCAGTTTTGAAAACTGGAGATGCCCCGAAGGGTGCTAAACCAGTAACAACAACAACAGCATCAGAGAAGAGAAGTGTAGTAAACGGATACTAAGTGGTGCAGGATTTCAGTCATCTTCTTCCTCTCCTGCCTGCCTGCAGTTCAATGGAGCTTGTTGGTACAAGGAGTTGTCAGAAGTTTTGGTGCTTTGGATATATAAAAAAAGGGAACAAGCTACTGGCTAGTTCTTCTCTCCATACTTATTTTGGCCACAATTATGGAATGTCTTCTTGCTTTGCTAGTCTCCAGAATGAAATCCCACAATACTACTACTACTACTACTACTGATGATGCTGCTTTTTAGATTTTTACAAATCAATGGTGGTGAGAGCTGAGTTATGATGATGATGGTATGGTGGTGGTGGTGCAGTCTCAGTTCATTTGGTCACAACCTCTCTCTGGTCTTCTTTTTGAGTCTATTATAGTAAGTGGGTGGCATTTTAACAGGGTTTTGGTTTCTAGGATTGTAGTTTCTTTTACCCTTAGTTATTTAGTGGTTTTTTTCTTTCTTTTCAATATCTATTAAGATCAAGTTCTTTTCATCCTTCTTCCCAACCTTTTTCTTTTTTTTTTGCTTCTGTTTGTTGTCTCTGTTTCTTTTACTCTACTGGTTTGGCAATTTCCTGTCTTGTAAATCTCTTGTAGGAAGCAGGATGGGAAATAGTACAATATAATCCTAATATCAATCCCTTTGAAGATCTTTCCCTTCTTATCCTGTTTCATTGTCTGTTTGCCTTTCGACATGGCTAGCTGTGTACATGATCCCGACAACCTGACCTGACCTGAATTATAGGGGTTTGGTTTTTATAAATTTTGTACAAAGGACACACAAAATATATACTAAGAAAAATAGATTGAAAAGGAAAACAGAATTAAAAGAACAATACTATTTGTTGATTTATTCACTATTCTAGTCTCAAATTTATTAAAGTAGAAATATAAAGATGACCTGTAGTAAGCTTAATATAAATTGCATAATGGTCTGGTGTCAGTTAATGGAACAAAAATTGTTCTATACACGATATCATATCTCCCCCACTTTGATCACATAACATCACACATCGGCATCAAAAAAGTTCCCACACCTTCCTACCTTCCTTCCTACCACCTCCATTTGCCGCCTAAAGTACCCCACCCCCCCACCTTTTATTACAGACACTAAAAGACATGTTGTAAACGCTCTATCAGTAGCCCTCCTTCCATATCTTCGAACAGGAAGCGAACTCTCTATAAGTAACACTTCTTTCAGGCTAGCTTGTGTCTAATGTGACAGTCAGTCTGTTTGTCACCAAAGCATGAAGGACAATCAACTCCCAGAAGGCTTAATCTGCAAACAGAACTCCATTTAGACAGGCAATAATAGGCTTGGTTTTATTTTGGAGTGAGTTTTAGATCATTCGTTAAAACTCAGTTCCACATACCAAGAAATTCAGTCCAAATGAATAAATAGGAGAGAAAATATTGCAATCAGATGATTGTGGTTGAAGCATCTTACCATTGCTGGTTTTTCCTAAACTCTGTAAGCACTGGATATATGTTCTCAAATGCCGTGTATGTCTCCTCTCTCACCTGAAGGATTCAAAACACAACATCCACAAGATCGAGTTGAATCTTTAATAATTTGACGACCATTATCAAAGTCCAGGAACTTGGAGACCTCCATAATAAATTCAAGGCCAACTAAAATAATTAATCATTATGCCTTCACCCTACCATTACGCTATTCGTAGGCACTAGCTAACAAACTCTTTAGCTATTTACCTATACACAGTCTAAACTTATTCATAACATCTACCTCAACAGTAATTCTAACACAATTAACAATCTTTTGTCATCTACCAACAGTTTCTTCCATCCTATAAAATGTCTACAAACATTCTCATTTAGAAGGCAAAATATAACTAAACTTCTTAAGTCAAACCAACGCACAGGGAGGCTACACAAGCGCTGTCTAACCAGGTAAAACCAGAGCAATAGAAAAATACTACAAGACATTGATTTCAAGAACGATAACGGAAATGGCAATCTAACATTACCTTAGCCCCAGTGAGAACTATTTTTCCAGAAACGAAAATGAGAAGCACAATCTTTGGTTGTTTCATCCTATAAATCAATCCAGGAAATAACTCTGGTTCATACTGAAAAGAAATGGAGATCAAGGTTTTAATATAAAGTTACATTCCATATATCTAACCAGTTCAACATTAAAATATAATGTTTTAACCTAATAAAATATATATGGAATGTCAATTACAATGAGGCAATTTAAACATTGAAAATCATAAGGCAATTTAAACATTGAAAATCATAATAACTCTCAAGGATTCCATTCATCTCAAGCAAACACTATCAAAATAATTTAGCTTATATCACTCAGAACACCACAAGCCTCAGTACCATCGCAAACTTTTTAAGGCATGAAAAATCATTAGTACTAGTTCCTCATGAAAAAATCCAAATCACAGAATCACATAAAGAAATTGAAGAATCATAGTAAAGAACATATACATGTACATATACATTCAAGTCAAGCACAAAAAAGGTCAGGATTTCTAGTAGAAAAATGCTTGAATAACAATGGACGTCCCAGACTCTAACAAATTTAATAGTGTGGGAATATAACGTTCCCATTAAATACACATAGAGACCAAGATAAAGACCTAGAGCTTACACTTGAAAAGGCACCGTGAGAATATGCAAGACCCTCAAGTCTTATGGGGAACTTAACATCGCATGAACCAACAATATTCTGAATCTTAAAATCCTGCACCAGATTAAAAAACAAACGCATCATGAGGTAATTCACTGTGAAATTTATGTGTAAAAGATTGTGGATCTCAAAGACTGTCCAATGGCATTTGCAGTGATATGCACGCAAGAAATTGGCAAATATGTGCGAATAAATGTGATACATGATTTAGTTTTAATAATGAAGTTTTTTTTTAAAACTGAACTGTGCCTACATCTTATTTTCTCTTTCATTATTACCGAGGGGGAGAGAAGCACATACCTTAAACTTGGCAGGAAAACCAAGTTTTTGAATAATTCGGGCATACTGGAAAGAGGAAACAAGATACAATATCAGATACAAAATAGCTTCATCTCAAAAAGAAGGGTGTAAATGCATGAGATGTCCAACAGCTTTTAGATTAATAAGAAAATTATTTACCTGAACATCAACTGACTATACAATTTAACCTCAGAGAATACATCAACGATTAAATATGTAAATAGTAACTATTCATACAAACATACTTTTACAATAAGATGAAAACTATCAACTATTCTCCACACCCAATTTTTTTTGCCCATATCTTGAGGTTTTCAGTGAAAATATTTTTAAAATTAATAACTGTTTCTGGACACAAATTGTGTTACTGAATCAGGGCGTGTAAAACGATTTTACAACCTCTACAAACTAGGATAGAACACCTGAAAGACATTAAATACCTTTCTTGCAGCTAATTTTGACTGCTGTTCACTCTTAGCTCCAGTACAGACCTACACCACATTAAACATCTGAATAGCTAAAACAAGATACAACGGAAGTGCAACAACCGATTTACAAGAAAAAGAATCCATCCTTGTAACTATACTGGCACATTAAGCAGACAAGAATCCTCACTTGACCTAAATTCGTGCAAAGAGCATTGAAAGAATAAACCATAAATATTGGATTGAGGTTATGATTTTTTTTTTTTTTTTAATTTTTAATTCACTAGGTAAAAGGTGATGCAAATCTCTGAACCATAATAACTTAACAATATGTGGGTTTGAGATTATTATTATTTAATAAAATATTGGCCGTGCCATGGGTTCACATAGACATGAAACACAATTATGCCACAAATCAAATTGGAAAATTTCCTGTCTCATTAAACCATCAAACTAAATCAGTCTCAAAATTTACAAAACTAGTAAAGTTAACACCAAAAGAATGTAATATGCTAGTAGCAGAACAGTGAAGGAGGGCCCTCCCATCATGATTTCTTTCAGATGGGTTTATACGATTAGTCTTAATAAGATAAGTCATGTTTGGTCCATTAGCTTTTCTTATCTATTTTCTCATCAAATTTTATCAAGTCAATCTGTCCCCTGCCCATGTCTGGATGTGCCTGTTTTTATAAATTAAAAAAAAAAAAAAAAAAAAGTATAAAGGTTACCATTTTTTGTGTCCAACACAAAAATGGACAAAAGATTTTTTGTGGCAGTCAGAAAAAAAAGTGTAGTAAATCACTGAAAGCAACTGCCATATGGCTGGCTAACTCTTGTCTCATCACCTCTTATTTGGAAATTAGATAGAAAATGGCTTACCATCTTCCCAGATGCAAATATCAATGCGGTGGTTTTTGGCTCCCTTATTCTCATAATAACAGCAGCAAAACGCTGTCATTGAAGTGGAAATTGAGATTCTTAAAAGTTCAAATTCAAAAGGAAATAATAATATTTCACCCTGAAAATGGGATTCTTGACGTCCAAGATGAGTAGCACATAAAACACCACTTGCCTTGGGATTGTATTCAGCATTGCGGGCTTGCAGAGCAATGGCCTTAAGATCCAACTTGCAGTCCAGATTCACTGTTGACACAATGTTCCTAGACACAATACAACAGATTGTACACTCAACAAGAAACATTAAAAATATAGTACATACAAGGAGTTCCTGTAGAAAATCCAAAACAAATATACATTTGATGACTACATTGTACTTCACAAACGGGAATTCCTTGTTTGTATTGAAGTCTTAGAAGAAAGGTTGTCGGATTCAGTATAAGTGTTAGCAAACCCCCACATTCTACAATCTATGATGAAATTAATTTATATTGCAATTGCAAGAGTCCATATTTTCAATTTTTTGAAACTAAAATATTTTAACTCATAGGTGGATACAACTTATCCAGAGAATTCCAATTTAAATTTCACTTTTTACCAAAATCTACAGCTAGGTTCCCTGTTTGTGTGTGCATGAGAGAAAGAGAGACGGGGGGAGAGAAGAGATTGGGAGTATTTTAAGCCATTCAATGTCGACAAATTTGAAAGTATCATCAGGTCAATATTAGAGGTGTATATGGCGCTTAGACCAAAAGGTTAAACTGTTGTCTTTTCCTAAGTAAACCAATTTCTGGATATAAATCACTTCAAACGTCCATGATCAATTTCTCGTTGTAAATTGGTAAAAAAAATAAAAAACCCCACCACTTAATACTCTGATGAAACGCTATAACTTGGCCTACAAAAACAAACTATCATACACAAATAGAAGACACAAGCGGTTGGGAAAAGTTAGAACTCACTGAAGGGTAGGAACAATCCCAGAAGGGTGCTTTTTAAGATCGACGGGTTGGGCTCCTTCCAAGCCTTGATCTGCCATTCCTTATAGTAAATCTCTGCAATGACGGAACGCGACTCATAAAATTCTTGCTCCAAAATATTATTTTTCAAAAAGTACCAAAACCACCGTTTTCGCGTTTTTTTCAATGCCCAAACCCAAAAACATGAACAAATATCCTCGAATCATAAACAAACCAAGACTCCATGTTCATTGATTAACTAAAAATAGTAATCCATACATCATGTACGGAACTCACGAACGAACTCTATTGAAGATTTTTTTTTTTTTTTCCAGATCAAATTAGCGATAAGGGTTAAACGAAATACAGGGATCATACAAGACCATTCCACCAAGAGATCAATCATTAGTGGGGTAACAAAAACCCCTCAGCCGGGGGTATCTACAACGACCCACTCAATCAAATCTAACTAAAGAAACCCTAGGAGGCAGCTGAGGAAGGCAAGACGCAAAACCGACATGAAAGCTATATCAAAACCCAATCGATAGTCCATAACACACACGATCCGTTGATCGCAAGACGAACCACACGAAATTAAGGGAAAAAAACAGACCTCTCGCAAATGGGGAAACCCTAGAGTGGAGCGATGAATTTCCCGTCGATCGAAGAGAAAAGATCTGGAAAAATTGCGATAAAGAAAAAGAAATAGTAGAAGGATTGATGGGGGAGCGGGAAGAGTTTGAAAATCGAGATGTTTTATATCTGGGAATGTGAGAGAGACGAAGAGAAGAGGTTTATAAATGGGAGAGAGTTTTGAGTTTCCGTTTCGAAAGCGAAGAACGAAAAGAGGAAGGCTGCGTTTATGCGAAGGAGTTCGTGGGATTTGTGGATTTGTGTGGTTTGGAGATTTTTACTTCCTTCCTATTTTGCCCTTCGGAATTTTGTGAGATTATGACCTGGACGTGGGGGTGTTTTGGGGATTTCGATGGTGTGATTGTTAATTTCACGCGCCAGTTCTCTTCAGCGTCTCAAGGTCCAATGGTTGTTCAAAACGTGTTTGATGGTGATTGGTTGTTTTTTTTAAAGCGGGAAATATTTTTGGGTATTTTTTCTAAAGTTCAATTAACTCCTTATTTGGCGGAAGTCCAATTTGATCACTCTCCCCCAAATGCTTTAATTGCTTTGGCATTCTAACCATCTAACCATATCACTATCACTTGAGTCGTTTTGTTATTCTCTCTAACCGATATAGATTCTTACAATAATATAGTCGGATTAAACAATTTAATTTATATCCTTTAAAGTGAGAACGTAGCTCTTAGGTTCATGGATTTTGTCCTCGTTCTTCTTACTTAAGCTATATTCAATCTATGTTATCAGGATGCTTATTTTACTGTTCTACTTGGTTTAGTGTGTAGATTGTCAGTAGTTATGGAATTTTATCTCCTTTAGACCTTTTTGTTCGACTTACGTCTATGGTAAATTTGTTATTGTTGTTTCTCATCTAGAGTTCTCTGAGTGTTCATCTCGAACTGTTTGTTTGTTGCATTGCCATTAGGAGGATGTGAGGGCTTCCATTCTTTTGCTCTTGTTTTGATATATCTTATCGTAAGACAAAAGAAAAAAAACACAAAAAATTGTAGCTAATTAGCATTTTTAATCCAACATTTTTGTGTCAGTTTAAGTATGAAACAAGTTGAAATAATTATGACATAGTTCATATACTTTGACATATTCGATTCTCCTCATCATTCATTTACTGCACTTAAGTTCAAATATTTAATGATGACAATAATCTAAAGAATCTTGCTTTGAAAGGTTTTTGATTTTCTGCTAAATAGGACAATCTGTTCGTAATCATAAGGGTATGTACATTTTCTTAATTTATGCAACAATGTGAGATGTTATGCGAGAATGTGAGCGAGGGATGTTTGCTTATTATATTCGAGGAAACAATTGATGACTCTACAAAGTAGGATAAATGGTTGGAGCAACAAAAAAAAAAAAAAAAAATGAAAGGAAGAAGCATATAAAACATGATCCAAAACTACCGAATTGAAAAATAACTCACAGATTCTAAATTAGTTTGAAGTTCTGTTCTTAAACATTATTCCTGGAGATTGGGAATCAATGGACTATCCGGACTTTTCTTTGTTGAAATTAAAATTAGTTGAGAAGGAAATGAATTAAAACTCTGTAATGTGTATTATTTATTTTCCTTGGCGATATACATCTACCACTGTTTTACTTCCAAAATATGTTTTATAATAAAATAAATACCAATTATATTTTGCATTTTCGATGGAGATATATGGACTAAGTTGAACAGATTTGTTGTTGTTTGTATTAAATCTTTAATAATTTAATGATTCACCTTATATTTGGATTGAAATGAAAGTAACATTACACATCAATACAAAACTCGTTACATTAGCCTATAGTCATCAATACAAAACCTTTAATCAATAGTCTCGTTACAAAACTAGGGTTCATCTAGAGTATCTGCAATGCTAACAGTACAGCCCAACGCAATGCAATCCTAACAGTACCGCCCAAGGCAAGAGCTTGGTCAACCATCCTTTTTAAAGCCAAGGTCGAGGGCTGTACCATAAATGAAATGATACGGGGAAGAGATTTTTTAATATTGCTCGATATATCATTATGATGTAATTGATTTTTGATATTGTTTGCGTTCAATACTAATTTAGATTTGAAATACAATCGATGCAACGATTCTTCCATTTAAGCAAAATATACATCTATTGGAAGTTCAATAGTAAGAACAAAACCTGGAGACTGTATAGCTGAAAATTATTCAACAAATTGGTTTGATAAAAAAGCATCTAGAACGGCCTCAGAGATCTTGGTGGTTTGCGATCATCAAATGGCATATATAATAAATACCATCAAGAGTAGCAAATATTTATAATCACATCGCCGACCTTGCTAAATAGAGAAAACGCCAATGAAAACAAAGAGACAATCATCGCTCTTTCAAAAGAAAATAAAAGAAAATCAGAAGTAAATAGAAGGTTATTTAGATGTGATCAGAAGTAGCTGGTTGTAATATCATGGATTATCATTGGGAATCCGTCTGATTTTTTTCATCCTTTCACTATAAAACCTCCGGATTAAAAACAAAACAAAAAAGGACGAGAAAATCGAGATTTGAACGAAGAAACCAGAAGCGATGTAACGAAAGATTCAGAACGAGCAATAGAATATACGATCTACAAGGTTATTTAGATGTGATCAGAAGTAGCTGGTTGTGATATCATGGATTATCATTGGGAATCCGTCTGATTTTATCATCCTTTCACATCAAAAACCTCCAGATTAAATACAAAACCAAAAAGGACGAGAAAATCGAGATTTGAACGAAGAAACCAGAAGCGATAGAGCGAAAAAATCAGAACGAGCAGTAGAAGATACCGATCTTCGGCATTGCCTAACATCAGACTCTCTGATCGATTTCCATTTCTCCGGATGAAGATTTTGGCCGACCAGAAAATCGCAACATAAGGCTTCTTCCTCCGTTACTAAATCAACAATAGAAAATCAAACAATCACGCCTTAATGATAGTCACAGAGATCTAACACTCAGACGAAAGGAAGAGAATCATATAATTTCCCTCCTCAGAGCCGAGGCTGCCATTGGAGACACAGAAGGCAGCTTTTTATAGGCGAAAAGAAGAAACCCTAAACCCTATAAATCTGAACCAAAAAAAAAAAAAACAGAGGCGATAAATAAAATAATTGTTTTATTAAGTGACCATTGAAAGTTTAAATTTTTTTAATTAAGGTAATTAAGATTATATTCACCTAAAATAATATTTAAATAATTAAAATAAAATTTTGAAATAAATAGAAATATTAGATAAAGTTATATTAAATATGCATTAGTTAAATATTTTTGGATTTATGAACCAAATTTCATATCTTCTTGTATAAATGGTTTTCGTCTATTTATTGTATTATCATGAATCCATGTGTGGGGATGTGAGAGTTTTTGTTTCAGGTTCCTGATTGTAGAAACGATACCATAGCTCGATTTAAAGCCATTTGCGAATATGGTTGGTTAATTGGTAACCTATGATTTATGACTCGATAAACCCGTTTTGTAACACTTGAGTCTAATCGAAACGTGTAAAAATTTACAAACTAAACTGATACAGAGCGATAACGCTTGTAGACTAAGAACGTAACTTTCAAATATAAGAATGAACGGTATGAAAGCTTATCCTTATCACTCATAATGACCTAACCATTTTGGACTGTGCTTTTATATTGTACAAGTGTGAGATCCCATATCGGTTGGAGAGAGAAACAAAACATTTCTTATAAAAATGTGAAAATTTATCCCTATTAAACGCGTTTTGAAACTATAAGACGGATCGAAGTAGGTAGTATATAGTAATAGAGCTTGGACTGTTACAAATGATATTAGAGAAACACCGAACGGTGTGTGAGCAAGCTTAAAAGATTTTTTAACTCAACCTAACCTTTGTACCCCTAGTTGCAACTTGCAATATTTACCTAGTTGTATTTTTATTATTTATTAACAACAATTTAATTTAAAATTATCGTAAAATTTATTATAATATTAGTTATAAAATAAATCTAGGAACGAATATATAATATATTAAAGTAAATATAAACTTAGGAGTTTGATTATGATATATAAAATTTTATTATTGGAACGATTGTTGATATCTAACCAATGAGTTGACTTTGTAGCCAATGGGACATTACCTTAATCCACTCACGAAAAACATACGGCTTAAAATAATTGATTTAATGAAAAAATTTACTCACATGTATAAATATATATTAGCGGTCGTGTGACTTATATTGCTCGTTTACTTTATGTTTTTTTTTATCCGAGCAGCTAGAAAACTCACCAATCATATTGACTGAATCACCTTGGGATGAATTTCAACTCTACGTATATTACAATAGATTTTAATCTCAATGTCATTAATGAAGATACAAAAATAATTTATAACAAATTGCAAGTACAAAGCTTAATTCATATTTTTTTAACATTATTTATTTAAAAAATGTAAAAAAAAAAATATTTAATTGATAAATACAAAATTTAATATTATAACATGGTATAAAAATAAAAATAAAAATCTAAAAATAAAAATGAAAACTTTTTTTTTTTTTTTTTTTTTTTGTGGGTTCTTCTTCCTGATTCAGGCGGGTCGAGATTGAGAATCACCCGTTCATGGGATGCTGCCAATGGCGACTGCAATCAGAAAGCCCAGCCTTTGACCGAAGTTGACTACGAAGATTGTCAACATTACGATACAGTGGCAACACAGGTAAACGACTCTGTGAAAATCTTCTTCGAAAATTGTTTCTTCATCATCTTCTTTCATTGTAGTTTGATTTCCAACAGTTCGAAGCAAAAAAATCCCATCACAAATCGTCGATTTGATCCTTTTCATCAACCCTAATTTTGCAGAACCCTTTTGCCCAAATCATTCATTTTCTCTCTCTAGCTCTCACGAACCTTTCTTCTTAGATCTGCCATTTCTAGGTTTCCGCTTCTTTTCTGGTATCGTGTTGGTTTTGAAGTCATTTGGCGGGTTATTTTTGCGTCGATTTCTGTTCAAATCGGGGTTCGTTCGCTTCAATTTCTGTGGGTTTTTGTTTGTTTGTTATTGTTTTTTGTAAAACCAATTGACCTAGGAGGAGAGATAAGAGATTCCGGTAATTTGAATCGAAATTATGGTGTAAATTTCGATAATTACCAGCAGATATTTCCATTTTTTAGATGAGTCTCTGTATCTATATTTGTTGTATTTTACACAGTTGCAGACGCTGAAAGGAATTATTAGTAGAATCTGCGTCAGAGCTGGGAGTGGGAGATGGAGGGGAATTCCGGCGGAGGTGGAGTGAGTATTGGGGGAACGACGGCGGGCAGCGTGGCGGTGGGTGGAGTGACGGGTGGTGGCGGCGGCGGAGGAGGAGGAAACGACGTGGAGTTGATGTGCAAAACATTGCAGGTGGAGCACAAATTGTTCTACTTCGATCTGAAGGAGAATCCCAGAGGCCGATATCTGAAGATTTCAGAGAAGACATCGGCTACAAGGTCAACGATCATTGTTCCCTTCTCTGGGATTCCATGGTTCTTAGATCTCTTCAATTACTATATCAATTCTGATGATCCGGAGGTTTTTAGCAAGGAATTGCAGCTCGACACCAAGGCACCTTTGTTCCTCCATCTCTTTTCTCTGTTCATCGTCTTCCTCCACTTTTACTTTTTAGTTCATCTCTGTGATCTCCTGTTCAACTTTTTGCTAATTGTACTCATCCTGCCTTTCAGGTGTTCTACTTTGACATTGGTGAAAATCGGAGGGGTCGATTCTTGAAGGTAAATTCCGTTTCCTGCTACCATATCTGTTGTTTTTCTTCTCGAGATTCCAACTTTCTTGAATTTCCCATTTTTGTTTTGTTCTTGAAAGTATTCTCTCTAGCTTTTCTGTTTGATTCTGTCAAATTAGGCCTTGTTGATCTAGAATTTCGCTTAAAATTTGCAACAGGTCTTCAGAAAAAGCTGACAGACCCACATTCTTCGAATGATTCTGTACTTTTCAAATTTTTCTTTGATTGAAGTTCTACTTCAACCCAGTTCGTTTCAGTTTACAGATTCTTTATTGATAGCTTCTGATGCTCAATATCAATATGAACTCTTATCAAAATGGAAGAATGAAATCAATTGAAATATGGGTTTGTAAATGCAGCCATATCCTTGTTCTGTGTCCTTTTTAGGAAAAGATAAAAGAAACAAATTCCGTCTTTATGTTCTTGATGACCCTTTATAGCCTTCCATTTGACAATACTTCCAAATGCGTTTTTCCAAATATGAGCAGTTGCCTAAAATTATGCTCTTATTAATGGAGATTCCCGAACTGTTTGATTTGACCTTTTTTTTGTTCTTTCTTTCTTTCTTCTTCCTTCTTTTTAAACTATTTTTCATTCACATGTTTCATTGTCAATAGTAATGACAAACCAAAGGCTACTTGCAAAATATTCAAGTTTATAAAAGTCTAGGAAACCAAAAGCATTAATTTGGCACATTACTACTCAAATCATTAGCATGAACATGTGAAAGACATGGGATATTATAGTATATAATGATTTTCGTAGTTTTACTAGATTTCGATTATGGCAATGTCTAATTTTTCTCATTTTTATAGTTTCTTGTACATGTGTGTTTTCCCATCTTGACATCGAATGCATAAAAGGTTACAGATGTGTTCATATTATGCATCATATGCTTCCACTAAAGCCAACTCTGTGCCATGAATTACATTATAAATTATTCATACAGTCATGTGTGCAATTTGATTTAATTTCGTTTTGAACCGTGGCTCATAAATCGTGCCTACACCTTGGTTTACTTAGTTTCAGGCAGAATGATGCACATCAGCCATTAGGGTAGTCTGGAGTGAAGTGGCTAGACACTGAAAGAAAAGACATGGTTGAACTTGTTGGCTTTAGTTATCAAAAACATTTTCCAATTTTGAGATCAAACCTTGAAACTGGATGTGTTGCTTAAGCTAGGCCAAGGCTTGTATTTAGTGTTGTAAGTGTTTTTCCGTCTTTTTTTTATAAGAGACAATTTCATTGATGATTGAAATTTACAAAAGAGATGTAATATCCATGGTGTTTACAAAAGACCTTCCCAATTTACCGTGAGGATAACTGTAGGATATAGCTTGGTAAACAACATTGTCAAAAAAATTTGTATAGATCTGTGTCTTTTCTGCAAATATTCTCCGAGTGTTTTCCGTCTTCTCAAAATAGAAACATGTTTCTGGTCAAGAAAAATGCATGTTCTAGCTGTTCTCAGTGTGCTTGTGATAGATATTCTCCAGGAATCTATAAGGAGAGAAGAAAGTGCTGATGTAGAATAGCTCACACCCTTCATGTCTGCAGTAACCAGCCTTTTAAAAGTTCTATCTTTTCTATCTCCGTCTTTGGCCATCCATTACCACCTTCTCCATTATCAAGGAGTTGGACCATAATCCCTACTGGCTGCCATTGTGCGGCAGCAGATTACAACCACCTCAGGCTCCATAGCCCCTTCACACCAGACAGTTCAGCAACCCCTCTTTTGATCCCTTTGGAGTGTCATCTTCACGTGTCAGTTCACGTAAGAATTTCCAGTTCTCTTATTCCCAGTCTCTCATTCTCTGGCCCTTGTAATATTGCTTATTGAATCTACAGTAAGCTTCCACGTGCGCTACAGATCTCCAATACTCCCACGTTTCTCTACTTTAGGGTATACTTTTATTTGAAGTTTTTTAAACATAGATGTGGATATGTCGTGTAGTTTTTCGAGCGTAAATGAACTTTCTATATCTTTTAATATCAATCTGGATCTGAACTTTGGCTGATTTCAGCTCTCATTTATTCTTATTTTGATCATTTTTGGTTCCGTTACAAATTCGAATTAATGCAGAATGATTCAAATTCTGGGATTAGAGGGTTGATAGTTTGACCCCTTCAGCTATAGGCACTTATTGAGTTCACTGTTGCCTTCTTCTGGATTGTGTGGCTTAAGATTAGGATTTTGGGGAATTGGTGCACTCATCTACTTTATTAATTCTTTTTCTTTGATAAATATTGTTGTTTTGTTGGAATTCTTCTCCCCTTTTTTTTTTTTGGTGCCTCAAAGAAAAGAAAAAAGATCTTAAAGATCTGGAATGTGTGGTTGTAAATAGAGCTGGTTTTCGTTGTGTTAACTGGGCAGGTATCTGAAGCTTCTGTCAGTAGAAACCGCAGCACCATTATCGTTCCTGCTGGAAGCAATCGGGACGAGGGATGGACTGCGTTCAGAAACATTTTGGCAGAGATCAATGAAGCGTCTAGGCTTTTCATACTGCCCAATCAGGTTTCTGCTGCTCGTGGTCGTGGCGAGCTTCTCATCATGCCTTTTCACGGGATTACTTCCATTGTTTCTCTTCTAACACAATTTCATACTGTTTTCTTTTGCCCAAACTAGGAAAATTCCGAACATTCAGAACGTCTAGTCGGACTTTCAGATGATGTAGGTGCTGGCTTCATATCAGGTCATAGTAGTCAACCTGGTCCAACCTCTGACTTGAATGTAGACAGACAAGTAGACTTATCAGCTCAAGATGAAATGGGCAATCTGGGGGTATCGAAAGTTATCCGAGCTGATCAGAAGCGATTCTTTTTCGATCTCGGAAGTAACAACCGGGGTCATTTTTTGAGGATATCTGAGGTAATTATACAAAAAAACTGAGCTTAAGATCCTTATTTTGATGCTTATTTGATCTGGTTTTGTCTGTCTTGAACCCCATGGTGCCTTTCTTCAGTGTCTTGATATGAAACTCGTCATATCCGTATCGGTTGCAGGTTGCAGGGGCAGATCGTTCTTCGATCATTCTCCCATTGTCGGGGCTAAAGCAGTTCTATGAAATAGTTGGACATTTCGTGGAGATCACCAAAGATAGGATTGAAGGAATGACAGGCGTGAATGTTAGGACGGTGGATCCGCCTCATAGATGAACACTATAGGCCCGGGGGGTTTGTGGTGAATAATTTCGGTTAATGTTTGTGTAGATGATGTTCGAGTAGGGTTGAAATTATGGTGGGTGTGGTTTGATATTGTGTTGTCGTCATCGTCGTCTTGATTTTCTAGTTCTAAGTCTGAATAATCCATGCTGCTTGATTAGCAGAGGCTATGGAAAATGCTTGAGAAGCTTAATTATTCTTCCATGAATAACAAAAGAGAGGGGAAAGTAAGAAAGAAAGAGATGCTTGTAATTGTCACTTTATAATAATGGTGAGTTCAGGTGTGTTTTGTTCATTTCACTTAATGGTGAGTTCATGGGTCAATTGGGTCTTTATGAACTTTATCCATGACTGAGATGAAACTTGGGTGAAACTAAGTGAAGGTTCGAATCGACTGATGTTGAAGAATCAGTGGATGAGTTGTGGTTGGGGTGAAATGCCTCTCCGAAATGTATTGAGGCGCAGCCGTTGATTGGACATCTAGAGGTAAAGCACTATTTCGATGCGGGTGGCGAGACATACAAGACATATTAGTGTCATTTTTTTTTTAATAAAATAGACATTAATTTTAATTTAAGAATCTAATTGAAAATTTGGGTGCAAAATAAATTGGAAAATGAATCAAAAACAAAAATTGGAACCAAAATAGTGTTTGAATTAAGAATATTCTTCTGATGATGAGATATAGTTGAGCTAAGCTTAGGCAATTTGGAAGGAAATTAAGAAATAGTTTTGGACAATCAATATTTTGACCTTTATAATATACCTGCTTGTAAATCAAAACCCCTCCTGGAGATTTACGGGAATTTCTTGAGGAAGAAGGAAAATGGCGGCAGTATTGACCGGACTGTCTCAGGCGTCGTTACTTTTCTCGCCGCGTGTCAGTGGAGCTCTCAGGATCAACACTTTTTCTGTTCGACGCATGCAATTTCAATCTTCTACCATTCGTAGAGGTAAGCAATCGTGTTTTTACGGCACCGTCATATGAATCTCTTTGTAGAATTGGGCCGTGTTCATCATTTTGCCAGCGGATTCATTCCAATTCAGATTTCTTATCCCCTGTTTTCTGCAGGGAGTTCCTTTGATTGCAAGACAGTAAGATCTGCTATCCGTGCCACCGACTCCAAAAATGAAGACATCGACATTTATCCAGACACCACTGGCGGCGACTCTTCCGATAAAGGGATTCACGGCGATGGAGGAGGTGGTAGCGGTGGAGGAAAAGGTGGTAGAGGCGATAATGAAGGCAATAGCGGGGAGGAAGAGGAATCTAACACCAACAGCGGGAAGAAAGCTTTGTCAATGTCACAGAAATTAACTCTTGGATATGCTGCACTAGTAGGAGGTCCTTATTTATTCATTATAAATTTGAAACTTAGATTTCAATTTTTAGTCTGTCTGAAATGGAATAATGATTATGTTCTTGGTTGCAATTGCAATTTTAATTCAGTCCTTTGTGTTTTTACTTGGCAGTTGGTGGCTTAATGGGATATTTGAAAGGTGGCAGCCAAAAGTCACTATTGGCCGGGGGAGTCTCAGCCACACTGTTGCTTGGTGTTTGTAAACTGCTTCCCAGTAACCCTGTTCTTGCATCGGCCTTGGGTCTTGGTAAGGAATCGGCCGTATCTTTGACTTAATTATGAAAATCTTAGATTTCCCATATCAAGTAGCTGAATTGTTGTTAATTCTAGATGTTACTTATTAGATATACATTGTACTATTGGGAACTTTGAGTTTTTGAATCCTGGTTAAGAACAATGAGCAAATGCACTTTGCGCTGGGATGTATACACTATGTCTAGCTTGAAATAACGCGTCGCCCTGCCCTGCCCTCCTCCCCTTCTTTATCTTAAATTTGGGAGAGAACTGTAACAGCCCAAGCCCAAGCCCACCGCTAGTAGATATTGTCCTCTTTAGGCTTTCCCTTTTGCTAGGGAGATGTTTTCGTACCTTTATAAATTCGTTCTCCTCCCCAACCAATGTGGGATCTCAAAATCCACTCCCCTTTGGGGCCCAGTGTTCTCGCTAGCACTCGTTTCCTTCTCCAATCGATGTGGGACCCTCTAATCTACCCCCTTCAAGACCCAGCGTCCTTGCTGGCACACTGCCTCGTGTCCACCCCCCTTCGGGGCTCAACCTCCTCACTGGCATATTGCCTGGTGTCCGGCTCTTATACCACCGCTAGCAGATGTTGTGCTCTTTGGGCTTCCCCTTACGGTTTTTAAAACGCATCTATTAGGGAGATGTTTCCACACCCTTATAAACAATGCTTCATTCTCCTCTCCAACCGATGTGGGATCTCATAGGAACAAACTCAAGTGTGTCCATAATTAAGTTTTCTATATATAAGTAGACTGGTTGATTGGTTTCCAAAGGAAATGATGGCCTTAATTATGGGAATACTATTGTGTGTCTAGGTTAATTAGTATAAAGATTTGTAATATGGTTTTGCTAAAGTTTTCAGAGTGTTAGTTGTGGGATTGTTAGTAGCAGTGGCAGTTGAATGCGGGGGAAATCAATGGTGAGTGAAACATGAGAACAATATTGACAGTTCTATGTTAATCTTCACTTAGGTTATTGTCCAGTTTTCTTGAGTTACCTCTGATTGACAATATTGACATTTTGTATCCTCTTATTTCAGTCATTCGATCCCATACCTAGTTTCTTGCGAACTAGTAGCAGACCATGTTCTTGAAAAGGGATTCAGAATTTGAGAAATAATTATTGGAAACTTAAATTACTCAAGTTGATATGATACTGTTTTGGCATCAATTTTTTACCAGATCTGATGTAATTAAAGCTGGATATGTGGGAGTTGTTGTACAGCCCAAGCCCACTGCTAACAAATATTGTCTTCTTTGGTGCTCCCCCTTCTGGACTTCCCCTCAAGGTTTTAAAATGCGTATGCTAGGGAGTGATTTCCTCACCCTTGTAAAGAATATTTCGTTCCCCTCTCAAACTAATGTGGGATCTCACAATCCACCTCCTTCGGGGCCAGCGTCCTCGTTGGCACTCGTTCCTCTGTCCAATGGATGTGAGATCTCACAGTTGTGTTGGGACTAATTCTTTTCATTTGTTCCTAGTAAAAGCCACATACTACTCGCCAACTTCTTTTGGTGAGTCTTGAATGTGGACCTACATTATGGATATATGGTTCAAATTATTTCTAAATTCTGAGATTTTGAGTGTAGAATTTGGTTAGTTGTGTTCACAGTTCACCTTTCTTATCTATAGTTTTTATAGCCAAAGTTGTGCTGTTGGGGTTTTTTGTTGAGGAAAATCAGTTGTTTAGCTCTCACATTGGGAACCTTAATTGTAGCTTGCTTGTAGTGGCAACACAAGGAAACTACAATCACCTTACATCGTGCTGAGATGACCGTCCGTACCCGAGACCAAAACCAGCCTTGATAAGGAAGGGCATTGACTGAAGTTATATAGTTCTTTCATTAAGATTCACAATCCCATATTCATCATCTTGAGGACAAGATGATACCTAAGTTATGAGCAGTGTAGGCGTCTAGAGTAGTTGGTTTCTTTGCTATAGGGGTAGCTGGAGTTTCCGCGAGTGTTAATTGCGGGACTCGATAGTTACTGGTTTTAAACTTGGGAATATGATGGCTAACGAAATATAAGGTAAATATTGAGACTTTTGTAATGAGCTTGGTCCAAGGGAGGCTTTCAGATTTCTCATAGTTAATGTTTGGGTGTGATTTTAAAATGGCTTAAATCACTTTTGTCGTATTCAAAATCACTGTTCGATCCTGGATCGTGGATGAAAACTTTGTATAATGTGTAGGTTATGCAAAATAGTGATTAGTTTCATTTTAATATTTCCTCTTGCATATGAGCAGTTTACAATGATTATACATAAACTCATTGTTTTAAGAAGTCCTAGAAAGAACATGCCATCTGATCTGTTCAAACGGTGTGCAGAAGCATGGAAATAAGACTACTCTAGGGAGGAAAACCAATGTTCCAGTTCTGTTTTTATTCATACTATTATTTCAAAATCTATTTCTTAATCTACAGGCCTATCAGCTTCACTTTTGGTAGTGATGGGATCTCGTTTCAAGAATTCTGGGAAGATATTTCCAGCCGGTGTCGTATCTCTCGTGTCGTTTATAATGACTGGAGGTTACATGCATGGAATTTTACGTAGCTCACATTGAACGTACGATGATGAAAAACTGGTAGGGGGCGCTTTCCTCGAGCATGTCTAGTGATAGTCATAAACCATAACTGACGAATTTGTTTGTTTTTGTATAATCTATGTTATGTTGATTGGTGTTTTCAGGTCTGTGAAATTGATTTTGATGTGCCTTCCAACTTTGTATGGTGTGTAGTGCTTGTGCTGCCCTCTTTGTTCATCAGGTCTATCTGTGTAATCATCTGAACAAGGAAAGGGAAAGTAACGTAGGCTGTTGAATGTTCAAAGGTTAAAAGGATTTGTCTTTTGTCTTTACGAGCAGATTTGAGGCCGCCTTTGTATCTTAACCCTTCTCCTTCTCACGAGTTTAGGGGTCCCTTCCAATTGCTCAGATGTCTTTGAAAGCCTCGAGATGATTTTGCGCTTTCGTTTTTTCAAATTCATTCACTTTAAGGTTGGTTCTGAACGTCGTGTGCCATCATCTTCAGTCAACCTCCATCGTCTTGTCTTATTCTACCATTTCGGTGCCTTCAGGTTTAGGAGAAGGTGGATGGGAGTTTACGAGCAAGCATATTCAAACAAACAAAGGTTAAAATTATTTTTTTTTTTCATAATTTACCAAAAATATTAACCCATTTTGAGGCTTTTTAATTGTCTATAAAATAAAGGTAAATGCAAATCCTCTTTAATGGGTTAATTTTTCTTACTTCAACTCAATTAATTCATTGATTTTTTTTTATATACAGAAAATCAATAATAAGGACTAAAATTAAAATAAATATTGAGACAAATAAGATAAAATTAATAAATAGGAATTTAAATATTTAAAAATAAAAATAAAAATAAAATAAATATTGGACAAATAAGATTTAAAGAGGAAGAAAATTTCATTTTTTAACTTGGCAATAAGAATTTTGATGATTTGATTATTTATTTGGATAATACATTTAATTTATTTAAAATTATTTATTATAAAGAGTTGCAGCGCCAGTTCTTGAGGAGATCCGCTACCAGTTTCCCTTCTGAGCTATGCAAAACGGAGCATTTGACTGAGTTCAGCGGTAGGAGTATCACCGCACTCCGGCGGATAAGACGGTGGTTTCTTGCAGTTAAAATTAATCGGAAGCATCGATAGAAGAGTTGGGGAATCGAGAGGATCGAGCGGCGGAGATCACAAAAATGTTGGCGGAGCCTCCTCCCTTCCAGGAAGCAGCGCGCTGTGAAGTCTGCAAATGCAGTTTCAACACCTTCCGACGACGGGTACCAAATTCTGTTTGCTCTATGATCGACTTCGTTGCAATAGTTTAGATTGAGCTAATGCAACGATGATCAATTTCGATTCTGTTTCGTGCTTTCGAGCTTTCGATCGCGAAATTAGATGATTTTCTGTGTTTTTATCTTTGTTTACAGCATCATTGCCGATGCTGTGGAAGGACGTTGTGCCACGAACATTCTTCTTTTCAAATGGTATTATTGATTCCTCTTCCTCGTTGATGCCGTAATGGAGAATTTTTTGCGTTCTGACTGGTGTATGTATATACTTGTTTGTGAGAAATTCAGGCCTTGCCGCAGTTCGATATTCGTGCCTCTGTTAGAGTTTGTGCTGACTGTTTCAATAACTCCTCTCAGTAAGTCGTGTTAAAATTTAATCATACACTCCGCCGTAGTTTTTTTACTTGAAAAATTATTCCGAAGCTGTTACTGGAATTGAATTTCAAGCGAAGTCTTTTGAGACGACCTTTGGTCATACTAGAAAGGATTTTATCGAGCCGAAGTTTTACTTCTCAACTCCAGTTTGATAACTCATTTCGTTCTGAAGCTCAGAATTAAAGTGCGTGAGTTGAAACTGAAATAGAAAGTTGGCATGAGATATTTTCTTAAATGTAATCTTGAATATTTTCTTGCAACTTCTTGAACTCGAACTTTCTTGTTGGAAGTTTCATGTTCTAGCATTTAAACGACTAGAAACTTAAAAATCTTAACTGGGATCGGACGTTCTTGTATCAAGGATTTAGGTTGTACGAGAATGTGAGATCTCACATCGGTTGGAGAGGGGAACGAAACATTTCTTATAAGGATTTAGAAATCTCTTCCTAACAGACGTTTTAAAACTGTGAGGCTGACGGCAATATATAATGGGCCAAAGCAAACAATATCTTCTAGCGGTGAGGCTGGGTTGTTACAAATGGTATCAGAGCTAGATATCGGGTGGTGTGCTAGTAAGGACCCTGGGGCTCTGAGGGGGTGAATTGTGAGATCCTACATTGGTTGGAGAAGAGAACAAAACATTCCTTATAAGGTGTGGGAAACCTCTCCCCAACAGATACGTTTTTAAACTGTGAGGCTGGCAACAATACGTAACGGGTTAAAGCAGATAATATCTGTTAGCGGAGAATTTGAATTGTTGCGAGAAAGAATCCAAAACTTTTGAATTTTTGGAACCTGTCTATATTCAAGAAAAGTTAGAACCTTTGGTCCTTGTCTCTTGAAGCCGGGGCCTAAACGCATGTTGTTCTTGAAGCCTGCAACTCTTTTATATTCTATTTCTTGTTTCTTTAGCTTTCTTGTGAAGACACCATTAAAATTTTCTCATACCCACTTTCATCGATAATGAAATTTCCAGCTCCTAATCATTTTTCTCTTCGAATCAGTGCAATCGAAATAAACATTCTAAAACATTCTTTGAACACTCTTTAAAGGCTCAAAGAATTTCAAAACCACCAATAATGAGGTAGTTGGATGTTAGTGAGTGATATGAAGGCTTTTTGCCTGTTGGATGAAGCATAAAAGCTCTTAGATCAGCCATCAGCTCCTTCCTCTTGGAATTAGGCATTGAAAAAAAAATTATATACAGACTTGGAAAGTCCTTGCCTTCTCTCGTTTGCTCCTAAATTCCTGCTCTCGTCTTAGACGCATCCTTGGAGTTTCCAAATTTTATGCTGAGATTGAACTTATTATTTACTGTTTAGCACCTGCCATATTTTTGAAAAACTAGCATCTTATTTATCGAGTTTGCCCTATTACAGATCTAGAGAAGTTGGTCGGCCACCGTCGTTACCGTCGTTAGCTGTAGTTGATCAAGTTGCAGATACAGTTTCTCAATTAAACCTTGATGGGAATGTAAATTCTGAGCCTAAGTCTGCTGTGGAGCATCAACCTGCGTTGAGCATTTCAGATTGTAATTGTGGAATGCCATTGTGCATTTGTGTCGCTCCAGTCCAGTCTACGGAAACAGAATCTGTTCCTTTGCAGGTTTTAATGTTTAATAATTTTTTATGCTCCTTGTGTATCAGCCGTGTCCCTTATGGAACTTGATTATTCTTTTGGCAGAAGAAAACAGCTTCCACCTCTACTCAGAACAATTCAAAAGCAAAGAAGACTGATTCCAATCTAAGGAATAGAGGATCTACTTCCAACAGCAAGCTTCGGTATGTTATCTGGAGCTGTTTTATTCCAATAGGTTAGATTCTGTCTTCCCTTTCTGGCCCAGTATATGGGAAAAGTAAGTTTATCACACTCCTTCAAATAGTAAGTTTATCGCACTCCAAATATAATTAACAAAATGATCAAATAACGTTAGTATAAAATTAAAGCTATGAATATGGTATTATAGCGTTAAAAAAATGCTACAATAAGTTAAAAGATAAAAGATAGCATAATATTTTAGCTATATTCTACCTATTATAGCTTTAATAAAACGCTATGAAATATTTTTATAACAACTTATATAAGCTATAGTTTTATACTATATTATAGCATCTATTATGGCTTTAAAAAAACGCTATAAACAGTATCTATTATAGCTTTAAAAAAACGCTATAAAAAGTCTACAATAGCGTTTTTCGTATGCTATCCATTATTTCTTGTAATGATGACTTGGGTCAAGTGACACATTTTCTCATTGCTTACTTTCTTGCGTATGTATTAGGTATCAAATTACCCTACTTTATCATTGTTGGTATTGTTGATTTGGTAGATAAGTCCGATCTTAATATGCAGTTGTAATTTATATTATTGAATAGGAATCCTGCAGATGAATCAAGGATCAATTATGAAGCAAGTGGCGAGGTATATAGTGTGTATGATAAAAAAAATTTGGTGTCTATCAAAGGCTTTTAAATTCTGTTTCATCTCTAGAATTTCATGTTCTTGCAGGGGTTGAGGGAAGCAATCAAGAATGGTGACACATATGCTGTCAAGAAACTTTTGAGTGAGGTACTAAATGCCTTTATGAAAACCAAAATATGTAATGGAATTATTTACTGTTCTCATGTTGGCAGGGTGTAGATGCAAATTACCATGACAAGCAAGGATTGTCTTTGCTGCATGTGGTAGAATCTCTCTCTTCCCCCCACCCCATCAGAATATGGCATGATATCGATTTAGAGTTATGATATTAAGACTGGTATTGTTTTGGATGTAGGCGGCCGTCTTTAATCAGACTGATATTGTTTTTGCCCTCATTGAAAGTGGTGCTAGCCTGGACTACAAAAATGCTCAAGGTAACTTCTTGTCACTGTTTCTTTACACGAATGCTTTTGGTCGGGACTTTGAGAATTGGGAGTGTTTAAAAAACTGTCTGAAAATAGAAACTCTTCTGAGAACAAATTTCAAACGACCCTTGCTTATCAGTTCTATCCCCCTTGTCTTTTAAGCTTGGCGATTAAAGCAAAGAATAACTGTAGCAAGTATCTCTGTGATTGTGTGAGATCCACGTCGATTGGGGAGGAGAAGGAAGCATTCTTTATAAGAGTGTGGAAACCTCTCCCTAGTAGACGCGTTTTAAAAATCTTGAAGGGAAGTCCCAAAGAGGACAATATCTATTAACGGTGGGCTTGGATTGTTAGAAATGGTATCAGAGCCAGACACCAGACAATGTGCCAGCGAGGAGGCTGAGCCTCGAAGGAGGATGGACACGAGGCGGTGTGCCAGCAAGGACGCTTGGCCTCGAAGGAGGTGGATTTGGGGGTCTCACATTGATTAGAGAAGGGAACGAGTATCAACTAGGACGTTGGGTCTCAAAGGGGGGTGGATGGTGAGATCTCACATCGGTTGGGGAGGAGAACGAAACATTTTTTATAAGGATGTGAAAATTTCTCCCTATCAGACGTGTTTTAAACACCTTGAGGTGAAACCCAAAAGTGAAAGCCCAAAGAAAACAATTTCTACTCGCGGTGGACCTGGGCTGTTATTGCACTTACTGCCAGGAGTATAACATTCTGGTCTGGTGGTGTCTGAAAGCCACGAAGTATGGGTAGCTTTCTAAATTACAGCGACATTGATGATTATTAACCGATCCTTTATTTTCTTCCTTTGAACCACAATCCTTTGGTCGAAGATATGACTTAGCCAATTGAGTTATACTCAGGTTGACGAGGAATGTTCCGATATTTAAGATGCAGATTAAGCAAGAAATTTGCTAGAATCTTGAATCTAGAGGCGTGTGAGTACATGTTAGAAAAGTGGTGAGATATTTTGCATAATGGTTCATTGTTTCCACGGTTACAGGAGAAACGCCATTGGATTGTGCTCCAGCTTCTTTGCAATATAAGATACGAGAGAAGATGGTGGGAGGAGAGTGAAGAAGCAACAGCCCACATCACCTATTATTCTAGTAAATACTTCTATCATTTCTGCACCACCGCCTTTACTTCTCTTTTGTTCCTCTTTTTTAGTGATGCCTAAGACTGCTACTCCCAAACTGTGGGCTGTCTCTAGAAATTTTCTTTTACTATCCCAAGAATTTTAGACCATAAATCTTTTAATTTTTATGAGTATGCATTAATATGGTAGAATTAAGTGATTCTCACGTGAAATTATTTAAAGAACGCGTAAAGGAACACGCATGGAGAATTTTGCAACTAATGAGAAACTATTATAGAGGTTTGGTTATATCGTCGATGGATTGGTCAGTCGAACATTCGATGGATTCTTTGAATTGAAGGTTGACCAAATTGAGTTCAACAACTTGTGGGTGAGATGTGATTTAAATCTTTTACCTTTTGGTGATATGTGTTACTCGTTGAGTTGTAACACGCTACACGATGACAAGACAATGCTTATGTGGAAATTTTAAATAGCGTGACAAAATTGAACTTTACATTATAATTTGCTTAAATGATTTTTGTTCTCTTTTACTTTACTCGATGGATCAATCTTTCCCTTCCCTTTTCTCTCTGTCCTTTCTTAGAATAAGTTGTCTCGTCATAGTGTCGTTGAATTCTATATATATATATATATATTTTAATGTTTTTTAAAAAATTACCTAATATTTTTTTTTGTCGAAGAAATCTTTTGATTTATTAGCTAAAATCTTATAAATTTTAAATATAAAATATTTGATAATAATAAATAGAGTAGGGAACCTAATTCGGGTTAATGAGTTGATCGGGTTGATTCAATACAGATCGAAAAGAAAAAAAAGATATAAAAACCCATAAATTAGAACGCTCCTTTTAATTTTTCGTTTTTTTTTTTTTTTTTGATTTATTTTTGATCTTTGTTGAAGTTGATGATAATGACAATGAGATCCCAAGACGAAGGAGAAGGAATCTCTCCTAAAATCCCTCCCTTCTCCAATGGACAAT
This sequence comes from Cucurbita maxima, assembly GCF_002738345.1. Lineage (NCBI taxonomy): Eukaryota > Viridiplantae > Streptophyta > Magnoliopsida > Cucurbitales > Cucurbitaceae > Cucurbita > Cucurbita maxima. The sequence continues at coordinate 3,529,264 of NW_019272018.1, forward strand.
TTTATAAATTCAGCCATTGTTTATGTAATGGGGACTACTGCACCCTCGCCTTCCTTCCTTAATTCATCAACCTCCAATCCTTTTCTTCTTCTTCAATCCCTTCATTTCTCTTATCTTCTCTTCTTTTCTCTTCTGTTCGCGATTCAAGTTCATACAACGAAAGAATCGATCGTTTCAGCTCAAAAACGCGACCAACAGCTTCTCTCAATTAAGCGAATCTCGGAATGCGCTCACATCATTAACAAACAAGGGCTCGAAGTTTTTGATTTTCCAATCACCACTTTCTCGCGCCTGATACTCGATTATTCAGGTCTGCTTTGGCTTTCTCAACAATCATTCTGGTTCTCCCTTTTGATTGAATTGTTTGATAGGTTTTGTGCGTGATTTTTCAGGTTGAGTGATCGAACTGGTTCTTTCTTTCTATTGTTTTATTTCATTAGGGATTTCTGTCGTTTATTCTTTGTATAATTATATTGTTATTTTTGTTTCCCCCCGTATTTATTTTTGTTGTTTTTGCTTTTAAACTATGCTAATTGTTTATTGTTCTTGTGGCGGTGGAGAAATGTGAGAGTGGTCTTTGAAGAAGCTTTTGTTAAATCGTCGAGGCTCGTTCCAACGAATGCTGTACTATGCTTGATTTCCATTAATGGCGGCTCATTCCTTGACGCGAAATCTTTGTTCGTCTCATTTTCATATGCAATCGCATCGCCCTTCTCAACCATTGCTTTTCGAAAATTGTTGCGCATTTCCTATTTCTGCGGAGCTTGTTCTTCGTAGTTTTCGGAGAAATAGATGCAATCGGTTTGGTCTAAGAGCTTGCGTTCAATCCCACAAAGATAACTGCAGTAATGGTTCGTTGGGAACCAATGCTAAGGGCCCAACACCTGTTCGTCGTCCACAGGTTCTTAACAATGTCGAGATCGATTTAGTTGATGGTATTGATCGCAGATATTCTACTACTGTTCAGGGGGAGCCCCAATGGGGAAATCCTCTAACGTTCCATGATCTTTCTTCCAGGGGAAAGCTTGTTGTTGCTGTTGACGTCGATGAGGGTTCGTATTTTCCTCTCCCATTTCTTATCTCCTTCCCTGGATTTTCATTTCTGTTTCTCTTACTTCTTCACTGTAACGTTTCTTCTTCTTCTTCTACCTCTGATATCTGTGTTCACGAGCGTTCTGGTGCATTGTGACAAAGACATGAAAAGCCCACTTGAGATCTTGTATGTTGATCTAATCCAAATGACTAAATTCATGGAATTGTTGGCTTAGATTAATTAATTAATTAATTTGATGATTGACATGCCTGAGATGACAGATTTCAGCTACACTACATTGTTTATGACTTTGCATGACCATTTCATGTGCTAATATGGCTACTTATTCTCTGTACTTGATGTGAGATGAGAATTCGGTTGTGCTAATAAATTATTGTACATGATTGTTTACTCAGTACTCTGATTTGATATTTGTATCTGTTGTTGTCGTGCTATCTTGTAGTTTTGGGGAACTTTGTCTCAGCTCTTAACAAGTTTGTTGCTGATCGTTATTCTTCAAATCACTCGGTTTCGGAGTATCATGTCTATGAATTCTTCAGGGTATAATTATGTTTTTGTGTTTTTTATTTGATGGGGTTCCCTTAAGATTCTTAGTGTAATAGTCCTGAAGTTGCCCTGGGGAATATCTAACCTGCACCATTCTGATTTAGACCTTCGTTTCTGTTTCAGATATGGAAGTGCTCACGTGATGAAGGTACAACTTTTTGAGATTTGGCTTTTAATGACTTGTCATCTGTATCAAGATGGCCATAGGATCATATAATGGTTATTGGTTTTCCTGAGTGGGTCATACATTTGACTGATTGATGGTTGCATGTGCTTCTCAGACCAATAGTTTTTCTTTAAAAAATAAAAAAAATTTGGTTTGTATGGTTCTGAGAAAGTTAAAATTTGATCTCTATCGTTTTTTCTTTTTCCCGTTTTATGATTTTGAAATTGTCGATTTGCTTTTGTATGAGGCAAGATAAGCATCTAAGGGGTTGGTTTCTTTGACCTTTTTTTTAGTTAAATCATTGGACCTTCCAGTATTGTATTCAACTTTTTTTTTTTTTTTTTTTTAAAATCTGGACCATTCTCACTGGAAAACCATATGATTTTAGTTTTGTTAGTGCTGGTGTTACAAAATAGTATTTCTGTTCTTGATGTTTTTCTTGACAAAATTTAGCTAAGAAAATTTCTATTTTTTAGTGAGAATTCCGAAAGAAAAATGGTTTGAGATGGTACTTCCTTTGTAACTTTTCACTTCTTTGGGAGAACTTTGCAGTCTATAATGAAACACAATGTGATCTTTACGCTCTTGAAGCTGTTTTATGAGATATTTCTGTCCATGGAAATGCGTCTCTACTTGGTTAATTGGTTTTGAAACTTGTTTCCCTGCTTTGTTCCAGCTAATCATCGTGTTCATGAGTTCTTTAAGACACCGTATTTCAAGGTTGGAATCTGGCCTATACCGGGTGCGCAGAGCACGCTTCTCAAGTTATCAAGATTCTGTCATCTGTCAGTCGTAACGTATGTATAGCTACATTGGATCATTTTGACGTGGTACTAATCCCTCCCAATAGATGATGTGAACTTATCTCATTTGATCTAATTTCAGGTCTCGACAAAATGCAATCAAAGAACACACACTGGAGTGGATTGAGAAGCACTTTCCAGGACTGTTTCAGGAAATTCACTTTGGAAACCACTTTGCTCTGGATGGAGTGTCTAGATCAAAGGAAGAGATATGCAAGTATGACAACAAATCTTTACACTTTTATAACACTTATTTTTCCCATGAATCATCCATTCAAGTTACAACATTTGTTATGTTCAACATGTATGGATAGTATTCAAATCATTGAGTTGTTGATGATATACGTCTTAATGAGTTAAGCTATATTGAGTTGCAGTAGTAGTATTTTATTGTGGACGATCTCACATGATGCAGGTCACTTGGAGCAACAGTGCTAATTGATGATAATCCAAGATATGCGATCGAATGCGCTGAAGCGGGAATTCGAGTTCTGCTTTTTGACTATGAGAACTCGTATCCATGGTGCAAGACGGAGACGGAGGATCTGCCCCCCTTAGTGACAAAGGTTTATAATTGGGAAGATGTGGAGAAGCAATTAACTTCATTGGTTCTTTCTTCTTAGGCTTTAGAACATAATATTTGTCACCAGTGTTGTGATTGACTTGGAGTTTGTAGACCAACGCCAACACTGTAACCTAATAGGAATGCTGTTTATTTGCACGATTCTGGACAATATAATATAGCCTTTGTACTACACAAAGGGCTTGTTTGAGTCTTTGGAATCGTAATCTTTCAATCCTATGTGATTATGAATAATTGTGTTTGCATTTTGCAATACCAATCTATTGATTTATAAAATCATTGATAAACTTATACATAAATAACTTATTTTTCATCTGTTTTTGCTTCAGTTGATATGATACAATAATGACTCATCTTTGGAAAGTCATATTTGTAACACTAATTTTTCTCATAGTAAAATTTATTGTGACTTTTGATTATATCGATATGAAGACGTTTTTATCTTACATGTTCGAAATCGGATAAGTCACTTTTACTTTTAAGTTTGGTCTATTACAAAAATATCATTTTAAAATTAAATAATTTTATCTTATTAAATCAAATAATTATAGATTTTTTTTTTTTACTTCTGAAAAAATATATATCAATATATCAAGATTTCGTGTCTTCTCCAAATTGAAACTGAAATGTGAATTAGATAACCAAGTAAAAAATAACAACTATTTTATTTAATTTAAGTGTATAAACTTGAATAAATAAATAAAATTTAAAAATAGAGTTTTAATTGTTGTAACATATTTTTAGTTACTGCATTTCAATTAATTAGAAATGTAAAAGAATATTATTATAATTATATCTATTTTATTGCAATTCAAAACAACACCACAATTTTAAATATAAGTAAACATCCATTCATTTATATATTATTTAACAAGTTGATCAGATCATTTTTCGTCTAGTTAGGATTCAACTGTCTCTGTTAGCTTGAAACCATATGCTTGTAAAAGATCCAAGGCTGCACCATCAAAAAAAATATGCTTGTATGAATAGTAAGTTCTTAAAATAATTGAATAGGAAAACTCGACTTTCACATGATTAATTCAGCTTGTCAACCTAAGCATAGGACTAGAGACCTTTTGGCCCAAGTCGAAAGCTCAACTTATGAATGCAGGTTTTGCTTCATCAACTTCATAAATTTAAAAAGAATGTTGAAGGAGCCAAACAGTTATTAGACGCAAATTCAAAAAATTTAAGAATTCATCAGACATTTTTTTTCTAGGTTACAAATTTACTACATAATCTTTTTTTTTTTTTTTTTCGTAAAATCTTTAAATAATAACTTAATCATTAAGTTATGTTTAGGTCAAATGAGGACTTAACCTAACCTAACTTTTTATTAAAAGGCTTATTTTTCATGCAATGCTGATGATTCAATAAACATAAACCAAAACATTAGGAGGAAATGACATATTTGCATTTACCTGGATTATGAACTTCAGGTTCAATAGGCCTTAAAACACCTCGCGTCTTGATTTTGTTTGTCAGTAAAAGCTGCAATGACATACTGTAACATTAACTAAAGTTGAAGCTTTAATAAAGATTATGGTAAAAAGAATATGTAAAGGTGGTTACCAAAGCTCCAATAGCTGTTGGAATACCAACAGTGAGAGCCATTGCACTAGTGGTCTTTCCGTTCCAAGTCCTCCCAAATTCTAGTAACGTAGCCTTGCGACACTCTGTATGTTGACCGTCTGCCGATTCTACTTGTATTTCATGATGTAGAAGAACCATATCCTGACCATCATCACAAATGAACTTATTATATATATTTTGACAAAAAGTTAAGATGTTCTTTGCGTACAGCTTTCTATAGATGCAATTTTAAGCGCATATGGATGGCACATGAATGGTTACTCTTTTTCAAACTAAAAATGCTGTTATTAAATATCAATGATATATGGTTAAGAGACCATTTATGTGATTAAAAAAAAAAAAAAAAAAAAAGGAGTCTTTCCCGGCTACTCAAGGATTCAACTTTTAAAATTCGAGTTATGAGGTGAAAGTTTGAGCGTCAGTTAAACTACGCTCATATTTGACATAAATACTTCTCTCGTGCTGTGAGCTCACCAAGTCATTTCACTCAAGGGTGTTCTAAAACTACCCTCTAATTTGCAATGATGTCAACTTAGAGTATTCTTTAAATAAAATTTAAAAGCAATAATTTAACCAATGGTTAATGTAACGACCCATATCCACCGCTAGCAGATATTGTTATCTTTAAGGTTTTCCTTTTAGGCTTCCCCTCAAGTCTTTAAAACGCGTCTACTAGGGGAAGGTTTTCACACCCTTATAAATGGTGGTTTGTTCTCCTCCCCAAACAATGTGGGACATCACAATCCACCCCCCTTCGGGGCCCAGCGTCCTCGCTGGCACTCTTTCCTTCCTCTAATCGATGTGGGACTGCCCCCAAATCCACCCCTTTGGAGCTCAGCGTTCTTACTGGCACACCGCCTTGTGTCTACCCCCTTCGGGGAACAGCGAGAAGGCTGGCACATCATCTAGTGTCTAGCTCTGATACCATTAGTAACGACCCAGATCGCCCAAAAAAGACAATATCTGCTAGCGGAGGATCTGGGTCGTTAGCGTTAAAGTTTATTTAAAGTTATTGAAGAATTATGAAACTAGATTATTGAAGAATTTTTTACATAACACGTAGCCATCTAATAAAAAATTCACATAGTAAAACATACTAAAGTATGAATGAATATTAACAGGGAAAAAGCAAGTGTACCTGCTCATTTTTTAAGTAGGATAACCTTTCTTCCATTCTGTGACAGGTAACATCAAATGCACTTTGGCAAGATGAAGGAATCTCTGTCGGCTCGTGAAGGCCCAAATATCTGATCCATTGTCATTGTTAGCCCGTCATGCAAAATATATAATTCATCTTTTGAGAAGAAAAGGAAGGAGAAGAGCTGCATACACGATTGTTTTGGCTACTCTTACAGCAGTTTCTTGCTCTTTACAGAGTCCACTAGAAATAATGCTGTCACTGATGTTCTTCTCTCCAATGATAGAGCCGTTCGATTCTCCTTTAATTTTGAGGAGCTCAAGCAAAAAATCTCGAAATAGTTGCCTCCTACTACTCCTAAGAAAGGAATGAACTTCCGTATCTAGGAGTCCAATTCTTGCCAGGGCTCCCATCACTGCGCTGAATCCTATACGTATTGACAGTAAATGAGTTAAAAAAACACAATTTCTTAAGAGTAATGGTTATATTCGGCTTATATATAGTTAACCAGATTCCCTCGAGGGAATTAAGTCAGTCAAGGTTTTGAGTGAGAATCCTCGGTAAAACATGTTAGAAGCCAAAAGAGAACATGCCTTCATAGCGTAGGGTTCCACGAAATATGGTCGATGCCTCATGCCCTATGCCATATGCGTCTCCATAAATTAAGGAATTACAATTTGGAATGCACTCCAATGCAAATGCTGGAAGGTCAGGCAAGCGTAGTCTCACAGCAGAGTCATAAAGATCCTTTCCTGCAAGTTTGAACTGCTTGAATAAATTTTCTAATCAAGAAGTATCAATGTGGTATTCATGGGTTTAATGTCTAAACATCTTAGCGTTATACGTTCGAACCAGATTATAATAGTTATTCGAAGAGTTGACTGGTAATTATCTAAGCTAGAGAGTTATAAAGCACATCTTCTTGTGTGCAAGAGAATAATAAATAAAGTGCAGAGTGCAACATATTCTTGTTATTCTAATTTTTTCCAAGTGTAAACAGCTTACCTTCAACTTTTACTGTTTTTCCTTCATATCGATATGTAGCCGGATTGCTTCCAGCTCGAATAGCTTCAGCAAGATTCGAACTAACATATTTCATAAAGAAATGTTATTGAGTTTCCATAAAATTAGATGATGCATTTAATAAATAAACTATTTAGCATTGACAAATGTTCATCTTCACAAGGTTATAGAATAAGACAATGTCTTCAAGAGAAACTGAACGAAAATAATATAAATCTAAGAAACCAAAACAGAGAAGTTTGCCAGGAATATCTTGGATACTTCCAATGCAAACTGCAAATTATGAACACTGAATGCGTGTTTGTGTTCATTTTATAAATGGGGCTTTCTTGGCCTCTTTTGTACAGAAAAATCAACAATACCAATAAGAAGTTATTTCAATAGATATCTGAAAATTTTAACTATTAGATTTAGTTCTCATGGAAAAACTTCTTAAGAGTTTCTTAAAAAAAGTCACCAACGCCATTTAAATTTTACTCTGAAAAAAATTATTTACCAGATAGAATATACAAGTCTCTGTACCATTACCATTCCATGCTAAGGTGATATTATCTATCCATTCTCCAAGCATTTTTATTGAAGATCCACCCTTTTTTTAATCAAGAGTAGTCAAAGTTCATAAGTCGTTAAGACAAATGATTCTAACAGGTACCTGAATTTATATGCTAATGGATTGTTTGCCGATTCTGGAGAAGGAATTCCTCCACAATATGACATAAAGGACTTCACTCTCTTCTTTTGGAGATGTGACTGGTTGATCATCCTCATTGCTAACATATGATCTGAATCACGGCCCATCAGAGCACAAAAACTCTTACAAATTGAAAGGGAGAAGTATAAAAGAGAAATTATCCGTACTAAAAGTAATATCTCATATTCACGAAGTCAAAGGGCTTTACAAAATTAATATATATGCTACTCATTTTGTGCATCCCCTTTTGGTTTATAAATTTGTGGACTACTGATATAATGAATTTTTTAATGCCAACTTAATTTTACACAAACTATGTAGAGTGTTATTAGAGACATGTCCCTTTCCATGGTTCATTTTTTATTTCAAATCAAAGAGATCGAAACAACGAACCCACGCTGGTATGATATTGTCTACTTAGAAAAAATATACATATCAAAGTTGAAACTTTTAACCAGATGAATGAAAAAGCATGTAACATGAAAATATATGTGAGCGGAGGTTTCTATGCATGGAGATCCATTTTCCGCATGTGGCTCTTTAAAGGTCAAATCTAGGTCAAATATCATTATTGTTGGAGATCCACATTAAAATCTAAGAGGTGACAATTTGGAAGGGTAGATTTCGGAGGGTAGAACGTAAAGGTTGGTGCAGGAACCTTGCTGGGTTGTGAGTGCGGATGCTGTCTTTGTTTAATGGTCCACATGCACCAGAAACTTCTAATAAGAAAAAGTCTAACAGGACATATGGAAGAAAATTGTCTGTCAATAAAAGAGGAATCAATGACATAATATCAGATTTCTTCCTTATCTAACCCGTCTAAAACCATAGAAGAACGTAATTTTAAGATCTCGATGAGTCAAAAAAATTCAGTTCAGATTAAAAGAATTCAAAAGATTACATCATTACATTTCTAGACAAGCCAATCTTTCAACAGCGTTAACACAAACTAGAAGAAAAGGTTTAGGGTACCTATTCCAGGATCCAGACCCATCTCCCCAAGAATTGTTATACCAGCATTCCTGGCCTTTTCATCCAGTGATGACATGGAATCATCAATGTAGCTAGCAGTGACTAGATGCTTTCTAAGCTGTAAAAAGAAGAAATAATGTCTGTTACGAAAGAACAGAAAAAAATAAATAAATAAATAAAAAATAAAAAATCTGCATATCTTATTTTTGTCCTTTTTAAATCTTTAGTTCTCTAGTACTTTGACGTCTAATGATTGGAAACAAAAGCATAATTCATTCCTTTTAAAACGAGACTAAATTTAAGTAAAATTATACGTAACAACAATAATTATTATTTATATATTTTTTCTATGAAATCTCACGTCATTTGGAGAGGAGGACGAAACATTCTTTATAAATGTGTGGAAACCTCTACCTAGCAGACACGTTTTAAAACCTCAAGGGGAAGCCCGAAAGAGAAAGCACAAAGAAGACAATATCTATAGTGGTGGGCTTGAGCTGTTACACTTTCTTAGTAGTTTCTCATAACATAGTTCTCTCTTCTCCGAGTTCTGCCATGAACCTCGCAAAGGATGTATTCTTTCCTTACTAATATCTTGCACAAACATCTTTATCCACAAGAATAGATGAAAAATATTGAGAAAAATATTCAAAGAAAAATTTAACTGCTCGACTTCTTCTCCACTGTTAATCAGATATTATAAATTCCGACATTAGGTGAATTTTTCACCTTTTACTGTACAGTCTGAATTCTTGTCATTGGTAAAAACGGTTCCGGGATGATGAGAATGAAAAACCTTGCATGAAAATTATATTATTCAAACACTAGATAGTACCTCAATGCATGCATTTGCTACAGTAAGATGGCAACTAGGTGGCAGCAAACTTATAACGACTTCAACCTGAAAACGATTCGGCCAACACAAACTGATAAGAAAGCAACATGTATGTAATTTTTTTTGTTGCAAATATAATTTCGCAGCACTTAACTGGCTTTCAAAGGAAAATGTAAAACCAAGTACCTGTGAGATATACATAAAAAGTTTCTCAGAATCCGTAACATCAAGCTGTACTGCGGTTGCATTAGCAAAGTCTTCAGTTATCTAGAATGGCATTCAAAGACATAAAATGCTCATAAGCTAAACAACACAATATGCATGAACAGTTGAACGTATCAAAGCAGGAAATATGCACACAAAGTTTCACAGGGTGCATCAAAGTCAGTGTCAAACCATAATATTCTAGAAGTACAGTTCACTAAACGCATTGACGGAAGTTTTTACCTCTTCTACATCCTTTAGGTAGAGAGAAGCAACAATCACTTCAATATCATCCCAGTCTTCAGCATAGTGCTCAAGAAAAGTTTTCCAGAAACGACAACATGAATCACTTCCACTTGATACTAGGAGATCAGCAGCTGGATAACAAACCCCACCTGCTCCAAGAAGTAGAACAGCAGTCTTCCTTTTTCCATCTTTACTTTTAAAGCTACTCTCTTGAATCTTACCAATCTTCAGAAAAATCTTATTCATCTCATAATTTACGGGATTAAGATTTTCTTCAGGATTAGCCATCAGACTTAGAGAGTAAATGATCTTATCCAAAATCACTATATCATCAGCACCAATCTGTCAAAAGTAAGATGATCACTTAAGAAAAACGTGATTCTGATTAGGCATGGAGAAAACTTGTCTGACTGGTTCCCGAACCAAAGAAGAAAAATGGTTTACCAGACTGGAATAAAGTAATAGTCACACAAAATAATGAATTTCAATGGTAAACGAGGGTCTAAAGCATGCAAGCAAATGGTGTGTGAATTTTACAGTTTATTTGTCAACAAAAGTTCTGCCCCTAGCACCTGGGAAATTTTTTTTAAAACTACTAACAGAGACTATTACAAAAGAAATTAAATAAAATGTAAGTAGCAACTAATAATCAATATTAGTAAAATTATACATGTGACATCTAACAAGAACTATCAGTTAGCATGAGCAGAATATGTTGGATCTACAATTGATATCAATACATTCTTTACAAGAAATTGTCCAATTCAATTCTATCAAAGAATTATAAGAAATGAGATAAAGATATCGATACTGCATGACATAGAATAGAAATTTTGAAGGAAAATACTCATCAGAATAGATCAGTTTGTTGGACACGTTAAATCATCTCTCCTATATAAACTGGATCGGGAGCATGCTTACTTCAAGGTCTGAGTGTGACATAGCATTTGCATTCTGGCCCACTTGACAGTTAACCAAGTGAAATGAGCCACCTGCTCCTTCAATAATATCTAAGGCCTCATTTATTAGAAATTGATCGAACAAATGGCCACTCAGAGACACCTAGAAGAAATATAATTAAGATTTACTTCAACCATAATATTTGTGGATTGTGGGCAAACCTGAGAAACAATATTTAATATACGCTTTCAGCGACCTACGTGTATGTTGAACTTCTTGTTGGAGTGGCCATTAGCAGCATCCTTGGATAATTCTCTGAAAGTTAAGAAAAATAGTTTTACGTATTAAAGCATTGCATCAGCCATAAGACCGTTACCTTTAATTTTATACTTTGCACTTAATATCTTAGAAACAAGTAGCTTTATTTTTAATAGCAAAGCATATAATAAAAAATAAGTTTAACGATGCATTTGTTATATGTTGAAAGCATTCTCAGGCTCTTAGGCGCAAATTTTCTGGACAGATTTATAGTCAACGCTTTTAAATTTCTGAGTTTTGACATCAACTTCCAGAACTCCAATTGTATTTATCTGAGAACCATACAACTATCGAATGAACCAAAGATAAGCGCCTGCTAGAATCAAAATGATACCGCAAGGCAGTAAGAGCAGAAGCTTACTCAGATTCAGACTTTCGAATACGTGGTATGTATTCATACAATGAGGTTAGTGCCCCTGCATGGGCTATGCAAGCTCTCCTCAAATGCGTAGGTAGCTTTAAAATGTCGACAACAGAGGCTAGACTGCCAACAAAATCCGATAGGATGTCTCCAAAATGCTGAGAGGCCTTAAAAAAAATAATAAGATAAGTTAAACAGAGAAATTAAGCTCATAAATTGCAGTCATATAATAATACGATATTATCTCAACTGTATAAATCTAAAAGTGGAGTAATTAATTAAAATTCCAGCAAAAGAGAAGTATGCAATCACCTCTTTGGCAAACTCTGTCGGAAGAACGTCAACAGCTGAACATATCACGCCATTTCCTTTCAAATCACGGTGGTACGAATCATTACTAGGATCATATCTGAAAAGTATACATTTTTTACAATTAAAGAACTTCAAAAATTCTAGTCAATAAAGATGAAATATCCGGATAATTCCACACAAAAACAACCAATAAAAATTAATGATCACAATGAGAGGGGATAAGGGAGTGACTGTCTACAGACTCTACACCATCTGGAGCGTCAGTACGAACAATGACCCGAAGTACGTACGAACAATAAGGGAGTGACTGTCTACAGACTTTCTCTCAAGACGTATCCCATAAAAAAAAACAACAAAAATAATCCAAACAATTTCCTTGCCCCCCACCCACTCCCAATGGAGAAGCACTTTTTTCAACACTGAAGAAAGTGAAGATGATCCTAGCTTGAAGAGAAACCTTCCTCTGAAAGAGGGAAGAATGAAGAATTTTTTTAAGCAGGGAAAATGTAATGTTTTTTTAGGGAAAATAGCACATCATCTTGATTATAACAAATACCCATGAATTCTATCTTGTGTACCTGAAGAAAGGAGAGTCAAGTGACGTTGTCTGGTTAATGAATTCTATTGAACCTCCAACATCACAAGTTATATCTGAAATTCCAACAAGAGGGCATCCGCTTTTCATTAGATCTTGAAACTGCGTGGTGTTCAGCAACCGAGGAAATCTTCCCTCCCAATACATGCAATTCACTACAAAACAGCAAGGAAATTGACAAAATGTAGCAGATAAGTATGCAGTTGTATCCAACCAAAATAATCATCATAGTGATACCTTCCTTTTCAAAAAAGAGTAGGATGTTAAGGTATGCATTCATATCAGTTGCATTCCTTGCTATGAAAAATGAAAATCATTAGGAACCAGATCGTGACCAGCTATTACCATTGCACAGGTCATAGTTACCAGATTTCTTTTTCCTGATTTTACAGGACCAAAAACTCTCTTTGGAACGGAGAGCACTCTGGGTGTGCCATTCTAAATTACTTTTAGCGAAAAAAAGGTTTGTCACTTTGTTATAAGAATTAAAAAATGATATTTTCAGAATCATGTTCATATAGATATTCATTATGTATGAGAGAAGATTTTCATCATTTATATGCTGCCTAAGTTTCATACTTAGTGCAGCGCAATGAATGAATGATCTAAACTTCATTCAGGAATAAAAACAGACAAGCGCACATGCCAAGGCACGTACACATTGAAACAAAAGAAATGCAAAAGGAAGTTGTTATCCATAAACTAAAATGCAAAATGCACCGCCAATTAAAACAAACAATGTGAGTAAATGTGTCTCAGATGAAATAACAACTAAGGAAGAGAAAGCATACCAATAACAGAAGCATATGGAGCTATCTTTTCATGGAATATAGATCTATAATGATCCGGATGAGCATAGTAATCAACCTGAAAAATAAGATAAGGACTGGAATTTAGGTTTTATTTTCTCCCAGAAAATCATATATCAAGCAATAAGACTGCAAAGACATTGAAGCACTTAATCACAGATGACGAAAAGTGAAGACCTTAATAGCAGATTCGAACATTCAAAATGAACTTTGATACGGGAATAAACAAGAACTTTAAGCAATATAGTCGTCTGGCAAAAGGACATGCAAAATCTAGGGGAGCCAATAGATCATGGGAGTAAAAAATGAACAATAAGAAATTATTGTCCTTGTCAGAAACAGATTCATGGCATAATACTTCGTAGCTTGCATCTTTCTGATTCAATCAGAGGTATTTGGGTAATTCGCCAACACCATAGTCAATTAAATGCAACTGTAACAGATGTAAAATTGGGAATCATATCATCAATAATTTTCGAAAACTGATTTTACATTCCACTTATTAATACCGCGGCTGTACTCTAGTGTTTAAAAAATGATGTGGATGTGTATCACGCTATGTATGTACATGATTTCCGTGTTGCAAACTTATCCTGACATGATGCTCCCCTTCTATGAGCAACTCATCCACTCTCAAATCAATTGATATCCATGCAAAGCAAAAGGAATTGTTTATATTTTAGATTTCAAGAGAAAAATTGTAGAATCCAGATTCCCAATTGCACATTGGCTCAAACAAAAGAAAAGGTAAATAAAAACTTACTCTATCAAAAAGTTTTGTTGAATCTTTGTGTTCAACCATGTGTTGGCAACTCACAACACAACCATATACTTGGAAGACCCTTTTCTTTGTTGTTTTATGTTGGCGAAGTTCCACATTCTAAAAGCAGAGGGAGTAAAACAGTTGAGCAAAAAAAGTAAATAAAAGTTGCTCAACAAAATAAATCATCCTCCAGATAGAGGAAGAACATGCTACTATTCTAGAAGCATAAACAAGCAGTGAACATTGTGCCATGGTGCTCTCGCATGGAATACAATGCACGAGAATTTAGCACTAATCATTGAGACTTGTTTAATTCAAATTATCCTTCAATGTTCACTACCAAAGGTGAAATCATCAACACTCGAAAATGATGATGATCATCATCGATATTTAAAACACACACACAAACAAAAAAAAAAGTTCAAAGTTGATAGACGCACAATTTAAATTACACGAAGACTGCAGAAGATAATTTCAATTATTAAAATTTTGATGTAAACCCTACAAACTTCCAGACGCTAATTTTACCAATCAGTGTATTAAAAGTTCAAATCAGAAAATGAGCATCTATGTAGCAGAAGAATGATGCTTGCTTACGTATTATCAACTCAAACTTTTTTATTGGACGATGATCAATTGGTTCATTATTGAGATAGGCTAGTATGTCAACCAGATTATATCATTCAAGTCTCAGAGAATCTAAGCCAAAATTTGTAAATAGAATATATGACGGGGTACCGGAACCCACCTTCCCACATATTTCTGGAAGTTTACTTGGATCCACAAAAGTGTGAGGAAGAAGCTTGAATATTTCTTGCGCTCCCTGAGAAACTACAAAAGAAATAAAAGGCAAATCCAATTTATAGAGAATGTATGCAAACCAATGCAAAGGTCACTTAATGAAATTATTGATACGCGAGAAACTTGAAAGCTGGTGACAGAAATTCATTAATTCAAAAGACAAATGATTTTGCATATAAGGATATACATTGTTGATGCACAAGTTTTTAGCTGGACAATTTGGTTTTATCAATGAAGCTGAGTTGGATAATCATGTTGATCAGGATTCGCCAAAGGATGACACTTAGAGACTTGGTTCTGATAATCAGTGACAAGATTTGCAGGAGATTGTAAGTAAATATTGTCATACGTCTGGTCATATGAAACATGAATGTTGAAAGTTGTTGAATAATGATCAAAGACTTCAAATTGCTCAAGTTGCTTCCACGAATGAGACATCTAAGAGGTCAATTACTATTTTTGCAGATGATTTTCCTAAATTTCAATTGTACCAAGAATCATTGCAAGCATCCTCTTCATCGAATCCTATTGCAACTTTTGTTGAGTCAGGTAATATGAATCATTGTCTTCTTACATTTTCTATCAAACGGGCCATAGACTTTGGTGCCACAACCCATATGACAGGTAATTCTAACATATTTTCTACCTCTCTGTCACCTACCCTCTCTCCAACTATCACTTTGCAGATGGATTGACATCCTCTATTCTTGTATCTAGCACCCTCACACCCTTTCTTCCTTTTTCTATTAGTGAACTCACTTGTCACCTTAATTGTTTTATATTCTTTTTCCATGACTATTGCTTGTTTTGGGATCGTATGACGAAGAAGATTATTGGTAAATAATATGAATTTGTAGGTCTAAACACTTTTGATAAATTTAGTCTAGCACTAAAGAAGTATGGAATGAAGAAAAATATGTATGATTACTCTATTTTCTATCGATGATCTAAAAGTTGTATTACTCTGTTTGTTGTGTACAAAATGATACATCAAGTGTATCTTCTTTGAAAACTTTCTTTCAAGATCAGTTTCATACTAAGAATCTAGAAGCACTCGAGTATTTTTGGGACTTGAAATGATGAGAAGCAAGAAAGATATCTTTTTGTCACAATGGAAGTTTTCACTTGATTTGTTATCTGAGATAGGAAAATAGGGAATTAAACCATGTAGTACTATGATGATACCTAATTTGCAACTCATCAGAGAAGGATAATCATTTAAAGATCTTGAGAAAAAGAAGATGTTAAGGATTATCGAGAAGTGTAGTTCCGCATTAGTTAGTTAAGAGGAAGATCATGGGTTTATAGGTAAGGAACACTATCTCCATTGGCATGAGACCATTTTGGAGAAACCAAAAGCAAGGCCATGAGAACTTATGCTCAAGGTGGACCGTATCATACCATTGTGAGGGTCGTGGTTCCTAACATGGTATTAGAGTCACGCCCTTAACTTAGTCATGCCAATAGAATCCTCAAGTGTTGAACAAAGAATTTGTGAACCTTGAAGGTGTAGTAAAGATGACTCAAGTGTCAAACAAATGGTGCATTTTGTTCGAGAGCTCTAGAGAAAGAGTCAAGTCTGGATTAAGGGGAGGCTGTTTGAGAGCTCCAAAGAAAGAGGCCTCAGGGAAGGCTCTATGGTGTACTTTATTCAAGAGGATTATTGAGGATTATTGAGAGGTGTAGTCCCATATTGGCTAATTAAGAGAAAGATTATGGGTTTGTAAAGAACACTATCTTTATTGACATGAGGTCGTTTTGGGGAATCCAATCATGTGAGCTTATGCTCAAAGTGGACAATATGATATTATTGTGGAGGGTCGTGGTTTATAACAGAAGATTGTTTGGAAAGTCGAATTAACTAATAGTGACACGACCAAATATCACTTATTTAGCACATGTTGCAAATCATTATATGTCTACACCCACAATGAATCATTGAGTTGAAATGAAACAAATTCTATGATACCTAAAAGTTGCACTTGGGGGTGGAATCCTACAGGTAACACAAAAGTTGAATGCTTTTCAAATGTTGATCGGGCAGGATCTAAAGAAGATAGATCAACTTATAGATATTATGCTTTTGCAAAAGGCAATTTGGTATCGTGGAAAAGTAAGAAACAAAATGTGGTTTCATGTTCAAGTATTTAGAGAGAGCTATGCACACCCTATAAGTGAAATAGTGTGGGTACATCAACTTTTAACTGAGATAGGCTTCAATATTACTGTGGTGTGGTAACAAGAGAACATATTGAAGTGGATTACCGTTTCATTCGTAAGAAAATACAACAGTTGACGACCACAAGATATGTAAAGATTGGAGAACAACTGAGAAATAGTCTTACTAAAACCTTAAATGGAGTAAGGGTAAATTATTTTTGAAACGAGTTGAGCATGGGTGACATATTTGCTCTACCGTCAGGGGAGTGTTATAATATTATTATTATGTATAGTTGTCCTCTGTTCTTTAGTTTAGGGTTCTCTTGTGTACCTATATATGCGTGTGTCTCTCTAATGTAGAATACATTGAT
Source organism: Cucurbita maxima (assembly GCF_002738345.1). Classification (NCBI taxonomy): domain Eukaryota; kingdom Viridiplantae; phylum Streptophyta; class Magnoliopsida; order Cucurbitales; family Cucurbitaceae; genus Cucurbita; species Cucurbita maxima. Next base: position 3,546,508 of record NW_019272018.1, read on the forward strand.
TGTTTTACCCAATACTATTTACAGCTCTAACCACTATGAATTATAAAATGGACAATCAATTAAAATACAAAATACCATTTCCTGAAGCCGTAAACACCATGACCAAAGGACAAATCTGTGGTGGTAAGCCCTGTGTTGCAATCTCCTCGCCCACAGATATTACCGCAGCCTTGGCTGCAGCCAGGGATGGATACGTGTATGACAAACCCAGCGAGAGGAAAGGAGTGGAAATTCCAAGGCTCAAATACCCTGCGCAGAACCATTTTTGGGTATTATCAATATATATTATCCTAGAGCATACAACCGTCTCCATGTTTTGTGTATGGAAGGAAGCAAATATTCAACTCAAGAATTTTGAATACACTGAATTTTACATAGAACTAAAATATTTTTGTTGACAACCACTCTCATGCAAAACTAAATTAATAGGGGGAATTTGAAGCATAGTTAGATTATTTTTGTTTCTAGAAGGCAAATTTTCTTAGAAAACAAAAGCCGGGCCAGATGACTTAAATTCAATTTATTATCCCAACCTACTCAATACCATCCACCCACTCCAATTTTCGCCATAAAAAATATTTTAATCCAATTGACAAGACATGACAACATCATATATAAAAGTTAAAAGAATCTCCAGGAATGAAGCATACTCTGTCCTAATCCATGCAAAATGTCTATAAATCCTGCTCTGCCAGCATATTTTCCAAACGCAAGCAACCTTTTTCCATGATCTCCAACTATAAGCTCGTAATCAAATAATGATGCCTTTTCTGATAAGATCTGAATGCCAAACATAAAATTAGAAGAAGAGCATTTGCGAAAAGGAGTTTATAGTTATCAAGAAAAAATGCAACAGTTGTGGTACTTTGTCTAGTAAAGGCATGTTTTCCTTTTGCGCTTTGTGAGTGTGGGAGAAGAAGGCATAAGCTTTATCAGGAAGAATCATCTCCACCTGCAAAAACCTGAATTAATTATCTGTTTTTCGATATAAACAAAATGGGCCAAGGTAAATAAAAAAAACTTGTCTCACCTTAGGTTGTTTGACACCCAGAATTAGACCGCATTCTGACAGATCTTCAGAAATTTCACAGCCGACGTCCTCGTATTGTGCATCATGATAAATGCGTTTGGTAGATGGCTGAATAATTATACGAGATATTCCAGTTTCATTCCGTCCTCCGTGCAGAAGTCGAGCACAGTGTGCTGGGCATAGAGGCACCCTTCTTTCCCACTTGCTACAAGACTCCGCAAAAATCCCAACGATTCCATTCCCGAGCATGGTGTCAACTGCAGTTGTCAAAATTGAACAACGAACATCGCTTTTGTATACATGCAACCGATACTAACAGACAGCTATACCTACAGTCCTGCTCTTATTTTTTTACCGAATAATGGAAACAAAACCACTAAACCACAGAATAGCTACTAAATAAAATTCTACACCTGAAATCTATAAATAGCAGTTCATCATAAACCTCGTAAATTCCTTGTCCTCTTCTTTATCGAGATTCTCTTCGATTTGATGCTATTGCACGTTTTAACTTACTTTCCAGAAAATTTCGTTCAGATTCAAATGTACACAACATTCAGCAGGCTATCTTCCTCATGCATTACGTCCTTCAAACTCATACACATGCATAGCATCGGACCAAGTTTCGCCACAATTAAACACAAATCAAATGCACGTAAAAATCAATACAAACACACACATACGCAACGCACATTACCAAATAAGTAAAATCAAACGTATCCTCAAACTCAAAGTCGAAGCAACGCAGAGGTATCTACCGAAATCCACAAAGCCGGACCGAAACGTTCGCGTTCGAATGTCTATGCAGGACAATGTCAGAGACGCAGAGAGAGATCACGAGATGAATGCGTTTGTGTGAAGATTACTTGTAGTGCACGGATGTTTCATCGCTTGAAAATGGTAGCGTCGGCCATGGAAGGAAGAGCTGAGCTGACGGACTTTTTTGCCCAAACGGAGAGAGTATTAATACTACGACGAAAATTTGGATGAGGACAACGTGTTAGCAGAATCAGCAGTTTGGACACGTGGACATGGTGAGTGGACCCGACCCGCTAGTTAATAACATATTATTAAATTTTAATATTTATAGTTAAATAACGAAATTAGTTACAATTTCATTTCTATAAATATTTTAATAACTTGATAGCATGTGGAACTGTAACTTGTAACTACCCAAATCCAACGTGAGACATCACAATCCACCATCCCTTTGGGGCCGTGTAGGAGAAGGTTTCCACACCATTATCCAATGTGGGACATCACAATCCACGCCCCTTCAGGGCCAACGTCTGCGTTTGCTGGCACTCTTTTCTTCCTCCAATTAATGCCCTTACGGGCACACTGCCTCGTGTCTACCCCTTCGGGGAAAAGCAAGAAGCCTAGCACATCGTCCGGTGTCTGGCTCTGATACCATTTGTAACGATCCAATCCAATGCTATCAGACTTTAAAACGCGTCTGATAGGAGAAGGTTTCCACACCTTTATAAATGGCGATTTGTTCTCCTCCTAAACTAACGTGGGACATCACAACAACATAATTTGAGTTAAATTATATTCGTAGAAATATTTATTTAATTTGTGAAAGTATAAAATTTCTTACTTCAAACAGAAAAAAGGTGAAAATATAAAAAAGGATTATTCTTCGTCCTACAGCTCAACTTTTATAATATAAATATATCTAGATCAATATTTATATAAATGTTCAATATTATTTTTAAAAAATACATATATATGGATTAATTAGGATATTTTTTATTTTTTAATAAAAATTATTCATTAAAAAATTCTTGAATAACTCAGCGGAGAATTTCCATCCCTAATTTTCGAAAATGAAATAGATTTCCCTAAAATATTTTAATTATGAAGATGAAATGATAGAGAATAAATTCGAATTTTTAGACACCACTGGCATTAGTCTACTTCATATCCCACTTTTTTTCTACTTTTAATAATTCAACGCCATTTTAGTTAAATATTCTTTAACGACTTTTAACTTTAATATATATTTATGTTCTATAACTTATGATTGGAAATTAAATAATTAAAACAAAATTTAGAGTTTTGTTTATGAAAATCGAAAAATGAGAATTTGAATTGGGACTCATCTCGAGTCGAGAATTTTTTTTTTTTGGACCTAAACAAGGAAATCTCATCCATCAAAATACCCCATCATTCACATTTTTATACTTTCTTATATCTGTGGTATAAATGGGGAGTTATATGAACTTCTCTAAACAAACAAGATCACATATTAAACCTAGATGATTCCCATTGATGTCGACAAGAGAAGGGTCAAACTAGGAGAAAATCCGCATTAGAACTAATTAGAAAGGCAACATTCTTAGCAGGCAAGAAAGATCGTACAAAGCGAGTGTGGGAATACAAGAAAATAGCTCTAGAAAAATCAAACACTACCTAGGAGAATGCAGAATGCATTATAGAGTCATTATAGAGTCACAAATAGGAAATTGGAGAATGCATATAGAGTCAAATAGGAAAGATCATTCGGTTAAGAGAGAAAAGAGGAATTATAAGTTCTTCTATATATGTGGATGTATGGTAATTTACAGTTAAATTGTGAACTTACAGGCATAAACATCGTAGTAACTAGGAAGTATGAACTTTAGATCAGAGCTTCCACAGTTCATAGCCATGGAGACATCTGCTGTACAGTGAGGGAGTTGGGTCATTGGAGAATGGAATAGAAGTCGTGAAGAGCAGAGTACAAAGGCTCTGCAGCCCTGGGTCTGTCCACCGTCCCCAGCAGAATGTCGGAGGTGGTTAGATAAGGATCACCATAGAAGCGTAGATTTGTACTCATCCTTGTTGCAACCACGTTTCCTTCTAATGATACTCCAACAAATGCGCCTGTCAAGAAGTATTAAACTAATGCATCAGTTAGGACTAATTTGCAGCCAACACTTTAATAATCAGTTTAGTTGCAGCAAACATCATAAATACCAACAATTTAAAACAACAGAACGAGCAGTTAGGAGTAATTCCTGCACGATCCACGAAGACAGTTTGAAAATAGTAAAAAGCTAAAAGTTCATGGATTACTGATTGATTATTCAATGATCAGATACGCTAGCTTCAGGAAGAAAATGGCATGAAATCCAAGTAATACAGAAAATGCATAATCTGATCAGGATACCTTTGCTACAACTATATGTATAGCACATGCCAGAACCCCTATCTCCAGCTCGGAGATCTGCTTCCAGCACCCTACCAACAGGACCAGCAGCGACACTACACCCAGCACCAAGTGAAAAGTGCATACGGCTACAGAATGTCTTTACAGCTTTTGAATCATGAAGGACGATAATGAAATCCATGAGCTCACCTCCAATCTAAAAGTAACAATGGTACAGGAAATTTAGAACTTATCCACATGAAAGACTCTTGTTCCACATCCCATTCAAGGGACCAGAAACCAAAATGTATGCTGTCAAATTATCCAATAACCAAACTTATCCATCTCTTAAGATTTAAAATTCTTCCAGAAATTCTACACATACAAAGAAAATTGAAGTAAAAGTTTTTTTACCTGGGCACCCCATCCTAATCCAACGGATAGTATGGCTGAAGGGGCAGACCACGAACCATCAGACCTTCGGGCAATAACCAATCCAGTGCCAAATTTGTAAGCAACAAACACTCCACCTTTAGCGACTGTCAAAATAGCAAGACCTTTGGCCCCCTTCAGTACAGCCCAGGGTATAGATTTTTCAGGATTTAGTCTTGAGACCTGTACAATTCAACAATCTAAGAATGTCACAAAAGAATAGCCCCACCATAGCTTAATCAATCACAATATACTTTATAAATCTCACTGATTAAAACGACAATTGAATTGCAGTTTAAGTTATCATGACTTCCTTGAACAACTAAGATGTATAGTAAGCGCACCTGGAAGTATCCTCTTAGTGTTTTGGATGCTTTGTATATCTCATATTCCATGGACATACCAATAGGGAGATTTAACCACCCTCTTGTGCTCGTCCAGTCCATCACATCATGTTTCGCCCTTTGCACAGCATTGCTAGAGCTGTTAATAAGTATACCCTGTAAAGGATCAAGCCTGTCATAGCAGGCATCGCATACCCTCTGTGGATTTCTCTCTCTGAACTTAATGGGCATTAAACACCTTCCCTTTGAACAGGCTCGGCAGAAAATCCCTCCACAAAATCGACAATGATGCCTACCACGAGTGATTGCAGTAAAAGGGGCAGTACACTGCATGCAAATTGAAGAAGAGCTATCTGGAAGCCACTCTGGGGGCTCAGCCTCCAAAACATCTTTATAAGCATTATAATTAATCATACTCGGCTCAAGTAGAGGTGGGGCACTGGGAATGTAGACCGAGGAGTGCAAATAGGAATCTCCATTTTTTTCAGACCCAAGGAATGAAAAATTTGAACTGGGAACTTGTTTATCAGAGGAGACATCCGAAGATTTATTCGCGCCAGTCAATATAGCAAACATCCCATTCAAAACATTTTTTAAATTAACCTCTGGACGCACACTATTTTGCTCTGGGTTATCAAATTCTTCACTTGAATCATTCACGTCATCAATGAAGTCTTCAGATTCAACAGGAAATTTCGAGTTCGTATGGAAAGGCGCACTACCATTAGGTTTGGCCCAGAGAGAATCGCAGTCATCATCGCCATTCGGGAATGTATTACCCATTGCAACATTAGAAAGGGAAGAATATGTAACTTTCCCGTTTAAGGTAGCCATGAACAACAACAATTGCGTTCAATAACTGAAACAAAGAACACCAACTGTAAGAACACAAATAAATAAACTAAAAAAAAAAATTAAAAAAAAAAAACAAATTCTTCTTCAAAATTAGTCGCGTAAGAAATTCAGACAAATAATTATTTTCCACCCCAATATGCGAATGTTGGAGGGAAAATCATCAACGACTAACAAGTACACCAAAAGCAAAAAAACAAGAAGACGCTGAATTAGAATTTCAAAAACCCGATACTTCCAAGGCCTAAGTAAAATAATTCACAATCTAGGGTTTTCTTCGTTCGAGTATGCTAGAAGAAGGAAACGCCCTATAAAACTAAAAATTTCGAAGGAAATCGAAACGAAAGAAGACCGAATTCCCTACCTTTCTCCCATGAAGATTTCAGTAGAACGAAATTGATCTTTAGACTAGGGCTCGAACTGGGAAACGAACGAGAATGACGATGGCGGATGAAACGGGAGAGAATTCGCGACCTCTTTCGAGGATTCAAGCAATCTTTTCATTCGAATTTCGCTTTTTATATGTATCGTCTACCACAAATACTTCAGGGTGGGGAAATGTTTGTACATATGCCGGCTGAACACGTGTTCTATTTATTTTATTTTTCTTAAAAAGTTTAAATCACAAAATAGGTTTTTAGAAAGGGAAAAAAAAAAAAAATATATATATATATATATATATAGTTTTATAGCTTGAAAAGTTATAATTTTATTTATATGATTGGACAAATCTTTATAAATGAATAAAGCTTATTCAATAATTTACTAGAGTTTTAATGAGTCAAAAAAAATATAATATTTAAATTATTATTGAATTTTTAGAGCCAAATTTACCTAATATACTTTTTAATATTCCATTTTAGTTTTTACATTTAGGAATGAGTAAATTTAGATGAATAAAATCAAATTACAAAAAAAAAAAAAAAAAAAAAAAAAAAAAAAAAAAAAAAAAAAAAAAAAAAAAAAAAAAAAAAAGAGAGATCATATACCAAAAAAAATAGACCACCTAACAAAGGAGAAGAGAAGAGATGTCCAAATTATAACGATTCTCTAACGTCTTTTGAATCACGACAGATTGAAGCAGTATTGTTCTTATTATTTCAATTTTTTTATAATCTTAACCTTCCATTAACTCAATTTAATGGTCGGATTTTTGCAACTTACCTCTTTATTTAATACTCATCTTCTTTTCTATATTGTCAACAATTTTACAATTTTAAATCTGCAAATTGATCCCAACTCGCGGAAAGAATAGAGATTGTTTTTGAACATGTAAAATCACTTTTTGTGATATTCAAAACCTCTCCCCGAAACATACTTTTTAATAACTAAAAGATCATATTTAAAAGTATAACTTAAATATTAAATTGATTTTGAATGACTAAGGTCATGTTTAGAAGTAATTTTAAATATGACAAAAGTAATTTAAACTATTTCAAATTCATTCTCAAAGATACACCAAGGAATTGAAACTAACTTAAATGTGCATTTAAAGAGTTATCGACATCCCTTAAACTTCAAGAAAACACTATCAACTTCCCCAGGAAAAAAAAACACTTCTAATCCTCCCCGAGTACTTTACACAACAAGACATGTCAATCATGCACATATGATATGAACTCACGTCTACAATGCCCAAAAAAAGATCATAATTATTCTAAGCGAAACGCTTCAAAATTAGGCGTGCCACCTTATACGCCACCATATAAGGACACCTTGCCTTGGCAATTTCTATGATCTTATGACCGTTATGAAATGGCATGATTAAAGTACAAATATAAACACATCAAAATCAGACTAACTACCCTAAAGGGTAATCTATTCTTCCTCTGTCATTAATTGGAAAATTGGACGATAATATAGAAGCAACCTCGCAGTAATCCCCAAATGAAACGACAAGAACAAATATGAAATGAACAAAAGTAACAACATTCGTTACCGGTACGTGTGTTAATTAGCTGAGAATTGGAAAGATGCGAGTAATGTGTTCCAAAGGAATGCTGTCGGAGGATTTCTTCTTCAGTTCAGGATGGTTGAATTCGTTGGGTGGCATTACAATAAGTTGGCCCTTCCCATGACCTTTCTCAAGAATCCAACCAGAGTTTGCAACTTGGTGCTCAAGAAATTTGTCCAAAGATAAGCCCTCAATATTGATTGCCTGTAACATGCCGACGTAAAATTTAGAATATTAACACGGGATATTGAACATATAGTACTAGAAAGTATCAATTGAAGAAAAAACTTGAAAACGAGAAGAATTGGGGTGATGGGTAGGCATCCTCTAAAGCATGTCAGACAGGAAATAGACAATGCAAGGTTACTTGGAATAGGATTTATGGTATAGTTAACAGCAGAGAACAAAAATTATGACACCGATCATTAGGAGTGCAGCCACGGCAAGCCACATACAAGTGAACACTAATGAAAATTACAGCAATAATAGTTGAAGTACAAACTCCAAGTTTATTTCAACAGTAAAATGACAGACAAATTTTTTTATTTATTCATACCTCAGCAAGCACAGATCTAGGAACCTTTTGATAAGTTAAGGAAAGAACATGGACGGCATAAGCTTGAATAGCTTGCTCAAAACCTGCATCATATTTTCATATTAGGAACAGCCAAACAGAGGGTGGTCTATGTATAAAATGGGGTCTGCAAGTCAAAAATCATTTATTTTTTATATCAGCTGTGGCCCACTCCAACACTGCAGGGAGACTTTGTGCAACATAAAGCCAACTACTCTAGGAAACATAACAAGTGAGAAAAATATATTCACTTCTAAGGTTTACCACATGGAGGCTCGAACCAAGGCATCCCGGGAAACTTCCCTCCAAACTCCTCAATACGTCTTGAGATAATTTTTTCACTCGTGGTTATGAAACTATAAATATATCCTAAAGACTATCAAGATAGTACTGAAGACTGCAAACAAACAAGTTTCTGCTTAGTACCCAAGTACCTGGCACAGCTTCAACTATGTGGCGGTTCTTCGCAGCTTCATCCCAAAATTGACGGAACTTTCCAGTCTACACATGGACAAGATCAAAGTAGTCATAAATTTCGCACGAGAATGCTCTCAAAAAACTAAAATTTAAGGGCTAATGAAAAACGTAAAAAAAAAAAAACATGCATACCTCCAAATAGTGGGAAAGTATAATCAGAGTCTTGAATTGATCCTCCATTTGCTGTAACAACATATTTAAAAGGGGTCTTGAAGGGGCAAGATGGAAAAGAATAAGAAAATCATGAGCTAAAGTGTATACATGCTCGGTGGCAGTGTTTTTGTTCGGAATAAAATCAACTCTAAAATCTTTCCTTAGGATTACATCTTCTATTAGTCTCAAGACATTGACCTTGTAATAATAATTAAAAATTGAAGCCATTAAATTTGATGTGGTTTTACCCTAGTATAGGTTTCTAGCTCCTCCTAGGATAACGTTGTTCGGCATGCTTTCATTGATCTTAATGAAAGCTTAATTTTGTCTAAAAAAAAACTCATAAAAGAACAACGAAGTGTACACGGCACAATTCAATTTGTTGAGAAAATGAGCAACCTAATCGTTTCTTCTTACAGATCAATCAAATTTAAAAGGACATACACATCTTGAAATAAAACAACATTAATGAAACTTAAAGGTTGGTGAAGTACAAAAGAGTTAACACATACCACTCGTTCTGGAATTAAAAAGAGACACAGGCTGAAATCTGGAGCTGGAATTGCCATCAGAGCCTATTCACACCTCGCACAAAGCCCTCAAAATTAAAATTAATGAACAGGTAAATGAATTACATTCTTCACAATATGCAAAGAAATTTCAAAGAGAAACATACCTTGACCAGGATGCGAGCCACAATTTGCGTACTCATTCTTTCGGGCTCAAACTGTAAATCGAACAATAACGTATTGCTAGAAGATTAAACACGTGAATGAAAGAAAAACACAGGTTCAAAAAACAAAAGCTTCAAGGTCCACATCCAATGCATTATATAAGAAGTATTCGAATATCTATCTAAAGCATAAATAAAAAGTTTTCTGAAGGCACATTCAAACAGGGCCAAGAATATAAGAAACAACAAAAGTAAACAATTTACATCTAGTAAATAACAAGTACCTGGTAGAGGCGAAGCAGGCATAAATTAGCATCTAAACTGTAGGTTTCTGACGAGACCTGGAACACAAACGTTCAATCCAACAAGAATAAGACAATAGATTTCTCAATCCAAACGAACAATTATAAATTTAAAGACAATCGAGAAGAAGATAAAAAATTTACAAATCGAACTGAAAACAAAAGACAGAGATAGAAAGAAACCTGCTCATTTACGTAGTTTTCAAGATCAGGAAGGATATCAGGATTGTAAGGATTCACAGCGAGCAACTGCTCCACCGCAGACGCCATCTCTTGCTGTGGCTGCTTCTGCAATTCTCTTCCCATACCACCGGATTCCGTCGCCGATTAGGTATCCGGATAAGCTTTTCTTCGTTGAAGTATACACTTCCAACTTGTGCTGAGGTTCCCGCTCGAAACCCTCGATTGGGGACGTTGATGAATCCTCTATTTTAGGGTTTCGTCCAAAATGGTAATCTTTTTATTTATTTGTTTAATTTTTTTTATTTCACATTAAATTATACAAAATATCATTCTCACAAAAAATATTATTTACTTTTTAACTATTTTAAATATTATTATTATTATTTACAAAATTAAAAAAAAAAAAGTATAAATGTTTTAAATTTAGCAACCTAAAATCATTTAAAAATAAATAAATAAATAAAATATTGGTTCTGGCCCAAGATAAAAAGCCCAATATAGATGACGGCCCAGGCCCATTAAAGATAAAATGAAACACGTGCCATTTACACGTGCTATATGAATTTTATAAAATGTCCACAATATTTTTAAAACATATCTGATAATTATTGTAATTTACAGATTTTATAATTAAAAACTAATAATAAGAAAAAGATAATAAATGTGACACGATTATTCTTGGTTAGGTGTAATTATGAATTTAAGAATTTAATATGAATGATTAAAAAACATATTACCCATTCGTTTGTAATTGGAAAGTAATAATATTTTGGTATTTATTTTATTCGTAATATTGGGTATTTTTTGGTTAGTAAGGTTGGCAACATGCAATGAAAACGATTTTTTTTAATTTTTTTCATGCAGCCATACAGAAAAATAATAATAATAATAATAACTTTTCAGAGACAAAACGAACCGTTTTGTTGCAGTTGCATATTCTCTGACCCGACCAAACGCACCGTTTTTGGCAGTTTCTGCTTTGTTGGAAATACAAACAAATAATTATAAACAAAAGTATATATGGCATGGCCGTGTAAAAGCGACGTCGTTTTATGTTTTGGAGCTAAACAAATTTGGCGTTTATTGCTTTTTTTTTTTTTATTAAAAAAATTGTAGATTCAACCAATTTTAAATAACTTTATTCTTAATTTCTTTTTAAATTGTATTTATTAATATTATTATTATTTTATAACTATACGTTCGTAAGAGCATGTTTTATTACATAAGATACTAATTTATCATTCTAATCTACGGTTATTGAACGGAGTTACAAAATGCTAAAGGGAGAGGGATCAAAATGAAATTATTCCAGAGATTAAAGGAATAAGATATATAAATGTAAATGATACTATACCGTCAAGTTATTTAGAACGAGCTTGGTTAATTTGATTTTTGTTGTAATACTTGTAATGAATAACTCGATCTTATTGTCCATCGAGTAGGTCTTTGACTCTCCTGTTGTTCTCGTCCCCCGAGATGCGTCCTACGAGTAGACTAAGGGAGCTTCTCTTAGCACGGAATGGTGTCTTTTGAAAATTTTGATCCAACCAAAAGAAATAACACTTACAAGCTTGTCACGCTCCTCTGTATTTTAATTTAAGATTAATAATCTTAAAATTTCAATAAAAATACTTTATTAAAATATATATATATATATATAAAAGCGCCGCCGCCAAGGAAGCGGAAAAATGCAGCCCACAGCATTGAGACGAGGGGCATCCTAGGTAAATTAAACGTATTGCGGAAGAAAACTTTAGAATTAGTTAATATTGTTGATTTTTAATTATTATTTTTTTGAAAAGTGGCGTTTATTAAATATAACATAAAGTTTTTATAATTATAATTATCATATGTTATTACTTTGAATTAAATATATGCGACATCCACATTTTAAAATAAGGTGCCATCTCCTTTTCATTAAAAAATTAAAAAAGGTGTCAATTGAGATCTGCTTCCCTCAAACCGTAGGGCAGCCCGTGGGTTTTGGACCTACTCTCCAGCTAGTAATGCAGCTGAAAATAACTCTTATTATAATTTAATAAAAATATTCATTAAAATTTTTATTTTAAAAGTGTTTTTCTTTTCTTTTTAATTATGTTGTTAGATATTTATTTTTGAAGTATACGCTTTTCTAACGTGGTAAATATAATTCTTAAAAAATGTGAAATTATTAGTATTTGTACAGTTCTTTTTTCTTTTTTTTTTTTTTAATTAAAGTAGCATATAATAATATAATATATAGTTTTTAATATATTGACATTCTAACAATAGATTTATTTTTCTCTAGCTCAGATTTTCGTCCCATGCCCCCGCGTCTATTTTAAATTTAAATAAGGATTTTGTAACGGGTGACGCCACTAATTAATCACAAAAAAAAATAATTTTTTGTTGGAAAAATCTCGTTACAAAAAAAAATTGTAATAATTAATTTATATAATGAGTCAGATATCTGTTGGATAAAAGTCTTGAATAATTTAGAGAATGATAACGAATTTATAATAAAAAAAATAGTAAAATTGAGATTTATAAATAAAAAATAATAAGTTGGTAATTGCAAAATAATAACAACTCGCGGACGAATATTCATCCAATAATGGCAAGTTTAATTTAAAATCAATATATTTTTTAAGAAAAAAAAGTTGCAAAAGCTAAAATGACAGTGAAAGGCGGTTTTAGGTAGCCACGTGGTGGGCGGTTACAGGTTTTGAGGTTGACGAAGCTCGCGCCAAAAAAAAACACACAGTTTGACGAAAACACCCACCGAATATTATACTATTAAATTCCCCAAATCTTAAAATATAATTTAATAAAATTTTCAAAGGAGCAAAAAAAATAAATAAATAAATAAATAAAGCAATTTCTGCAAATCATCATTGCAAATTAAAAAATTATCTGTAAAATAAAATGATATCTAACCAACCAAAATTGTCGAATAATTTCAACATTATTATTGATCTTGATAGTGATTTTCAAGTCTTTTATTCTTAATTCTTCTATCTTTAAGATCTTCATTCGAAAGTGGTACCAATTCATTCATATACCTCTCGTTTACTCGAGTATCACGACACCGATTTAATTAAGTATAACTTTGGATGATCACATAGTGAGAGGAAGAAGACGCAATGGGAGTAGAGAAGAACAAAAGCGGTTTTGCGGAAGGTAGAAGAAAACCACAGGAAGCAAAATGGCAGTATTAATGGCATTTTCACGGAAATTCAAGGTCCCATTTCTTTACCCACCGCAAGCAACCATGGCGATCCAAAAGCTGCTGGATAAGAACTTCAAATCTTCAAAACCCTTCTTCCATTTCTTGTATAAAACCCCTCTCCTCCTCCATTTCTTCTCACCTCTCCACTTCTCATTCCTCTTTCTTGTTCTGAGGTTCATTCTTCCCTCTGATGATCTCTGAATGATCTAAACCAGTTTTGATTTCGTTTGATTCTTTTAGAATGTTATGTTTGATTAATTCTGCTGATGATTTCTGTAATTTTTTGGGTGTAAGAAATTAATGTTCTGTAGATTTGAATGAGATTGACAAGTGTCATCTTCGCCCTGATGATCTCTTTAATCTTTGTTTTTTCCCCATTTTGTGTCTATATATTACCACTTCCTCTGTCTGTATCCATATGCTTTTTTCTGCTTGTAAGCTCTGTTTTGTCTTTTTTTTTTTGTATCTTCTTCATGAATTTTCTGCTGTTCTTTATCTTCTGAACAAAACAATTCCTCCAGCTTCTTCAATGGAGGAGTATTCATACTGGCATTTGTTCTTCTCTTCTCTTTGTGCTCCCCCCTGCTGTATCTAAAGAACATGCAACTTTTTAAAACAGTGTCTGAGCTTCTATCGTTTCAGCTGCTTAAGATTACCAAATTCTCTGTTTTTCATGTTCATGCTTCATAGTTTGATGGAAATCACAGCTGAATCTATCCCCATATTTTAGAATTTTGTTAGAGTGTCTGGTAGGATCCGGATGGTGTGGGTTTAGGAATGTTTAATCAACCCAATTTGATTTGCAGGTGAAGTTTGATTTGAAGTAAATGGATTGTTCACATAATTTTATGTTTATTTGCAGCTGAAACAAACTATAATCTGAGATTTCTGTTAATACTCCAAGAAGGTAACCATGGCAGAACGAATCCTCAACCGTGTTCATAGCCTCCGCGAACGCTTGGATGAAACTCTCATCACTCAAAGAAATGAAATCCTGGCCCTCCTCTCAAGGTATATCTTATTTAGATCCTCTGTTTTTACTTTTTTGCTGGATCATTGTCTGGAAAGTGTTAACAATGGTAGCTAAAACTAGAAAAACAAGGCCATTGACAACAAATGACTTTGATTTGTGTGTAGGATTGAGGCCAAGGGTAAAGGCATCCTGCAGCATCATCAACTGATTGCTGAATTTGAAACTATTCCTGAAGAGAACCGAAAGAAACTAGCAGATGGGGCGTTTGGCGAAGTCCTGAGATCCACCCAGGTGATAAGAATCATCTCTTTTGGTTATTCATCTCTGCTATCTGCTCAAATTTGAAGTCATTTGTGGTGCAGGAAGCCATAGTTGTGCCCCCATGGGTTGCTCTTGCTGTTCGTCCAAGGCCAGGTGTGTGGGAATACATTAAAGTTAATATCCATGCACTGGTTGTTGAAGAGCTTCAAGTTGCTGAATATTTACATTTCAAAGAAGAACTTGTGAATGGAAGGTAAAAGTCTTTGAAAGTTTATGATCCTTCTAAGTTGCAATAAACTTGGTTGGGTTCTGATATCTTGAACTCTTTTTGGCCATTGTAATGCTAGTTCGAACGGCACCTTCACTCTCGAGCTTGATTTTGAACCATTTAATGCTTCCTTCCCTCGCCCGACTCTCTCCAAGTCCATTGGCAATGGCGTCGAGTTCCTCAACCGACACCTCTCTGCAAAGCTCTTCCATGGTAAAGAAAGCATGCAGCCATTGCTGGACTTCCTTAGAGTTCACTGCTACAAGGGAAAGGTACTCACGAACCCCTTTTGATTCAGCCTTAAACTTGTTCTAGTGTTTACTTGGGTGAGTTTTTTGGTTGCAGACATTGATGCTGAATGATAGAATTCAGACTCTGGATGCCTTCCAACATGTACTGAGGAAGGCAGAGGAGTATCTAGTTACGCTTGCACCCGAAACGCCCTACTCTGAGTTTGTACATAAGTTCCAGGAAATTGGCCTGGAGAGAGGGTGGGGTGACACAGCTGAGCGTGTACTCGAAATGATTCAACTTCTCTTGGATCTCCTTGAGGCACCCGATCCTTGCACCCTCGAGAAGTTCCTTGGTAGAATCCCCATGGTCTTTAACGTTGTCATACTTTCGCCCCACGGTTACTTCGCACAAGATAACGTCTTGGGTTATCCTGACACTGGTGGCCAGGTTGGTTTGGATCAAACAAAGGAAAAGAGTTTAATGTTCTTTTATTGTTCTAAACTGACATGTTTGTTTGTTTATTTCTTTGATGAAGGTGGTTTACATCTTGGACCAAGTTCGTGCTTTGGAGCATGAAATGCTTCAACGTATTAAGCACCAAGGATTGGACATAACTCCTCGTATTCTCATTGTAAAGTCGAGATCTTGTCGGCTTTTCGTTTAAATTTAGACCCGCTCTCGATTTGATGTTTGATGTTCGCCTGCTCTTGTTTTTGTTGATACCAGATCACTAGACTCCTCCCAGATGCAGTAGGAACCACCTGCACCCAACGCCTCGAAAAGGTATTTGGAACGGAGCACACTCACATTCTTCGAGTTCCATTTAGAAATGAGAACGGAATCCTCCGCAAGTGGATCTCAAGATTCGAAGTCTGGCCTTACCTAGAGACTTACACCGAGGTGATCCTACCGCCCTTTATCTGATATCTGTTGTGCCAGCTTCTTTGATCGTATACTAAACCGTAATGTCCTTGTGTCGGTCAGGATGTTGCACAGGAACTTACCAAAGAGTTGCAGGGAAAGCCCGATCTGATCATTGGAAACTACAGTGACGGTAACATCGTTGCTTCGTTGCTGGCACATAAACTGGGCGTTACACAGGTTTGTGACATCTCTATAAACTCTTGTTCATGTTTCTTGCTATCATTGGTAAAGGCTCATGGTCTTGTTTATTTGTTTCCTGCTTCTGCAGTGTACTATCGCCCATGCCTTGGAGAAAACCAAATACCCTGATTCAGATATTTACTGGAAGAGATTCGACGACAAGTATCACTTTTCATGCCAATTCACGGCCGACCTTATTGCCATGAACCATACCGATTTCATCATCACGAGTACCTTCCAAGAGATTGCTGGCAGGTACGACGTTTAATTCATTGTTCATGGTTCGAGTATATGTAGATGGTTTGTGTTTGTTGTCTTATACATGAACTCTTTTGGATCTCAGCAAAGATGCGGTTGGACAATACGAGAGTCACACTGCTTTCACTCTTCCAGGGCTCTATCGAGTGGTTCATGGAATCGATGTGTTTGATCCCAAGTTCAACATCGTTTCACCTGGAGCAGACATGAGCGTCTACTTCCCCTACACAGAGATGGAGAAGAGGCTGACTTCCTTCCACCCCGAAATCGAAGAACTTCTTTACAGTGAAGTTGAGAATGAGGAACACTTGTGCGTGTTAAAAGATCGGTCCAAGCCGATCATATTCACAATGGCAAGATTGGATCGTGTGAAGAACATAACCGGACTCGTCGAGTGGTATGGCAAGAACAAGCACCTTAGGGAGTTGGTTAACCTTGTGGTTGTGGCCGGAGACCGGAGGAAGGAATCTAAGGACAATGAAGAAAAGATTGAAATGAAGAAGATGTATAGCCTAATAGAGACCTATAATCTAAATGGCCAATTTAGGTGGATTTCTTCACAGATGAACCGAGTACGAAACGGCGAACTCTACCGATGCATTGCAGACACGAAGGGAGCTTTCGTGCAGCCTGCCGTGTATGAAGCTTTCGGTTTGACCGTTGTGGAGGCCATGACCTGTGGACTGCCTACCTTTGCCACTTGCAATGGAGGTCCTGCCGAGATCATCGTTGATCGTAAATCTGGCTTCCATATCGATCCATACCACGGCGAGCAGGCTGCTGAAATCCTCGTCGACTTCTTCGAGAAGTGCAAGGAAAACCCAACACATTGGGACAAAATCTCAAAAGCAGGCCTCCAGCGCATCCACGAGAAGTAATCACTTTAAACATCACATGAATCAATCTTTGGTTACCCGATCTTATGAAAATCCTTACAATGATCAATGCAGGTACACATGGCAGATCTACTCGGAGAGGCTGCTAACACTGACCGGAGTTTACGGGTTCTGGAAGCACGTCTCCAACCTCGACCGCCTCGAGAGCCGCCGTTATCTGGAAATGTTTTACGCTCTCAAGTACCGTAAGCTGGTAAGTAGACACACCCAACAGAATGTTTAGCTACAATGGAGGCATTGCAGCTATATAGACTGATTGAATTTGGAATGTTGCAGGCTGAATCTGTGCCTCTGGCTGTGGATGAGTGAGTGATGTTGGAAGAGAAATGAAGGAAAGAAGCATCTGTAATGGAGAAAGAGTTGGTTTCAGGTTTCCAGAGGAGGTAATATAAAGAGCTATGTGGATGCTTTCCTGTAAATGTGAATAATGCAAACAACAGTTCATTGTTTTGGATTTTGTTATTGCCTTCTCTTTTTTGGGTCTTTGGAAAGGTTTGATTTGTCTTGATATTGTTGTAACAATTGGGTCATTTGATGAACCCGTCATCCATTCGAGAATTATTGCTTTTCGCTTTGTTTTTTGAGATCCTATATCGGTAGGAGAATGAAACGATATCTTCTTTATAAGGGTGTGGATATTTCTCACTAGCAAACACGTTTTAAAATCGTGAAGAGAAAGCTTAAAAAGGATAATATCTCCTAGCGGTTTAGCCTAGATTCGTTTTAAAAACCTTGAGGAAAACTCGAGAGGAAAAACTCAAATATGATAATATATGCTAGTGGTGGGTCTTATTGAATCCATACAGACGTGGCTACTATAACGCTCGTTATAAGGCCTATGATTAAGATTAAGATTTCAAGTATGGATTCAATGGCCCATAATTAAGATTAGGATTTTAAGGCAATCTGCTTTATGTGCATCTTTATTTATATGCTTGTTAATAATAATAATAATAATAATAATAATAAACTTTTAAAATGTAATTACGTGATTAAAAAATAAATGGAAAATTATGGCCACAAATTATATAATTAAAGCATTTTTTTTCTATTAAAATTTTCAAAATGTTTTCTTTATCAGTCTTTTTAATAACTTATTTTTTAAATAAAACCTTCGATAAATTAATAAATAAAATACTTTTAAAATTTTAAAAATTTGAATAAGATATATAAACTAAAAGAAATTAAAAAAAATAGAAACTATTAATTTTAAAATTAGGGAACCACTCACTTCACATAGTCAAAAAGAGAAAGCACTGCTCCTATAGAGAGCTAAGAACGGTTCATTGACGTTTTGAAATTTTTTTTCAAACAAATATTTTAACCCGAAAACGAATGTCTGATTATCAAATTAAATCCTTTTTCTCAATTAATTATATTCTCGAAGAGATTCTGAATGTCGGAAATACTTAACCCGAAAACGAATGTCTGATTATCAAATTAAATCCTTTTTCTCAATTAATTATATTCTCGAAGAGATTCTGAATGTCGGAAATACTTAAGCGATGATAATAATAATAAAGTTAAATAAATAAAAAAAGCAGCATAATAGTCAAAGTTTTCTTCAAGGAAATGTCTAAATCTATATGCTTAATCTCAATATTGATGCACGTGCTTAAATTGGCCGCCCCAACAGTTTCAATACGATTTTTCTTCTTTATTTTACTTATATTATTATTATTATTTTAATATTTAATTTTTTAAAAAATTGGAAGAAATTAATAAAAATAGAACAACAATTATTTTTGTTGTTAGTAGTCTTTGAAAATGAGTTGAATTTGAATTTCTTTTATTTTACTTTTTTTTTTAATATGGGATCCTTCAATAATTCATTTCCTATTTAAAATTTTTTAAAAAAATCTAAAAATTAACCACATATTTCCATTTTCAAAATTATTCTTAATTTAACATTCAACGGTAAAGATTCGAATATCTGATCTCTTAACCGAAAATATAACGTTTTAGACTAGTTAAATATGTCGGTGGTATTTTTTTTATTTTTAAATTTAATTTTTTTTTCTTCTTCTCATATATTTATACAAAATTTGAACCAACTTTTTTATTAAAATTTTTCTTCTTAGACTTTTCTTTCTCTCATTTATTTTCCTCCAAATATATTTCTTTATTTAAAATAAAAATTAAGAAGAAGATTCAAATACTTTATCTTCCCGATTGATTGATGTATGAATTCTAACTAGTTGAGCATACTCGAGTTGGCTGCTGTTCAACTTTTATTTTATTTTTTTCCAAACACGTCTCTTGCTAATTTTAAAATTTCACTTTGAATTCTCTTTCTTGAAAATTTTCTTTTTATCTCTCGATAAATATATTTTGAAAGAACATAGTTCAATAGTAGCAGTTATAGAATAAGAATCTGAACGTATCTCGAGACTGAAACTTGTGTGGGGGTAGGAGAGGATTTAGCCAAGTAGATGAAGGCAGCACGTACAAGTTCACTCTCCGTCGTTTTATATTATTTGAGCATAGCTCTTCCACAAAAGAGCTCGTAGTAATGGAGAGAGTATTATTTGATTATGAACATAATCACACCAACCATAAATATTGGGTCAATTTTTGTTTTATATATTTATTTAAAATAATTTTCTTAAAATAGTATGCAGAAGGAACAAAAGTGTTGGCATCAAACATTCAGACATGTAACACTCATAATGTTTGGTCTGTTGCACATTATTAAGCACATTTAATATTTTCCTATTTATTCGAACTTTTTTTTTTTTTTAATTTTTTCTAATATGATATTTGACTAAATTCAAGAAAATTCCAAGTAATTACTAGGCATACTTGTTTTTCTACTAAGTATGAATTGCTTAGAAAAACCCTTATAATTCAAACGAAATCCCCTATATATATATATATATATATATATATTTATTTATTTATTTATTTATTTATTTATTTATTTATCCTCGTTTAATTATTTAACATAATTTCCTTTTAACGAAACCCAACATTCGATAATTATCAGCGTGTTTGGAATTATCAGCGTGTTTAGAATAACTCGTGAAAGAAGTTTTTTAAACAAAATTGTATTTAGATATGCAATTTGTTTTTTAAAAAATAATTTAAAATTGATAGATAAATAATTATGCAAAAATGACTTTAAATTATTAATTGAAAATTTTAAAGATATATAATAAAAAATTATAATTAATTAGAATTATTTTTCAATATGGTGCCACCAACAAATTTATATATATAAATAACTAAAAATTTGTGGAATAAAAAAACTAAATTAAGATTTAAACTTCTTATTTATTTATTTATTTATTTATTTGAGTTGAATTTATTTGTTATTCATTAGAATTATATATTTTTTAATTTCATAATAATGCAAATGTCAAGGGATGGAAAATTCAAATAATTATGATAATAGTCAACGGTGGAAAAGGACAAAACATTTTATGACGCAATAAAATGACGTAATAAAGTTTGTGAAAGTGAACACTTTGTCATATTCTTGTAATTAAATTTTATTTTAAGTTAATTATTAATTTTGGTTAAAATATTATTTTGATCTCATTATTTTTAATAAATATTATTAAATAATAATAATATGAGAAAAAAATAATAATGATGATTATTTTTTATAAACAATTAACATAAACTAATTAATTTTATTAAAAGTATATAAAATAAATCCAACAATTCAAGAATAAATTAAAGATGGAAGCATATTATAAGGGTCATATGTATTTTCTTGGAACTTATGATGTTGGAAATTATTTCATATTATCCTATTATTATTATTATTATTTATTTATTTTTTTTTTTTTTTTAGCTACCAATAATAGTTGGCTTTTTGTTGAGAGCGTTTGAGGTTATAATTCTATCGAAATTAGATACGGTATCCTACCGAGTCAATCGTGTAGTTAAGAGAAACTAGAGATGTCCATTTAACTTATGAGTACCGTTCATGTAAATGGAGAGGAAGCGAAAATAGATTTCTCCCTAAAAGCTAAACGGGACTTGCTGCAAGAATTACATTTCCCACCGACATATGTTTAAAACGTGGGTATTATGATAGGAAATTAGATTAGTGTAATTATAATAGTAATTAAGCAATTAATTAGGTCAAATGAAGGTGGAATAATTCAGAGGCAATTTCGTGGATTATAATTAAGGTAATTTGGAATTCTAATTTGAAAAATAAAATAAATCAAATCAATTGACAAAATCCACCGCTTATTTCAGCTTAGACCGTAATAAAATAACTTTCAACATTTGAATGAACATTCTCTAAATAAAAATTTAATAATAATTTTTTATACTAATTTCAGCGTAGTTTAATTATAAAAAATTTATTTTTTTTCAATTTTTTTAATTTGTTGACTTTTGTTTGATTGTCAATTCTAACATCAAGTATTAAAATTTTAATTTCGTTAAATGGTTGACTTTGAGTGAAACGTGTAATGATTTATTAATTCGTCCTTCATTTTTTTAAAATTTTATCATACCAATTATTTAGCTTTTAAATTTTAATTTAATGAAATTAAGTATAAAAGCTATTATATAATAACTTATAATATATTATATATAAAATATAACGTTCTTCTAACTCGTAGTCGCATATATATATATATATATATATATATATATATATATATATATATATATATGTGTGTGTGTGTGTATGTATATATATAAATAAATAAAATGAGGAACAAATGTTTTAGTGGAATTTGGTTTAAGTTTCAATTCAAATTCTTAGCTATTTCCTTTAGTTTTCTAGAATACTTCCTATTTCCACCAATTAGGCCATTTTATTCTAACTTTTATATAATTTTGGTCATTTTTATTTTTTTATTTTTTTATTTTTTTTTATTTTTTATTTTTGTCATAGGTTCATGCATCTATTTCTTCATTTTTATATATTTATTTTCTTTTATTTTAATTTTCTTTATGTGTGTTTTTTTTATTTATTCAAACCACGTAATTTTTTTTATTTTTTTATTAGTTGAATTATGTTTAAATTGACAAAAATGATGGTATATAAAACTGTAAAAATAAAATTCAACTTTAGTTTAATTAATTACTATGGTAATTTTTTTTTTTACTTTTTACCTAAATTATTTTATTTTTCCTTTAATTAAATATAAAGCACGAATATCCAAAGAAATTCAATGGAGACCACAGACTTCAAATATTTTGAAGATTATAATCTATTAATAATCAAACTTCAAAGGTTTTTCATAAAAATAATGATTATTTATTTATTATTATTGTAATATTCACGTGCATAACTCCAATGTCACGTGCCACCAACTTCCTATATAAACGACTCTTCATTCTCTTCATTTCCCAAATCACACCGAACTTTCAAATCCTTAATGGCTCCAATTCTCTCCAAAATCGCCATTGTCGGTGCCGGAGTTAGTGGCGTCGCTGCCGCCAAGCAGCTGGCCCACCACCGGCCGGTCGTTTTCGAGTCGTCTGATTGCATCGGCGGCGTTTGGAAGCACTGTTCTTACGCTTCCACTAAGCTTCAATCGCTTCGTTCCGATTACGAATTCGCCGATTTTCCTTGGCCGGACAGGGACAACATCAATTTCCCTTCCCATCTCGAGATTCTCGAGTATTTGAATTCTTACGTTCGTCATTTTGATCTCCTCCGTTTCATTCGATTCAATTCCAAGGTCGTTGCCCTTCGATTCATCGGTGGCCACGTCATCGATGGAAACCCCGACGAGTTTGGACCGCTGCTCCCAGGTCATCCCGTATGGGAAATCTCAGTTCTCGATACTCAGTCTAATACAATTCAGGTTAATTTAACTGTTAATGATATAGTTGTGTAGAATTACGGTATTTGATATTTTATTATAAACAAATATCTGAATGAGATGGGGTGCAGTTATACGAGGTGGAGATGGTGGTGATGTGCATGGGAAAGTACGGCGACGTTCCGATGGTGCCGGAGTTTCCGAGCGGGAAGGGGCCGGAGATATTCGCCGGGAAGGTGATGCATTCACTGGATTATTGCAAGCTTGGGAAGGAAGAGGCAGGTGAGGTGGTTAAGGGTAAGAGGGTTGCAGTGATTGGATACAAGAAGTCGGCCATTGATTTGGCTGTCGAATGTGCTGAGGCTAATGAAGGTAATTTTAGCATTAATAGGTGATTAATTAAAGTAATTAATGATGGATTATTATGAGTAAGTGAATTGGATTAGGGGAAGAAGGGAAGGCATGCACAATGGTGGTGAGAGGGTTGCATTGGACGGTGCCCCATTATTGGGTTTGGGGTTTGCCATTCTTCTTGTTCTTCTCCACAAGGTCTTCTCAGTTCCTCCATGAAAGACCCAACCAGAGCTTCCTCAAGTCTCTTATGTGCCTCTTCTTGTCTCCCATGGTAAAATTTACTTGGTGTCTTTCTGTTGTGTCGGGATGAGACATTTTTATGATCTAACCCAGTTAATATTCGAGTCGGGAATTTAACTCCTCTCTTTCTTTATTGTGTTCGTGGAGGATTGTGTTGTGTTGGGATGAGACGTTTTTTGACCTAACCCAGTTATATTCGAGTTGGTAATTTTAGTCTATCTCTTTCTTTCTGTGTTCGTGGGGATTGTGTTGTGTTGGGATGAAATATCTTTTTGACTTAGCCCAATTATATTTAAGTTTGTAATTTTACTCCTCTATTTCATTCGTGAATGGTGTTGTGTCAGAATGAGACATTTTTCGACCTAACCCAGTTATATTCGAATTCATAATTTTATTCCTTTCTTTCTTTTTGTGTTTGTGGGGATTGTCCTCGTTGAGATGAGACATCTTTTTTACCTAACCCAATAATAATTGAGTTCGTAATTTACTCCTTTCTCTCTCTCTTTCTGTGTTCGTGGGGATTATGTTGAGTCGGGAAAAGACATCTTTTTTTACCTAACCTACTTATATTCGAGTTGAGAATTTTACTCCTCTTTTTTTGTGTTCATGAATTGTGTTGTGTCGGGATGAGTCTTTTTTTTCTTTTTTTTTTTTACCTAATCCAGTTATATTTGAGTTGGTAATTTAAGTGGATTGAGCTAGTTTGAGATGTTTCACGTCATTTATACAAATTTTTGTGTTTAATAAAAATAGGACGTTAGTGAAATATTTATTTATTTATTTATTTTTCACATATATTTTGAAAATTTTCCTTAAAATAAATAATAAAAATAATTATGAAATTAAATAATATATTACGTATTGAGACAAAAATGTTTTTTTTTATTTACATTTTTTATATATTTTAAATATTTATTTTTTATGGACAGAGGCATACAGTTTCAAAATTCATAGAATCATATCTGACGTGGAAATTCCCACTAAAAAAGTATGGGTTGAAGCCGGAGCATTCATTTATTGAGGACTACGCCTCCTGCCAGATGGCTATCATGCCGGAAAACTTTTTCCGGGAGGCCGACGACGGCAAAATCATCATAAAACGAGCCTCCAAGTGGTGGTTTTGGAACGGTGGCATTGAGTTCGACGATGGCTCCCGGTCGGAGTTCGACGTCGTCATTATGGCCACCGGCTTTGACGGGAAGAAAAAACTCACTGACGTTTTTCCTATGCCCTTTCGCACCTTTCTTCAGTATCCTTCCGGCATGATGCCGTTGTACCGGTGAGTCACTGTCAAGTTGACCCAACAAAAAAAATATATATTTTTTAGCGAAAATTTAATTTCAATTAATTCTAAATTTGATTTTAAACTTAAAACGCTAATATATAATTATAATATTTGAATATAGTTTAGTGGATAAAATTAATTATAAATTTATATGTGCACGGACAGGGGTACGATCAATCCAATGATACCGAACATGGCGTTTGTAGGGTATTTGGAGAGTGTGGCGAACTTGCACACGTCGGAGCTACGGAGCATATGGCTGGCCCGACTGGCGGACGAGAAGTTCAAGGTGCCGGAGACGTGCAAAATGGTGGAGGAAATAAAGAAAGAAATGGAGGTGATGAAGAGGACGACGAGGTTCTACAAAAGACACTGCATTTCAACTTACAGTATCAATCACAGTGATCAGATCTGTGAGGAGATGGGTTGGAACCCATGGAGGAAGAACACTTGGTTCTCTGAAGCTTTCTCTGCTTATGGCAGTCAAGACTACAACGCCACCAACACCAACATCAAATGAATTGACCTATTATTTATATACACACATACATACGCTAAATGTATGTTCTACGTGTTGTTCTCGGTCTTTTTTTCAATAAAATTTTTATTGTTTTTAAGAGATCCCACATCGGTGCGAGAGAAAAACGAAACATTTTGTCTCTCCCTAATAGACATGTTTTAAAACCGTGAGCTTAATGACAATATATAACGATGGGCCTAATCTCTTACATTGAATCAAATAATTTATAACAATTACAAAATGAATTTTATCAATAATATTAACCAGATAAAACCATGGATGTTACAAGTTTGCAAATACAAATACTAAAAAATAATTATTGAATAATAATATTTATCAAGCTTTAAGAATGTAAGTCCCAACATTAGTACTAAGAAAGAAACGAGCTACGTCTGAATTAAACTTGGAGATAGGAAGTTTTGTTTCATTTCTCAATACTAAGAAAAAGCTCATGAGTTTATTATCCTAGGTAGAAAAGACTCTCCTCGTGTTTCTCTCATGAGGGGGATAAGGTTTCTCTTGCTTTTAGCACAACGAGAGGTCTACCCATCGGGCTATTAATTAGCTCAATGATAAAGTACATCCTTGATAATTGCATTGTTGTGCCTAGATAGCTATGTAGATAGTTCTACTCATTAAACCAAACCTTGAAGTGTGCACTATTCAAGGCATGTTAGCAAGGCAAACTCCTCCTATTTGAACCATGACTTGAAACCAAACTTCTCTTTGGGAGGATAGATTGTCGATTCAAGTAAGATCCAAATGTAGATTCAACTTCTATTTACTGGTGAGATCAAAATCACACATCCCTTATCAGTATATAGACAACTATCTCTCAAACACATGACCTTGCCCAAGGCGACAGAGAACGGTGGTGGTCGACTGTGTGGAGAAGATTGGGGACTCCTTAGAGGAGCTCAGCAACACTCTATGCATCCTCCGACACCTCTACGGCAGCAACCGACAGTGGTTATGGCTGCAGATGGGCAATGCCCAACGTGGGTCAGCGCCGCCTTGACCAACGAAGACACGTCTTGATGGGTTTAAGGAAGTCGACGGGGACGTGCAATTGGGCGCTCCTTGAGCTTGGTGGCGGCGGTGATAGGGGGCAGGTTTAGAATAAATACTTTTCACTAAATTGAACATTGGTTCGGTCTAATTTTTTTTTTAAAAAAAAAACCCGAATGGCTCGGTTCTTGGTTGGACTGAAACCCGGTTTTTGCAAAACCATCGGCACGACTCGGCTAAGGTCATCGGCGCTATAGTTCCAATCAGAAGGTCTTCTGATATTTGCTTGATCTTTTTCATAACATTTTAGTTCCAATCAGGAGATTAAGCTCTCCTTCAAAACGGAGGCAAATAAATCAAAATCATTTAGCCTCCAAAATGTTATATAATGCATATGATTAGGACAATTAAAGTGTATCTCCATGGAAAATATAGCAGAGCAAAATGGCTTGTTTATCAACGCTGTAGAAGCTACTAAATTCCTCAAAATCAACATAGTACTACACAACTGTTCAGAAAATGTTATAATGTTTACCAGGCGATCTTTGGCCTAAGTTCTGCTCGATCACAAGTGATTGGACGGCCAACCAATTTGTGTTGCTGTATGTCTTGCGGAACAATCATTGGACCACGGTGAATAACCCACAACAGTCGGCAACTGCAAGACATAACAGAGTTTAGACAGTATACGAACTTCGAGTGTTGTATGTTGGATGATGAAAGTCCCACATCGGTTAATTTAGGAAATGGTCATGGGTTTATAATCTAAGAATACACTCTCCATTGGTATGAGGCCTTTTGGGAAGCCCAAAGCAAAGCCATGAGAGCTTATGCTCAAAGTGGACAATATCATACCATTGTGGAGAGTCGTGTTCGTCTAACATGGTATCAGAGCCATGCCCTAAACTTAGCCGTGTCAATAGATTGACAAATTCTTAAATGTCGAACAAAGGACTCCAAAAGGAGTCAAGCCTCCTCGAAGGTACGAAGGCAGTCAAAAATGACTAAGACTCCAAAGGAGTCGAGCCTCGATTAAGGGGAGGCGTGCTTTGTTCGAGGGGAGGTGTTGGATGATGAAAGTCCCACCTCGGTTAATTTAGGGAATGGTCATGGGTTTATAATCTAAGAATACACTCTCCATTGGTATGAGGCCTTTTGGGAAGCCCAAAGCAAAGCCATGAGAGCTTATGCTCAAAGTGGACAATATCATACCATTGTGGAGAGTCGTGTTCGTCTAACATGGTATCAGAGCAACAATCACCAAAAAAAAAAAAAAGAGGAAGCACTAAGTGTTCGTCTAACATTGTACTCGTACTCGTGTTCGATTTTGTTATCCAAATTGAATCTGTCAAGTTTGAACACTATATATCACGATATTTTCTTCTATATACACGTGTCCAGACCAGCTAGCGCATACTTTGTCGAGATTTGTCGAGATAACTAGTATGAGAGAAAAAAAACTTGAGTACCTTGTAAGCATTAAGCTGAACAACTCCCGTTTAAGTTTTTCAGGGTTTCATTTGTACGGGGCAAATAGGATGGACGAATTATGGCCGCCAAACCCAAAGGAGTTAGACAGTGCGACCTTGATTTCCAATCTTTCTTTCTTTGGGCCCACGAGTACATTTGTGTCCTGTAGCAATTTGTTGCCATGGAGTATGTTAAGGACCAAAAAGAGTTCGAACATATTCCATAATCGTGTAATAGATTGATCAGAACAAGCCACATACCACGCCCACATCTGGGTTTTCTAAGTTAATATTTGGATGGATCCATCCTGTTCTTATGGCCTGTACCATGAAGTAATCTCACATCAGCAACGTCACCATGATTGGTGAAGTGAAAAATGTAATTGGAACAACATATTTATTACTCGTGCCAAGGTAAAATTGTATATAAAAATCGGGAATGCATATCATGAATGAACTTTTCAACAGCCTTGTTCATGATATGGATAATCTGGCACATGAAGAAACTAAATTTGAGAAGTTTCCATCATTCAATTTTAATTATCACGTTTGATAAATCTCACCTGTATGGTGGCAACAGCCTCGACAGCACCTGCCGCCCCTAGTAGGTGACCAACCATAGACTTTGTGGAGTTCACTCTTAACTGCAAAATCATTGATATGTCGAGCATGCGGTCACCTTTACGTTAGACAGAAGTAAAAACTGTAATTGCATGGTTAATTACCTCACGGTTCTTGTCAAAACAATGTACGAGAGCTTGATATTCTTTAATGTCTTCACCTGGTGAAGATGCTGCATGTGCATTTACGTAATTCACATCTTCCTTGGATACTCCAGACTGAGCTAATGCCTTCTCAATGCAGAGAAAAATACCGGCCCCTGTATAAGATGCATATTGAGCATAATACAAGCTTTAGCCAGTGAATCTGTGATGTAGCCTTTAGTTGAAAAAATTATGGCGATATACTCATGGCATTGATTCCGAACTATCTGTAAAGATGTTACATCACACAGAAATTGATACATATTCAAGAAGACATTATTCAAATCATGGTTTTGTAAGACGGTAGTTGGTTTCTCCAAATAAAATATTTGAGATGGCAGCAACAGTATAAATGCAGTGTATTAAAATGGAGTTCTAGTTCCACAAGCAAAGGAAACCTAACATTAAGAGAAGTGAAGACTCGATTAACTCCACCCACGTCTAGATAAGAAACATCTACGAATGATCTAAAGTTGAGATCATTAGGAAAGAATGAAACCTGTTTTTTATGCCAAACAAAATTACATCAAAACAAGTAAAGACGTCAGTCATATGTACTACAATTGAAGAGTACAACTCTAGGTAAAAATTGTACAAATTTTCAGGGAACATTGGAAGCGGTCTTCACTGTGCCAAGGACAAGAATGGGAGGAAGTACAGGAGAGGAATGAAAGGGGCTGAATGATCTCCAATGGTCCGATACCTTAGAAAATTCAAACGGCTTCATTGAGGAGATGAGAAATCAGAGGGACAAAATAAGTCGTGAAATTCTAGAAGTGATCCACAAGGAGTGCTCGTTACGAGGTAAAAATCCAGGCACTAACGGTAATTGGAAAGGGAAGAAAATACCTCTCCACTATATGACATCATCTGGATAAAGCAAAAAAAAAAAAAAAAAAGGAATCCAATTCTGAACTGCAGGTTTCAAATAGTAATTCCCTTGGCAAACAGGTATACAATTTGAAATTTTGAAATATTTCGGTTAACGATTACGTCCAACACGGCTCACAGCAAAATCACACGTTCTTCCTTTTCTCTAGCATTCCTGAAGTTAAAATTCCAACAAACTCTATCATTAGACGTGAGCTGATCAGAGTCTTAGGAATTGACCAGCAAAGATGCCTTCCAAAATCCTTAACTGCCGTTCACCACATGAGTTGAATTACTAAAGACGAAATCCTTCAGCTTGGCTATATAAGATCACGGGCTTTTAATACTAGCGTTGAGCGCAAACACCAATGGACCAATCTACTCATCCTTCCATACCACTACTGCTTTCCCTCTCTGTCAACTTGCTAATGGTGAATTATTTTTCTACTCTGAACAACCACCTGTCTGGATTTCCCCCACTGAAGATGGAAATTTCCAAGCATTACACAAAGTGGTTCTCTATCAAACCTTTTAGTTCCTTCTATTTCTTTCTTCCCTCCTAAAGAATCGATGATGTAGCTTCCATCACACTTTTTTTCCTCCACTTCTATACAATGTTACTTATCAACTATGATGCACTCCAACTTTCTCCATCACTCTCCCTGAGTTCGTCTCCATGAATTGTTGGATCTCCTCCCTCGTCTATAACACATTTTATACACCTATAATCTTCTCTATAATGACAGAGCCTCAAATAGACTTCCAATTTCTTAATAGCTACCGTGCTCTAGTGATCCAGCTCCAACACCACTTTCATATCATAGTGGAATTATCATTAAGAAGAAAACAAATAACCAGAAAAGGACACAGAAATGTACTAGACAGCTCCTCTATCTCTTCATCTTCCTGCTCAACTTTGGAAGTTTCCCTAACTTAGACCCTCCCCCCTTCTCCCATCCAAATCCAGCATTGTATACAAAATTCTGGTTTCAAAAATTAAGAGACAGCGAGTCAAGGAGGGTTTAATAATCTCTTTATAAGGATTCCTGATAAAAATATCCCTTTCAAACATTTATGCCCAAAGCAAGGAAGAGAAAATACAGAGATATACATAGAGGAAGCCAACCAATCCTATTAAAGATCATCTTACAGACCCAGTAGATCAAAACTGAGACCAGGAGAGACAGAAACTGATGAAGACACCCCAAGAAGCAAAAAAAAAAAAAAAGAAGAAGAAGAAAAATGCTAGTCACTAATTTGCAAGATAAACAGCTAATCTTTAGAACCTCAAGCTTAGTGTCCACACTACTGCAACTGTAGCAATTTCCACCATCGCAAGCATACGTATCTGCACCATCTTGCAGGTAGCTATCCTTGGCTATATGCCCTGTTCTCCCTCCACTTAAATCAAGCACCACCACTGCCAACACCATGTAACTCCCGTGCTCACCTCTATGTAACTACCTCGGTCAATGCCACCACCATTAAACCTATATCCTCCACCACCACCACATCTTTCTCTTCCACCACCTCTTGTTACTTCCACCTTCGTACCTACCTCTCTTCTACTGCCTTGACCCTTGCCTCCTTGGCTGCTTAGCACAGATCACTTGCCCAGACCAATGACATCAACAGCCTTATAACAACCATCACATTTTGCCTCAATCACAAGTTCCACATCTTGTTGAACCCCAGGATTGCAAAATGCTTCTACTCTGATGGAAGATTGGTGGGCAAAAAGATCCACGACTCTTGGCTCAAATAAGGCAGTAGAATAGTCATATTCCCTATTGCTCACTGGACCACCTTGCATTCTCACTCACCCTCAATTCCCGATCTCTAGCCACTCAACAATGACAAGACCCTAAGACTTCTCTCTTTACTCAGTCTCAATAGCTCGAGAAAGGCTTACGCTTTTCAAAATTATCTCAATATTTGATCTCAGGAAATTGGAAGTGAGCTTAAAAGAACAATTTAGTGACTTACAAACTCTATTGAACCATAACTAGTTCCACTAGAAGTAGTTTGTTACAACTCTGCACATTTCTAAACTCAGTAGTTCCTTCGGGAAGAAAACATTCACCATAACAATCACAACTAAGAGATATAGAGAAGATTGTATTATCCATCAGTTAATCATTCCTATTTCATGTAAAACCTTATACTGCAAAATACAGGACGCATGCATTACAAAACCTTTATGACCTTCGAACAGTACATATTTCTGATTTTTAACTGTAAAATCTGAGGGACCTCTGGGAGAGGAGAAAAGGAATCGGCGATTGATTAAAAACTAAACAGTTGAAAGATTAAACAATGAAGAGTAACATCAGTATTGACATTAAGTTGTATAATGTCTTATATTGAAAAATACTTGGATTATTCCAGTAATATTTTCGACAATATTTATGACATGTAGGAGTGGGGATTTAACCTATGCTCATGTTGGCATAGCATTCTCATGATATTATTTTTGTAGAAGAATAGAATTTGAAAAACTAATAATGAAATTACAATTTAAAACAATTATTAATTTTTTATCCAAAACGCATGATTTTAAGAGGAATGAGATGCCAGAGAATCAAGGATGCCTAAGCATCCTTTGAAATCCGTTCTTGACTTTTCAAATAGGTCACTAAACTTTTAATTTTGAATCCAATAGGTACCCAACATATTTAACACTTATTAACATTAAGGAATCTACAAGACATAAAATTGTTTGATAGGACATTGTACTTTTGATTTTGTGTCCAATACATTTGTGAATTTTAAAAAGTATTTAATAGGTCAAGGAACTATTAGATACAAAACTGAAAATCTCATGACTTATCAGATAAAATCAAAAGTTCATGAACTTACTAGGCATTTTAAGAGATCTATTAGACACAAAATTGAAAATTCATGAACCAAACATTTTTTTTAAGTTTACAGTGAAACATGGAAGTTCAGGACTGAACTTTAAATTGAATCAATTTGATACAAACCTAATGAAAATGAATTAAAAAATAAATAAATAAAAGAATAAAAACTTTCAAAGACCAGTGAGCAGTCTCTGCAACTATTTTATATATACCCTCCCAAACACAGGTTCTGCTTCGAGTTCAAGAGGAATAACAGAAAATCCTTTGCGAAAAGTAAAAATGACACAATTACTCTAAAGTAACTCTAGTCCAATAATAAAATAAATATTCTGATAACTCCGAGGAAATGTGGTACAGGAGTTTCTCACAGGAATTTCTTACAAAACCAAAATTTAGTTTAAATAGAAGATATATCTTTTAAACATATTTTTGTTTCTCTTTGCTACTGAAGTAAATATTTAAATATTCTAGTAGAAAAATGCTTATTCTTCTCTGATAAATATGTATATATATCCCCATGCCTATAATATTTTAATAGTGTAAATATTTATGATTCTGAAATCATATTGATTTTAATCAATAATGGAGATAAGTAATCTACTTTAAAATTAAAGCCATGAAATAATTGATTTAAACATTAGCTAATTATTAAAGAATACCTCGCATCTCCTGCCATATCATAGAAAAGTGTACCAATCCGGAAAAATAATCAAGATCCTTTAACATGGTGCTATTCCATAATTTAAAATTGTAATAATAGTCAATTAATTTCACGGTTAATGATAGAGGATTACCATCAGGGTGTGGTTCGATCACGTGATAAGCATCACACGTGAAACTTCCACCAAGAAATTCTGCATAGATTTGGGCACCTCGTTGCTGCCATTGTGAAATCAGGAAATAGCAAATTATCTAAGATATTTTACAACAAATAGATGCGTACAGTTCAGCAAGATTATGAAACATTATGAAAAAGATAACGTTGGAAAATATAATATGGGGCAAAGATGAGAAATGCGGCAAAGCCTTGGGCAAAAGGATGATCCACCGTAACAGGTGATGTTGCTCTTTATAGGACTAGTAGCTAAGGAGAAAAAAACACAATTGAAATGGTAGTTAAAAATAAATACACTAACCATACCTTAGCGTGTTCTAATTCTTCTAGAAGCAAAACTCCAGCTCCCTCCCCCATAACAAATCCATCACGATTCTATATAAAAAAAATGTTAAGCATCAAAATCGGAGTAGCAAGGTACACCACAGCAACAAACAGAAATTATTATATTTTCCTATCAAGAAAAATTGCATCCAGAAATTATTGTTATTGTTATTATTATTATTAGTTATTTATTTTGTAAAAGAATCCTGTAATGATTTATCCACCTCTTTGCAAGATTTAAGTTTTTTAGATAAGAACACCCAGGTTTAGACATTCCGTCTTCAAGGTCAATGCTTTTATTTATTCATGACCACAGTTTTTGTGTACTGAAAAACTAAGATTTGCACAATCAGTAAAGTAAACAAAAAATGAAGCTGACGTTACAATATCCCAAGGCCGTGAAGCTTTGGTAGGATCACTGTTCCTTTGTGAAAGCGTATTGCAAGCAACAAAACCTCCCAAACCTAGAAACAGTAAAAGAAAACAGATTCACTCCAAATATTTCAAGCAGAAAGAACTAAAATTTAATTAACATAATAAATAGAAGAAATACCAATGGGTATGATTGCTGAATCTGAACCTCCGCAGAGCATTACATCCTGCACATAACAATCAGAAACTATGTAGTAACAATTTTAACATTTAAATTGCTACTTTTCTATATTACTTCTTTAAAAAATAAACTAAGCTGGTGCCTCCAATTAAACTCCATAAAAAAGTATATTTATCCGAATATTATTCTTACATGAAACAAGAACAAGGTAAAGCACATGGAATACTTCAGTTGATTTGAGAATTGATGTCAAGAAAACATAGGATTCGTTTAGTACTAATATGAAACACTTTTCTCTAGCACTTCTGGGAGAAGAAAACACTGAAGTACTCGTTTGCTTATAGATGTTAAACCACTTATTTGCTTTACTTATGTAGGAGGAGATTGAATAGCAGCAATGAAGGAGATCACATATTGTGCTGACTAAGGGCTAAAAGTCTATACATAGAGACAGTTGGGGAAAAACAAACAAGAGGCTTTTAGTGTGTAGCTAGAGAAAGGGAGGGAAGACAGGAAAAGGATATGCTGTGAATTTGTGGGACTAGAGTGTCTACTTTAGAATCTAGTAGAGTTTCGAAGCCTCTTGAGTGACCAGTACTTTGTAATCCCCATATTTTCCAAAATATTCTGTAGAAGTTTCTCTTCGGAGCCTATCAACTTGCTTCCTCCGAGGCACTTTCAAATGTTTTTGAAATGTTCAAACATACTAGTCAAACTTCACAAAAAAAAAAAAAAAAAGATGCACAATGAAAAGTAATTTTACTTTCCTTGGTAGGATATTGGAACTATGGCAAAACACTAGTAGTCAAGTAAGTTGTACCCAGAGAAAGAGAAAAGGAGGAAACTACATCAATACACTCTTTAGTTTCTGAGCAAGATATGACTTACAGCTTCGCCTCTAATTATGTGATTAGCTGCATTTAGTATACAAAAGTTGCTCGTAGCACAGGCAGTAGAAATTGAATAGTTTGGGCCCATCCATCCCTACATTTTCAGAATAATTATTTCACAACAATGTCAAAGAAATCAATAGCTCCAATACCTTTATTTTATTTTATTTTTTTATTTTTTTTTTGTACTGTGTCCATAAAAAGGATCAACTGACCAGATCCATAGCTAGCATGGCAGAACCCATATTTGTCGTAGCAAATGGAACACAGAAAGGATTCATCTTCTTGTATGAAATTCGCAGTGCTTCAATTGCATCATTAAAGACCTATTCAATATGTGTTAATTGGAAGAAGTTCTGATAACAACAATAATAACGATGAATTAAATTAACAACAAAAAAAGTGAAGCTGTTTTTTTTTTCTGTCCCATATGAGTAAAGTCCTTCGTTATCCTGTAGGATATTTCAATAAAAATCTATATAAGGATTAAGATACCAAAACTTACAGGTCACAGTTCTATAACAAGTAATATTTTTCCAACATAAAGAACATAGGTAAAATTACAGCTTGGTTACATATTTCCCTCCAAATCACTCCCCTGGCTTCAAGCAAAGAATTAGGGATTACCTTCATGCCTCCCATTGCTGAACCAATCAGTACTCCACATTTAGTTTTATCCAACTCTTCCATAAGCTCTTTTGTAATTCCACCATCCTCCAGGGCTTTTTTGCCAGCAGTAAGCGCGTAAAGCATAAATTTGTCCATTCTCCTAGAGAACTTTGGTGCGACCCATCCATCAGTGGAGAAAGTCTTAATCTCGCCAGCAATTCTCTGAAAAAGAGAAGAATCAAAATTCAGACCAACAAATGAACAACAATGGTTTCAGAATTTTTTCGAGTAATGTATATTTACCGTGGGGAATTGGGAACAATCAAATGCCTCTATCTCACTAATTCCACTGACACCCTCAAGCAAATTGTTGTAGAAGACGTCAAGATCATGCCCCAAAGGCGTCACCACACCCATTCCAGTGACAACTACTCTTCTTTGTTTTGTATGGTGTTTCTTTTTGGTTCTCACATCTTCAGCTGGATGAACAGCTATGGCGACGGTCTCACCTGGGATTTAAATAAAATGACAATACAATATTGGGGTTCAGTGTTCATTTCATTTTTTTCACAGAATATTCCACACGTCCCTGTTTCTACTAAATAAAGTTTTTCAGGTCCAATGAAGTCAGAATCCTACAGGAAAAACAAATTCAAATTATAAACAGAACTTGTACCAACTTTTTAGGACCATTGAAACCTCATAATTGCAGGACCAAGAAACAACAAGCTTCAGTACATTGGTGATAGATATACAAACTCCAGAATGAGGTAATTACCAAGATAAGCTTGACAAAACTATTTATGTTGAGGACAGAGAATATGTACACTGGTCACACAACCCAAGAGAATATAGGTTTTGGGTTTGAGACATGAGTGAGGCAACTTAACTATATCGAAGTCAGGTTTGGGAGTGCACTTCGTGTGACTCAAAAAAAAAAAAAAAAAAAAAAAAAAAAAAAAAAAATTGATGTGANNGAGTTGGGTCAGAGACAAATAACAAAGGCTACAACCTTACAACGTAATAAATGGATTCAGCAGCGGTGGAAACACATAAATGCAACTTAATTCAATAAAACCCGTTCTACCGATGAGGTTGAAAGGCAGAAAATAGAGATGAATCTGAATCGAGAGCCAAACAGATATAAAGAACTCGAGGAACACCAGATTCTTCCCAAGAAATTCCTAAATTAATCTTATTATCCCCTCCTTTAACAGTTCTTTTGAGAAATCGGCAGTAGAATTATGAAAACAAAAGCTAAAGGTTCCAGTCAAGTATAGCGAAAAGCCGGAAGCAGCAAGCCAAACAAGCAGATTCGAATCAGTACGCAAAGAAGATACTAATTCCAAAGCTCGATACAAACTCCATAAACCATCAATGAAGCGCCACAGAACAGGTAAAAAAGATCGAAACAAAAACCCGCGAATGATAATAGAAAAACTCAATCACCTGAACGCAAAGCCCGATTCGCACGCCTATGCCGGCGGTTGGCGGGGAGAGTCTTAGGTCCAAAAAGTGAGGAGAAGCCATTGTTACCTAAGGAGGAGAAAGAAGAAAGAGAAAAGCCACTGTTACAGTAGTCATCGCAAGGCTCGAAAGCGAGGCAGGAGTTCATGAGGTCATGAATATTGAATCCACGGAAGGAAGAAATCAATCCAGCATTGAATTGGGAGCTAAAACTGCAACATTTGGACAGCGCCTTCCTCTTAGAGGTGGATGTCGATCTCTTGGAAGAATGACGGATAGGGGCATTGAAGGAATGGTCCTTGAAGCAACTAGCGGACATGCAAGCGGCTACAAGCCAAGTACAAAGAGGAGATGCAACAGCAAAAGCAGCCATGGAAGGAATGAAGAAGAAGAAGAAGAAGCAGCAGCAGCAGAAGAAGAAGAAGAAGAGATAATTACAGAAGTGGTGGCGCAGTGAGTAAGAGATTGATTGAAGGTTGCATTTGATTTCTTCGTGGTTGTCTCAGAAAGCGTTGAAAGTGATGAGAAGAAGACGCCAAGTATCGGCTTCCAGCAATCTGAGTCGTCTGAGGAAGAGAACGACAGGTGCTCTTCTCTGCAATCTCTCTCCCCTTCTCTCTCTTCCGCTTCGCTCTTTCTCTCTCTAAACAAATGAAATCAACAGGAAGAAGATGCGCTACACAAAATTATGAAGATCTGTGACCAGAAATATTTTTCATTTCTTTTCATTTTTTAATTAAATTATTTTATTTATTTATTTATTTATTTATTCATCCATTTTTTTTTTTTTTATTATTTAGAAAGAAAAAAAAAAACAGAGATAATCCAATGAAAATTAAAATGCTGGCCACGTGGTGGAGCGGAGCTTTTTTCAAGTTTTGTCACATTTCAGGCGTTTTTAAATATATATATATATATTTTATTATTTAATATATCACGTATATATATATATATAATAATAATAATTTTTTAAATATTATTAAAAATATAAAAAACATGACACCAACCTAGTTTAATATGGGTGTCATTGTGTGATGTCTCATATTGGTTGGAGAGAAAAACAAACTAGGTGTGGAAACCTTCTGCGTTTTAAAGCCGGTAGAGAAAGCCCAAAGAAGATAATATCTAATAGTTGTGAATATGGGCCGTTACATGTTGTCTTAGTTATTTTTTTTATTATTATTATTATTATTATCTTGATATCTTTACTTAGCAAGTAATGTGAACAAAAATAGAAGGTTATTTATTATAAATTAAATGAATTTGGAAGAAAAATTCTAAAATACTTCTTTTATGTTTCTAATTAATTAAAATATATCGACTATATGGTAATGTAATTTTTAATTAAAATAACCCTAATTTTTAAAAATTAATGGAAGGTTAATTATTGAGAAGGATTAAAATCAAATTTTATCAACTAAATAAATATAATATAATTTTTATTTTGTTTTTATTTAATATAGTTTTTATTACCAGGACCATTATTAATGTAAACATTGTCAAAATTTCTTATTAATGGTGCTGATTAATAATTAAGCGAAATTTAATAGTACTTAGGTCACATCAGTTCTCATATTTTAGTTAATTTAATTAATAAAAAAACATTTAATAATATTTGTAATAAATGTCGTTGAATTAATTTAGGTAATTAAACAACATGACATGTTAATAATGAAAGTGAATAAATAATATTTCAAAAATATTTTATAATTATGATAGTTAATAATGAATTAAATCATCCAAATTAATTAATTATAGTTATTGGAAAAATAAGTCTTATACTCGATTAATTTAAATAATTATAATTATATTTTGTACCCTAGTAATCTAAAAAAACTGGTCCTTAATCTATTGGTTAATTCTCAATTCAGTTCTTAATTTTTAAAAATTTAATATTTGCCCCAATTAGTTTTAAATCTCTTTAAATCTCAATTTTACTAAAAATGTAATAAAATTTATGAATTGGAAAACCCTTAAATTAATGTTTTACCGTTAAATTATTTTTACAGTCGTAATATACTCTTTTATCTGTTATGGGATCAAAAGTTATGGTCACGTAGGCAGAATTCAAATATCATACTCGCTTTATTTGAGTTGTGTTCATGTAGGCAGAAGTCCCTTATTTCTCTCGTGTTTAGTTAATATTGTTTGTGGTAGAAAATTCGAACATTAGACTTCCTGATTGATGGTATATACTTTTGTTGAGATAGGTTCGGGTTGACAAAACACTTTTATCTCGATTATTTTCAAATTTTTTAATTTTTAAAAATATTAATTTTATAGTATTATTATATTCATCTTATTTTGATTATTGGCCAAGCATTTCCTATCCAATTGGGTGGGCCCATCGGTCCACCCAACTCCCACCGGCAATGGCTTTCGCTCGCCTATTTACCTAAATCCTTGCTATCATTTTACATGGTTGTGGTTCCTTTTTTATGACCTAATTCTATGTTCATGAATGTTTCTAGTAAAGTTCGGGCTCGAGTATTTTGGTTAGATGAACACGACTCTCCACAATGGTATGATATTGTCCACTTTGAGCATGAGCTCTCATGGCTTTGCTTTGAGCCCAAAATGCCTCATACCAATGAAGTTAGTATTCCTCACTTATAAACCCATGATCATTTCCTAAATTAGCTGATGTAGGACTTTCATCATCCAACTGGGTTTTGCTCACGTCTCGAATGAATTCAAGGACATATTCGAAGAAATTCTGACCGTCAGTAGGAATGGGTTGTGGATTACGAACAGCTATAATGGCTGAACCTAATAAGATAGCAATTACAACCCAATAAGTAATAAGTACTTGGGCATGTACTTGGAAACCTCCTATTTGCCAATACAAATGTTGGCCGACTTCCACACCAGATATATCGTATAACCCTTTTTGTGTGTTGATAGAACATAATAGAATATTAATATTGCCCTTTGGAGTCGAACTCGTGAGCCCATGGACGAGCATTTAGAGACAAATCTTTAGCTTAGTGGGCTTTTTTATTTAAAGAAAAGCCCATTTATCAATGATCAAAAGGCTTCCTAGCTATTTAGGTGCGATGTACAGTCACGATTGTTCTCATATATCAATTCCTTGTTGTATTTTGAATTTATTATTTTTTATTGTAAAGGTCTCACAAACTCATTTTCAATTTATAATAATTTTGAACAATACCCATTTGTAATTATATTTTGATTTGTGTTTTAATTTGGGTGTTGTTTGGTTTAATTTGATTTAAATTTTACCTTTTTTTTATCTTTTATTTTATTTACTTTCGTCTTGTCTTTTTAATAAAATAAATACATGCAAAACACGTGGCTATTTATAATTTTTTATTCAAAAAATTGCCCACGTGTCCCCTAGTACAAAAACCGGATGCCGGAAGTGCCGGCTCATCCCGGTCTCTCTTTTTCCTATGGTCCCGCGACTGTGTGCTTATTATTCACCGTTTAAGATGATTCTTATATTTTTTTTTTAATTTATATCTTTATTTGAATTTGTTTAATATTTTTAAAAAACAAAATCATAAAAGCCACTTAGGTTCTGTTGTCACTCAATCTCGTTCTTACTTAAGTATCTAAATGACTTCCAAGATTTTTGACCATTTGTTTCCATGCATATTTTATGAAACTCTTTAATGTAGATCGTCAAATCAACTTCCTTTTAAACAATATGAACTAGACTAAGCCATATACAGAATAATTACGGAGCTTTGGTCGAGACCCACGTGGGTCAGCCAATCGTCATCATTTAGAGTCCGTAAATTTGGGTCGGTCACAATGGACTTTGACCTCTTCTTTCTCATGTTTTGTCTTCAAATCTCTAAGATTCTTTTCTTGACCAAACTATCTAGATTCACGACCAAAAAATTAAATATTTTAATTTATCTACAAAGAAAAATACAAACTTTTGAAGAAGAAAAAAAAACAGAGAAAATTCTTCTTTTAAATTTAATTATGACCAATTTGCCCATTACCAACTTTTATTTAAAGCACGTGCCTTTTATTATTTTATGTCCACTGAACATTCTTTTCTTTTTCTTTTCTTTTTAAATTCATTTTAAATCCACACGTGAGCTAATAGACACTTGGCTTCTACATGTTAATCCAAAAATTATTCTAATATACACAATATATTTACTTTAAAAAAAATTAATTTTTTATTACTAAACTTTCAAAATATTTATATACTTATTTTTATTTAAATCTCGATTTTAATTATTGACCTACTCGAAGCGAGCATTCAAACCGTTGCTCAAGCTTCTCAAACTAAAACGATACTTTTTTTAAATAGAGATGTCTACGGGATAAAGTGAGGACGTGAAATTCTACACGTCTTTTTCAAATTTTTATTTAAATGAAATTTTTTCACTCCAATCCCAGTCGGTCAAGGATCCCGACCCTATAAATCA
This sequence comes from Cucurbita maxima, assembly GCF_002738345.1. Taxonomy (NCBI): domain Eukaryota; kingdom Viridiplantae; phylum Streptophyta; class Magnoliopsida; order Cucurbitales; family Cucurbitaceae; genus Cucurbita; species Cucurbita maxima. Next base: position 3,588,013 of record NW_019272018.1, read on the forward strand.
AACGAACATGAGTTAATTAGATAGTTAGCTCGATTAGCACGAACACGTGAGAGATGATTTAAAGCACGTGTAAAATCAGAATCATGATGGGCCAAACCCCAAAGCTGATCCGCTGAACCCGCGTCATCCGTCTTGAAAAGTGTCCCCACGCCCACGCGGTCTGCTGGTTTCCCTTCAACGCGCCTCCGCCTTCAGTCCAAGTCCACACATTTCCTCCCTCTTTCTTCCCCATATTTATACCACTCCATTCAGCCGCAATATCCTCACTCGTACCTCACACAATTCCGCCACCATTCCCCACCGCCGCCGCCACACACGCACACACCCACCACCTTCTTATATGGCCAAGCCCTCCTCCCCTCACAAATCCGCCGCCCACACCAGAGATTCCCCTTACAAGGGGGTCCGCCGCCGGAAATGGGGCAAATTCGTCTCTGAAATTCGTCTCCCCAATAGCCGCGAACGGATCTGGTTAGGCTCCTATGATTCCGCCGACAAGGCGGCGCGTGCTTTCGATGCTGCCCTTTTTTGTCTACGTGGCCGCTCCGCTCGCTTCAATTTCCCTAACAACCCACCGGATATTCCCGGTGCTACTCTGCTTTCCCGAGCAGAGATTCAAACCGTCGCCGCCCAATTCGCCAACTCCGACCCATCTCCCTCAACGGCATATTCCCAACCCATCGTCGATTCGCCGTCGCCGTCGGTAGCTTCGGAATTAACAACCTCCGTAACAGAGTGTGATGAAATATCATCGTTTTTGGATTTTCACACCAATATGGGATTGGAACCGGAGAATTACGGGTCGGAGTTCGGGTCTTTTCTGCCCGAGTATAACCCGTTTTTGGATGAAATATTCAATTCTTCTACAGCTCCTTGTTTTGATTATGGAGATGAGAATTTTGACGCCATGACCACTCATCAGGATTCGTTTCTGTGGAATTTCTGAAGAAAAAAACAGAGTTCTGAGGGTTTTTAGTTTCAGAGCTTTGGGTTTTTGGCGGCTCCGACCTCTTAAAATTTAGTAGCTTTCGAGATGTTTCTTGTCGGAAGATTGATGGACCCAACATTTTTTAGCTCGGCCATTGATTCTTCTATCCTCATTGTTCCAAATGTGTAAACAATTGTAGTGGTAAATGGTAATTATTGTTTGTAAAAAAAATAAAAATTATGTTCTTTTTAGTAAAAAGGATTTGAATTATTGGTAAAAAAAATTGTTGGACACTTTCTATTGCCCCCATAGTGAGTGGTGCAGATTCAAAGATGCCACCTCCGGAAGGTTTGAGGTTCTATACCAACTTAAGGGTCTTGAATTATAGACATGATTGGTGCGTTGCTACGACCCGTGTGTATAGAGATTGTTTGGAAATGAACGCATGATGGGTCACCGTTGATGATCTATTAAGGCCCTTTAAATTCAAGGGGATAGTGTCGTTTCATAGTGGAGATTTTGAAGGCGATCTTATGCCATGTCGTCTTTCTGTTCATAAAACCTGGGCAAACTTGTCGCACCTATAAATAAATCATTAGAATTTCTCGTTTAAAGATATAGCAAGTTTTTCACTATATAATGACTAAAACGAAGAACCGACGACGATGAAGTAGTAGGGGCAGATCTAAACGAAAAAATTCTTAGCTCATGCCATGAAGATCTATATGAAAAGATAGTTTTGTTGATGCATTCCTCTCGAGTGCATCATATTTTTAATTGGTTTATTTCTATTGCATTTTTTATAATTTTCATAAAACTTTTGTAGAAAAATAGTTTTAATTAAAAAATATATTTTTTTGGTTACAATTTTTTTAAAAAGTGATTTTATAATCACAAATATTCTTTGTTATCCTATGCCTTAAAAGTGATTCTAATATTAAATTAAAATAAAGTGATTTTATAGTGATTCTTTAAAATCACTTTTCAAATAATAATAATAATAATAATTTTTTAAAAAATGTTTAAAACTAATTGACCCAAATAAAGGATGTTGGGCCGGGGCTTAATGGGCCGATCCAAAACTCAATTGGTCGGTGCTACAGGCCCAAGTTTATGGGGTTACGCTATAACTTTTTCTACTCTATTTTCACGTCCCTATTGCGAAGGCATGGGATTTTTTCAAAAAATATCCTTAAATTTAATATTTTATTAAAAAATATCATTAAACTTTCAAAGGTCGGGGACTCTACAAATATTGGTTGTTTCGAATGATAAATATGGATTGGTGATGGTCATGGCCAACAACACAATAAAACGTGATGTTGTTGAGGTGAGTACGAACCAACGATACTATTGGTTTGCATCGTGGTGGACGACGCTTTCTACTGCTTCACCATCAACAACTTTCAATGCTCAAAAAATTTGAGCGTTCGAGTGCAAGTTTGTTTGGTGGAGAGAGATCGTTTTAAAGAAGGTTTAGATTGAAGAGAGGGAGAGACTAGGGATCGAGCTACCGATATCGATTAAACAAGTTTATAAACCTTATGAATAATCGACCAAATTACTTAATCCAACTCAACCATTGTGTAACAAATTTCAAAGTCTAAGGATATATTCGTAATTTGCATAATTTATTGTGATTTTTTAATTAAGAGAATAATATTATATAAAAAAAATGAATCAAAAGGTTTGACTAATTGTGCATACATCAATGAGATCTTTTTCTCTCCCAAAATATTGGTAAACTTTTTTATTTTTTTTTTTAATTTCCTTATATTTAATTTTAATTTCCTTCAATTATTTTATTAATTAAATTAATTTCTTCGGGAATAAGACATTTTGCTAATTCTTAATTTATCGTTAAATTTTAATTTTAGAAACGTGAGAATAATAATAAATAAACTAAAAATAATGAGAAACGAATACATAAATAAATGAAGACTATATTCAATGTGACGTTCAAATAGGGTCAAAATCGTCCATAAAAATTAAAGTAGAGAAAACGAAAGTAGCGAGGTGTCACGCGGGGGTTGGATAATGGAATTTTGGAAATTAGTAAGGATAGAAGCGTAATTTCGAACGAATAAGGACACAACGGTAATTAGGAACCAGAGGGCTCCAGTTCCGACCTGTCGTATTCGATGCCGAAGAATATGGGGCCTCCCTTTTAATAGCAGTGGGCTCTGGACGATGTGTCGCTTAGCCCATTCACAGTGGTCTGAGTAATCGCCTTCCATTATTGTCGTCGGGTTTGACGATGTGGGACGGTTCCACTACAGACGCTCCATTGAACAACACCTGTACTCACACCTCCGATTCGCGACACGTGCCGCACATCCTGTTAAAACAAACCGAATCTCATTGTGGGTCCACCCTTTAAAATAAAAGGAAGTCATAATCATTGGACAATGACATCATGAAAATAATTGCCACCTTGAAAACTACTTTTTATTATTTTATTATTTTATTATTTTTTATTCTTCAAATTTTAAATATATATATATTTTTTTACTTCCCGTAATTACTTCTAATTATTTTAATTATTATTGGTTATTTTAGATTGGGACCATCTCTTATGAAATGGGTTTATTATGAAATGCACATGTAATTTCAAGACCATAATATTCTATAAAATATTCCCAAATCAAATATGCTCTTAAAATAAAATAATATTTGGATTTGGGACTATTATTTCCAATAAAATAAACACACCAACTTTATTTATCTTATCTTATTCTGATTCTACGTGATTAAATAAACCACGATACAGTTTGTAGTCGGTCTGCATTATACAGAGGCACAAAATTGTAAGTTGTGCATATTGGGCATGTGACACCCGAGTAAATGAAGAATACGTGAATGAACTGAAATCACATCTAAATGAGAGTGATCCTAAGGATATGATGATTAAAAAAATATTAAAAGAATTGAAAGTTATTACTAATACTGACAAGATGCACTCTGATTTTTTGGTAGGAAATCCACTATTTATTCTTATGGATAATTTTAGTTGGGTGACCTGTAAATTTCCCTAATATGAACGAGAGTGAGACAAAATATGTTGGAAAGATTCAATAGTCTTCACTCTTGAAAGCTGGAGTAACATGACCATGTTGTAGGAAATTTTTATAGTGGTGTGAAAATCTCTTCCTAACAGAAGCTTTTTAGACAAGGTATGTGCCAACAAGGGCTGGCTCACAAGTGAGGTGGATCTTTGTTGAAAAGGGGAACAAAAACACGTGATTTTTTTGCTAACAGTGAGGTGGAGTGGATCTCTGGACGACGTGTGGAAACCTCTCCCTAATAGACGCGTTTTAAAATTGTGAGGTAGACGGATACGCATTAAACTAAAGCGAACAATAGTTGCTAACAGTGGGTTTGAGCTATTATAAATAGTATAGTTAGACACTAAGCGATGTGGCAACCTTGGAAACTAATGATTAAAAAAGAAAAAAAAGGGAAATAATTGTAAAACCAAAACCAGGGGCAGCTCACCCACTCCCTTATTTTATGTCAAAAAAGCAACCTTTGATGCAATTATTAATTTCCTTTTCTTTAATTATTATTGTTTTTTTATTATTTTTTTATTTTTTTCCATTTTAACTTTATTTGATGTCTTCCAGTTTTATAAGTACAATCCCCATTTCCCCTTCATCTCTCCACTCTCTGCTTCCGCTTTCCATTTCTCTCTCTCAATCATGTTGGCCAAAGGGCAACGTCCGGTCATCGGAAGGCTATCGGAGCTCCTAGTCTCCCGCTGCCGCCCCTCCTTCCTCGACGTCGGCGCTCCCAGCAGCCCCACTTCCCCTTTCGACCTCTCCCCTTCTCCCAGACCCAATCTCAAAAATTACACCGCTGGCGTCGGACTCGGCATCGTCGCCGCCCTCGACACTTCCACATCCGCCGTCCGAGGATCTGAAATTTTAGTCAAACACGCCGTCTGCAGCCCCAAATTGACCTCCCCCCGCCGCCCTGTTCCGATCCCAATCGGATTAGTCGGTGGGTCGTTCTCACCGGAGGAAGACGACGAACTCGACAACGTGGAAGACGAGAATTACACTTTCGTGACAACACGTGGACCTGATGAATCATCCACACGAGTCTACTACAACGGCGGTCTCGTCACCGGTGGATGTTGCCGGAAATCCCCTCCTTCGTTGAAACCCGCCGATAAACCTCCGACGCGTCGGACCCCCGATTTCCTCCGATATTGTCACTCGTGTGGGAAAAATCTAGAGGGAAAAGACATATACATGTACAGGTACTACAAAAAAAACCCAAAACCCATTTTTCTAAACTTGATTGCTTGTCGGATCAAAATTCTGATCGGTTGTGACAAATTTTGCAGAGGGGAATCGGCGTTCTGTAGCCCGGAGTGCCGGTCGAGTCAAATAATGAAGGATGAGATCATGGAACGGTGTCGGTCGGAAGCGAGATCACCGGCGGAGTCTCTGCCAAATTCGCCGTATAACAGAGGAATTTTCTCGACTGGGATTCTTGCGATTTAGGTAAATGAAGCAGAAGAAGAAGAAGGCGGAAACCGCCATGGCAGAGTAGATAGAAAACTTAGAACACGGCTACTAGTTTGGCTGATTCTTGTATAATAATTAAACAGAGAAATAGAGAAATAGAGAAACAGAGAATTTTGTTCGTGGTATCAAATCTGAGAAGCTGATTTTATTAAAAGATCAATGATTCTGTACGATAAAAAAACAAGAACATAAAACCAAACTAAATCTCCCTAACAAATCCTAAACAAAAAAAAAAAAAAAAAAAAAAAAAAAAAAAAAAAAAAAAAAAAAAAAAAAAAAAAAAAAAAGANCTAAGCTCCTAACAGAGCGCTTCGACGGCGAGCCGTTTGACAAGATCAGTGGAGCAGTCGGTAGCTCCAAAAGTAGCTTCAGAGACATCGATATCACAAGATTCTTTCCCAACGCACAAATTCTCAACAATCTTCAATGCATCGTTCTGGCTCTTGCACTCCCCCGTCGTGAAAGACCCACAGGTCCCCAATGGATTGCCGTAGCTCGCGAAGGCAATCCCTGAAATCTGTCGCCCCTGACACGACAGCTCCAAACGGTGGTTGTCGTAAGCATGAGCACAAGCTTTCTCCATGCTGATTGTTCTGAAGTTCACCAATGATGGGTTCCCTCCAAATTCCTCGAACAGAACCAGAGTGTTGTCGCCGTCGTTGATGAAGGATCTCGGCACGTGGTACCACCGCTGTGTTGGGTGGCCGCAGTTGCTGACGCATTTTTTGTTGTCGTACGCGCCACGGTAATCGCATGGGTCCAAGCTGCAACCTTCTTCGGCTATGAAGCTCGGCCAGTACCGGCCGAGGTTGTGGCCGTTGACCCAAGCAACCCCCTTGCCGAGGCCTTGTAAGTCTAGAGCCACTGGGTCCGTTCCTAATGGAGCTTTGAAGGTTGTTTTATACCATGTCATCATTTTGTTTACTGGGAGGTTCTCCGATTGCCATTTGGCGGCGAATCGGGAATCTGAACTGAAGAGACGATTTTCGAAGCCGTGCAATCCGATTTCGTATGTCCATTTGTGAGACGAGAGATCTTTTATGAGTGTTTCATCGCCGTTGCGGCCGATTAATTCAACTGGGCCGGGGATTCCTGATTGAATCAGGTCGAAGAAGGGCCCGTAGTTCTGAAAAACAGAGCAAAATTTGTGAGATTTGTTGATGAGAAAAATCAGAAACAGAGCTCGGAGATACGAACCTGGTAGCCGACGGTGGCGCTGAGAAGGGAGATTATGTTCTTTCCTGGCTTCAGTTTCACTTGTCTCTCCATAAAGTAAGTGAAAATTCCATACGAAGCCCATTGGGAACCGATATGTTCGCCGTTGACGAAGGCGTGGAGGACATGGCCACTGCCGTTGATTCGCAGAGTCATGTCGTTGCTCCAAATCCGATCGGCTTTCTCCAAGGGAACGCTGTAATTTGGGGAAGAACATGCAATTAGGGAAATGGGTAAGGCTTAAATCGATGAAATTCGTGTTCGATTTCGAGGATTTTACCTTGTCATGTACCAGAGATAATCACTGGCGTCGTTAGCGGCAGCTTTCTGATCAAGAAGCATATTAGCACTGACTTGTCCTTTGCCTAATCTCGCGGTGGCGTCGAGATTCTCCGGCCGCCACAACCATTTCAACGCCGCCGGTTCTTCCTCCGCCTTGTTTTCCTTCTTCATCATCACGGAAGTTTGTGTGTTCACTTTTGCTGTGTTGTAAACCTCTGTTTGACAGTCGGGAAGAATGCTGACGGACCACGCCGGAACTTTGAAGTCCCTTCCGTTGTAGCTCACCGTCGCGTCGTTTGTTACGTTCGCGTTGCTGAAGAAACAAGCCGACCCTTCTTTTGTAGTGTATTTGGTGATCTAAATCGAGAAAAATAACAATGTTTAATCATTGAAACAGAGCAAAAACAGATGAGATCCGTTTTTTGGTTCTTACAGAAACAGAGTTGCCCAAATCTGTGGTGTTCACGCCGCCGGAAACCAGCGGCTTCTCAATGGACATCAAAGCATCGTGAAGCTGCTTCAAATGGCCGTATTTGGGTTGATTCAGATTACCATACTCATCCAAGGGTGCATCGTAATCGTAAGAGGTGGTGATGTACGGACCGCCGGCCATCCGGTCGAAGTTCGTTCCGCCGTGGTACTGAAAAAACCCGGTCACCGGAGCTATAAAAACCCAAACCCAGATGCAAAAACCGATGAATTAAGGAATTGAGCACAAACCATGTAGTAGTTTTGGAAAGTGCCGCCGAGTTGGTAGAATCTAGCGACGGAGAAGGCCAAATCTTCGGAGGTTCTATGTGGGTCTTTTCCGCCCCAGCTCTTGAACCAACCAGTCCAATTTTCAGTCCACATTTTGGGGCTGTTTGGATTGTTGGGAGTGAACTGATCGCAGTACCAGCCATTGCAGGTGTTGATCATTGGCTCGGGTGCGTCGGCTTGCTGACACATGATCCATGGAACTCCAACTTTCAACGAGTCCGCCATGGATGCACACCAGTTCACATAAGCTTTTCCAGCTTCGCCGTAAGGGGTCATTACATTACCGTATTCATTTTCAATCTGAGCTAGAATCACTGGACCTCCTTGTGAGGCGAAAAGATTCTCCTTCTTCACCATGTCCACAATTAACGTGGTGAAGTTTTGCATCTCATTCTGTTCATAAATAAAAAAAATAAAAAAAAAAATAAAAAAACTTCAAAAAAAGTTTCAATAAACAGAGAAAAATGATGATGAAAATGTTACCATGAATACGGAATTTAACGTTCTGAGTTGAATTCCAGGAAGGTTGTGGAGCCAAACCGGAAAACCTCTGTAAATTCCAAAGATTAGAATTCAGTGTACAAAAAACAGAGCAAGTTACAGAAGAACAAAAAACAGAGCAATATACCCATAATTCCACTCGGCGCAGACATATGGGCCAATGCGAAGAACAGCGTAAAGGCCTTGATCTTGAATGGTTTTAAGGAACCTAATGAGATCAAGATTGGCACTGAAATCATATTGACGACGAATCGGCTCATGGGCATTCCAGAAAACGTAAGTTTCAATAGCGTTCAATCCACCTTCCTTTGATTTTCTGATCAAATCAGGCCACATCTGCAGTAAACCAAGCCCATTTCAATTTGATATCAACCGATCAACAAACCCATCTCGATTTGATATCAACTGTACCTGGGGAGTGCTTCGTGGGTAGTGGATAGAACCAGAGAGTAAGATCCTGGGTTGGCCATCAATGGTGATGGCTCTGTTCGTGTGGGAAACTTGAATGGCAGAGGTGAAGAGAACGACGTTCAAGACAAGAACGAGGCAGAACAAAGCTGATGAAGCATCCATGCTGTTTTTAAATTTGTTATGAGAAATGAATGGTTTTGTGGATGTATTTATTTATAGTAGATAGGAGGGAATAAAACAGTGTGTTTCTGTTCAATTTTTTTTTAAATCTTAACAAACTCGAGTTTATCTCGTTTTTAAATCTTAAATAAGAATTAATTTATATAAAAAAGAATCAGTATGTCCAAATTTATTTTGTTGATAAACAATATTTATAATTTTTAATAATTTGTTTTTTTAAGGATAATATATTAGATAGTGTATTTAATTTTTTTTTTCCTATAATATGAATTTGAGTTGTATTATAATTTAACAATTTTAAATTTAATAAAATTAAATTTTTTTTAATATATCTCTTTACAATTTATTAAAATAAGAAATATGATAAAATTATGGATTTAATTGTTTTCAGAAAAAATTGAATGAAAAATAATATAGTAATTTGTATAAATAAAAATGATTTAGTAATTTATATGGATAATGTTTAAATATTCGAATTTATTGTTTTCTTTTTTTTATAGAAGGAAGGGTGGTTAGTGATTATATAAAATATAGCTAGACCAAAAAACTTATATATATAGACTAATATTTAAATCCAAAATAAATATTAAAAAAATTAAAAACCAAAATTTTAGTTTAATTTAGTGGGATTGAATTCTAAAATTATTCTAATTCTTTTATTAAAAAAATATGATATAATGTCTAATATAATTTCTAAAAAATTAAATTTCAATATTATTATGTACTATTCTACACATAAATAAATAAATAAATATGTGCGGGGAGGACTTTAACAAGAAAGGATGTGCAAAAACGGGAGAACCGTCAACTAATGTGAAAAACTTCTATTCGGCCTTGACATTATATGTGTCTCACCTACGTCATCCTCGCTTCCTTTCACAACCTCCACTAATTCGAAACTTAATTTGAAAGCTATATTTCGATCCGAACGATTTCGAGATGTCTCTAATAACCAACGAACGACAACTGTTGTGGATCCTATTTCAATGGAAACTTGATGAGTTGATCTGCTTACACGTTTTGTCTTTACTGCTATATCGGATGTTACATGATATAGGTTTCTCTCGTCTGCATACGCACTCACCATCCACTAAATCGAAACTTAATTTGAAAGCCATATTTAGACCGAGGGTTTTCAGGATGCTCATAATAACCAACATATCGCTTTTACTTCTCTATCAGGAGTTACGCCACATATTGCTTTCCGTCTTTTGTTGAATCTTTTTCATGGCTCGATAGATAATTTGATAAGCCAATGATTTTTTTTTCGCATTTCAATTAACCAACATGTTAACTAATCGATTACGATAAATTAAATCGAATTGTACAATTTTTTCTTCGAGTACCTCGTGTGACATGAAGTGAGAGGGGTTCAAGAAACAGTTTCCTTTTTATAAGTGCTAAAATCATTCAGTTTTTTTGTAAGGACTAAAATAATTTAGTTTGGTTTTTTAATATTGTAGAGAAGATCTTGAAAAATATGAAAGATCTCCTCAGCCATACATTTGACTTTCATGGAAAAAAATCAGGCATTTCGGTGTTTGTTGACATGGTCTAAGAAAACCTCGGGAATTATTTCAATATTGGACCTATATATCTTAGTTTGCTCTAGTCCCCTTACAAACGATTCACACAGTCTAGTTCTCTTACAAAATGATATTTCTAAGTCTGCTCTAAGTTCCCTTACAAACGATTTAGTTCCCTTATAAAACTTTCATTATTCGGTTAGCCATACACTTAACATGTTTCTAGTCATTCACATGACATCATTAAATTAATATACAATGATTCACACCTTATAAAACTTTTGTTATTAGGTTAGCCTTAACAAATAGTGATTCACATGACATCATCAAATGAATCTACAATCCACTGGAATGATCTACAATCTACTCGAATGCCCTTGTTGACGATCCTTTACTCCAACAACATTTAGGGTTCCTTGAACGTCCTTGTTGACGATTACTCCGATAGCATGTAGGGTTCCTCGAACAATCCACTAGAACGCCCTTATTGACGATCCTTTACTCCGAAGGGCTAACCCAATAACAAAGGTTCTAACCCAATAACGAAAGCGGGGCTAACCCAAGAACGAAAGCAAGGGCTAATCCAATGCTAACCTAATAACGAAAGCAGGGCTAACATAATAACAAAAGTTCTAACCCAATAACCGGGGTAACCCAATAACGAAAGCAATGGCTAACCCAATAACGAAAGTTCTAACCCAATAACAAAAGCAGTGCTAACCCAATAATGAAAGTTCTAACCCAATAACAAAAGTAGGGCTAACCCAATAACGAAAGCAGGGTTAACCCAATAAGTACGGAAGCAATTTCAGGGCTAACCTATAACTACTTGAGCAATTTAATTTAGTAAGTACCTAGACCACTTTCAACCAAAGTTAACAGGCTACAGAACTATTATATGTCCCAAATAATTTCAAAGGTTTCTTTGACTTTATCCGAGTCAATAAACCATTTGGAATGCCTTTACTTTTTTTCTCCAAATAATAATGATTCAAACCACCTATTTCTTAAACCCTTCCATACTTTGATCTCATAGATACATAGAATTTTGTGGGGTATTCAATGAAAGTCGTATGTACGGTGAAACTCAATAAGTGAGTAAATAGAATTCTATGCGTGTTCGATGGAAGTCGTATGCACGGCCTGGGCCAGATCGATCACCCTACAATACCTGGTCAAACAACAAAAATAAATGATTTTATCAGAAATTCTTGAACCCTATGAGGAAAAAATTACCAAATCTATCCTATTGATCAATTGTCCTTATTCCAAATCACTGAAAGAATCTATCAAATTATCTTTTTAGACATGAAAAACATTCAAGAAGTAAATGTAGAGTAACTCTCGATAAAGGGAAGGCATGTAAGCGAATCAAGTCATCAAGTTTGCTTATCAAATTTAATCTATTGAGCCATAAAAAGATTCAACAAAAGACAGCAACCGAGAGTAACTCTCGATAAAAGAAAGGTGTGTAAGCGAATCAAGTTATCAAGTTCCGATATAGGATACAGATAGATGACATAAAAGAGGAGAGACTCGTATAGTGGTGACAGAGCCAAATAAAAAAAAAGGAGATATTGAATTTATTAAGATAGTTTAAAATTTTTAATATTTAAAGTTTTTTTTTTTTACTAATATAACTTTTGTTTTCGACAAAATTAGTATATTTAACTATGGAAAGAATTCTTAAACTAAATTTTGGTTTTTAATTTTTTTTTAATATTTATTTTGGATTTAAATATTGGTTTATGAATTATATTAGTTTTTTGGGTTCAGCTAATATTTTATATATTTTTTATTAATAAATATAATCACTAACCACTATTATTTCCATAAAAAATGAGAAAACAATAAATTATTTTTTAAAATATTTAAACATTATCCATATAAATTACTAAATCATTTTTATTTATACAAATTACTATATTATTTTTCATTCCTTATCATATTTCTTATTTTAATAAATTGTAAAGAGATATGTTCTAAGAATTTTAATTTTATTAAATTTAAAATGGTTAAATTATAATACAACTCAAATCCATATTTCTATCCAATCAAAAAGGAAAAAAAATTAAATACACTACCTAATATGCTATCATTAAAAACAAATTATTAAAAATTCTAAATTTGGATATTGTTTATAAAAAAAAAAACTTGTACATACTCTTTTTTTTTTATATAAATTAATTCCTATTATTAGAAAAAATTAAGATTTAAAAACGAGATAAACTCGACCTGTTTTATTCCCTCCTCTCTACTATAAATACATCCACGCAACCATTCAGTTCTCACAACAAATTTGAGATAACAATTTAAAAACACCATGTATGGTTCATCAGCTTTCTTCTGCTTCGTTCTTGTCTTGAATCTCGTTTTCACCTCTGCCATTCAAGTTTCCCACACGAACAGAGCCATCACCATTGATGGCCAACCCAGGATCTTACTCTCTGGTTCTATCCACTACCCACGAAGCACTCCCCAGGTACAGTTGATATCGAATCGAAATGGGTTTGTTGATCGGTTGATATCAAATTGAAATGGGCTTGGTTTATTGCAGATGTGGCCTGATTTGATCAGAAAATCAAAGGAAGGTGGATTGAACGCTATTGAAACTTACGTTTTCTGGAATGCCCATGAGCCGATTCGTCGTCAATATGATTTCAGTGCCAATCTTGATCTCATTAGGTTCCTTAAAACCATTCAAGATCAAGGCCTTTACGCTGTTCTTCGCATTGGCCCATATGTCTGCGCCGAGTGGAATTATGGGTATATTGCTCTGTTTTTTGTTCTTCTGTAACTTGCTCTGTTTTTTGTACACTGAATTCTAATCTTTGGAATTTACAGAGGTTTTCCGGTTTGGCTCCACAACCTTCCTGGAATTGAACTCAGAACGTTAAATTCCGTATTCATGGTAACATTTTCATCGTCATTTTTCTCTGTTTATTGAAACTTTTAATACTCTGTTTTTTTGAAGTTTTTTTATTTATGAACAGAATGAGATGCAAAACTTCACCACGTTGATTGTGGACATGGTGAAGAAGGAGAATCTTTTCGCCTCACAAGGAGGTCCAGTGATTCTAGCTCAGATTGAAAATGAATACGGTAATGTAATGACCCCTTACGGCGAAGCTGGAAAAGCTTATGTGAACTGGTGTGCATCCATGGCGGACTCGTTGAAAGTTGGAGTTCCATGGATCATGTGTCAGCAAGCCGACGCACCCGAGCCAATGATCAACACCTGCAATGGCTGGTACTGCGATCAGTTCACTCCCAACAATCCAAACAGCCCCAAAATGTGGACTGAAAATTGGACTGGTTGGTTCAAGAGCTGGGGCGGAAAAGACCCACATAGAACCTCCGAAGATTTGGCCTTCTCCGTCGCTAGATTCTACCAACTCGGCGGCACTTTCCAAAACTACTACATGGTTTGTGCTCAATTCCTTAATTCATCGGTTTTTGCATCTGGGTTTGGGTTTTTATAGCTCCGGTGACCGGGTTTTTTCAGTACCACGGCGGAACGAACTTCGACCGAATGGCCGGCGGTCCGTACATCACCACCTCTTACGATTACGATGCACCCTTGGATGAGTATGGTAATCTGAATCAACCCAAATACGGCCATTTGAAGCAGCTTCACGATGCTTTGATGTCCATTGAGAAGCCGCTGGTTTCCGGCGACGTGAACACCACGGATTTGGGCAACTCTGTTTCTGTAAGAACCAAAAAACGGATCTCATCTGTTTTTGCTCTGTTTCAATGATTAAACATTGTTATTTTTCTCGATTTAGATCACCAAATACACTACAAAAGAAGGGTCGGCTTGTTTCTTCAGCAACGCGAACGTAACAAACGACGCGACGGTGAGCTACAACGGAAAGGACTTCAAAGTTCCGGCGTGGTCCGTCAGCATTCTTCCCGACTGTCAAACAGAGGTTTACAACACAGCAAAAGTGAACACACAAACTTCCGTGATGGTGAAGAAGGAAAACAAGGCGGAGGAAGAACTGGCGGCGTTGAAATGGTTGTGGCGGCCGGAGAATCTCGACGCCACCGCGAGATTAGGCAAAGGACAAGTCAGTGCTAATATGCTTCTTGATCAGAAAGCTGCCGCTAACGACGCCAGTGATTATCTCTGGTACATGACAAGGTAAAATCCTCGAAATCGAACACGAATTTCATCGATTTAAGCCTTACCCATTTCCCTAATTGCATGTTCTTCCCCAAATTACAGCGTTCACTTGGAGAAAGCCGATCGGATTTGGAGCAACGACATGACTCTGCGAATCAACGGCAGTGGCCATGTCCTCCACGCCTTCGTCAACGGCGAACATATCGGTTCCCAATGGGCTTCGTATGGAATTTTCACTTACTTTATGGAGAGACAAGTGAAACTGAAGCCAGGAAAGAACATAATCTCCCTTCTCAGCGCCACCGTCGGCTACCAGGTTCGTATCTCCGAGCTCTGTTTCTGATTTTTCTCATCAACAAATCTCACAAATTTTGCTCTGTTTTTCAGAACTACGGGCCCTTCTTCGACCTGATTCAATCAGGAATCCCCGGCCCAGTTGAATTAATCGGCCGCAACGGCGATGAAACACTCATAAAAGATCTCTCGTCTCACAAATGGACATACGAAATCGGATTGCACGGCTTCGAAAATCGTCTCTTCAGTTCAGATTCCCGATTCGCCGCCAAATGGCAATCGGAGAACCTCCCAGTAAACAAAATGATGACATGGTACAAAACAACCTTCAAAGCTCCATTAGGAACGGACCCAGTGGCTCTAGACTTACAAGGCCTCGGCAAGGGGGTTGCTTGGGTCAACGGCCACAACCTCGGCCGCTACTGGCCGAGCTTCATAGCCGAAGAAGGTTGCAGCTTGGACCCATGCGATTACCGTGGCGCGTACGACAACAAAAAATGCGTCAGCAACTGCGGCCACCCAACACAACGGTGGTACCACGTGCCGAGATCCTTCATCAACGACGGCGACAACACTCTGGTTCTGTTCGAGGAATTTGGAGGGAACCCATCATTGGTGAACTTCAGAACAATCGGCATGGAGAAAGCTTGTGCTCATGCTTACGACAGCCACCGTTTGGAGCTGTCGTGTCAGGGGCGACAGATTTCAGGGATTGCCTTCGCGAGCTACGGCAATCCATTGGGGAGTTGTGGGTCTTTCACGACGGGAGAGTGCAAGAGCCAGAGCGATGCATTGAAGATTGTTGAGAATTTGTGCGTTGGGAAAGAATCTTGTGCTATCGATGTCTCTGAAGCTACTTTTGGAGCTACCGACTGCTCGACTGATCTTGTCAAACGGCTCGCCGTCGAAGCGCTCTGTTAGGAGCTTAGTTTAGGATTTTGTTAGAGATTTTTTTTTATTAGCCTGGGAACTCGATTATATTCTTCTTACACTCTTTTAGTCCTGTTCATCTACTCTTGATGGAAAAAATCAATCTAATTTGTACTAAAGGAAAAATGGGTCAAATTTTATAGGATTTTTCAATCAAAATCTGATTTATACTTTTGGCCATGGAAAAATGGGTCAAAGGAATGATCGGAGTAAAAAAAGAAAAAGAAAAAGCCTCTTCGAAGAAGAGCCTTAAAACTGACTGAAGTGGTCTTGGTCACTCTTCGGGACGAAATGGAAGAGGGGAGGAGATTCTCGAAAAGATACAATGAATTCGAAAGAATTGCAATTTGCCTCTAACTATCAAATGAAATGTGAATAATCCCTCTCTTTCAAACAAGGGACGCTTTTGGTTCTGTCGGTGTTTGAAACAATTTAGTCTTCTCCATATTACTATTGTTGGTGAACAGAGGATTGGTTAGTATTCTCCATATTACTATTGTTGGCGAACATAGGATTGGTATAATTATTTGAGAGGAGAGAACTTTGTAGAACTAAGGAAGAATGCTTGATTGATTTTCTATGCCTTCCACCAATGCCAACATACATACATATATATATACATACATGCATGCATGCATACATACATATATATGTATGCAAAATATATATATATATATATATATATATATATATATATATATATATATATATATATATATATATATATATATATTATCATCACCATGTATCTATTCATACATATATCCAAAATCATGTTCTATTTAATTAGGAAATAATGAATCTATTCATAAGGAAATAATGAATCTATTCATACATGCTTCTATCTCCTAGTGACCCTTCAATACATGTATCTATTCATACATATATCTTCTAGTGACCCTTCAACACATGTCACATGTATCTATTCATACATGTATCTACTAGTGACCCTTCAACACCCTCCCTTAAACTGAATTCTGCAGGAATCAGTTTAGGACTTCACTTCATCTTCTTGATTTCTTCTTGATATGCATCTTGGATTCTTCAAGGGCTTTGTGAATAAGTTTGCGATTTGTTCACTTCGGCAAAAATTGAGTTCAATAATGCCTTATTTACACAAATCACGCAAGAAATAAAATCGAATATCGATGTGCTTACTCCTTCCATGCAACTCAGGATTTTTAGACAACTTAATAGTTGACATATTATCACAATATATAATCGTTGTACCTGATTATTTCTGATTAAGAACAATATATAACCGTCATACCTGGTTGCTTCTCATTAAGAATTTTAAACATTTTTTTTAACCAAATTGCTTGACATGCATGCTGCCGCCACAAATTCTGCTTAGTTGAGCAGCATGCCACAAATTCTGCTTTAGTTGAGAGTGTTACAATAGGTTGCTTCTTCGAAGACCAGCAAATACTTCTTGAAGTACTTTTATGATCATCTATATCACTTGCATAGTCGTATATCACTTGCATAGTCGCTATCTGTTTAGCCAACCATCTTCGAATAACGAAGTATCCTTCTTGTTGCATTGAGATGTTTTTCCGTATAGCCAACCATCTTCGAATCATCTCTTTCCTGTAGAATATCCTCAAATCAAAAGTTCCTCTCACATAACGAAGTATCCATCTTGCTGCATTCCGTTGAATGCTCCATGTAACGACTTATCATACTAACCGCATACATGATGTATGGTCTCGTTGAAATTAAGTACATCAAACTTCCCACAATTTGTTTGAAGTATCTATTATCAAGCTCTCGTCCTTCCATATCTTTGTGCAACTTCAAACCCAATTATGATAGTTCCAAATGTGCACTCATCCATTTTAAATCTTTCAAGGAATTCTTTAGCATATTTCTTCTGACAAATAAAGTTACACCCGGGAGTTTGAGTAACTTTTACTCCAAGAAAATATCTCATCAAACCAAGATCTGTCATTTCAAATTCCTTCACCATGCTCTTCTTACAAAATTCAAACATTTCTTCATTATTGCCTGTAAATATTAAATCATTAACATATAAGCAAATAATGAGAATGTTACCTCCCTTTTCAGTTTTCACATACAACCTATGTTTATATGGGAATTTAGTGAATTTCATCTTTTCAAAATGACAATTAATGCGACTGTACCATGCTCTCGAAGCTTGCTTCAAACCGTACAAAGCTTTCTTCAACCTGTACACTTTTTCTTCTTTACTTTTTTGAACAAAACCTCTGGTTGCTCCACATATACCTCTTCTTGAAGCTCTCCATGTAAGAAGGCCGATTTCATATCAAGTTGATAAATAGGCCATGATTTCTGTGCTGCAATAAGCCTGATAGTATCTTGACGTACCACTGGTGCAAATTCCTCCTTATAATCAACTCCATACTTCTGCTTGTATTCTTTTGCAACTAGACGCGCCTTGTACTTATCCACCTCACCGTTTTCATTCAACTTGGTTTTGAAAACTCATTTTATTCCAATTGTTTTCTACCTTTTAGGAAGATCAGTGAGCTCTCAAGTCTTATTCTTCTCTATGGATTTGATTTCACTGTCCTTGGCTTCCTTCCATTTCTTCTTCTTTATAGCTTCCTCATAGACAATTGAATCACTATCCATAAATCATGCAAAATAAGCACTATCACTTTGAGTCATAGTCCATCTCATAATCAATCATCCAATTTGGTCTTTTTCTTGTTCTTGGATTTCTTTGATTGTGATCATGATCTTCTACTGGTTACTCTTGTTGAGCTTGTGATGAGCTCTCTCTATGCTCATAGTGTCCCTGATTAGAGGCTTCAGCTTGTTCTTCTTCAAGATCTACAGGAATCTGCTGATTCACAGTGATCTTTTCTTCTTATGTCTAAGTCTTTTTTTCGTCAAAGATTACATCACGACTTACCACCACCTTCTTTGTCAAATGATCATAAAGCTTGTACGCCTTAAAAGTCTCGCTTACTCCAAAGAACACACACTTCAAGCTCTTGTCCTCAAGTTTCTTCCTTTTCTCATCAGGAACGTGTGCATATGCTATGCACCCAAAGATTCTAGAGTGGTCTACTACAAGCTTCCTTCCGCTCCATGCTTCTTGTGGAGTCATATCTCTAACAGAAAAAGGAGGGCTCCGATTGAGAATGTGAACTTCTAAAGTGGTCTACTACACGACAACTTCTGGCCAGAATTCCTTCGGGACTTCTAACCATGTTGAGAATGGTCCTGTTTTTCTTTCGGCCACACCATTTTGTTGTGGTATATATGCTGCTATTAACTGCCTTCTTATGTCTTTTTCTTCCCAAAATTTAATAAACTCGTTCTAGTAGAACTCTCCACCTCTGTCAGTTCTTAAAGCCTTGACTCTTCTTCCGGTTTCCGTCTTCAGAATAGCACAAAATTTCTTGAAGCAATCAAAGGCTTCTAATTTGGCGTGCAAGAAATAAGTCCATATTTTTCGACTAAAATCATTGATGAGGGTCATGAAATATTTCTTGTTACCATTTGATGCTGGAGAGATTGAACCACATATGTCTGAATGAATCAACTCCAAAATTGCTTGAGCTCTTCTTGATTTTCTGGATGGAAAAGAATTTCTTTCATGCTTTGTTACTACAGAGCTCTCACAAATTTCTATTGGAGGAGTGATGTCTGACAATCCAGTCACCATCTTCTTTGAAGACAACGTCTTTAGTTCTTTAAAGTGTAGATGACCATACCTAAAATGCCAAAGCCAATTGGTATCTTATTTCTTCACCATCAAACTTCTGTCAACGATATTTAACGTCAACGGATATAGACGGTTGATGGTCATCTTCATCTTAGTAATCGATCCTCTTTTGGAGTCATAAATCTCATGTTCATCATTTTGGAATGTGATCACATACCCCTTTTTTTGTAATTGACCGATACTAAGTTGGCCTTCAGATCAAGAATGTAGAATACATTAGAAATTGACTCTACAAAGCCATTTCTAGTCTTGATATCTACGGTTCCTTTCCCCATCACTTGCATAGTTGAATTGTTGCCAAGACAAATTGTAGCATAAAAATTTTCATCCATAGTTGAGAAGAATTCCTTACAACCTGTCATATGGTTGCTGCATCTAGAGTCTACGACCCATACATCTTGATCTGCAACCTTCGAATGACATTAACAATGTTTCTTCTTCTCTTTTCTCCACAAAGTTGGATTGATCTCTTTTCTTCTTTTGGAGTCTGGTATAACATTCATTTTTGTAATGTCCAAGGTGTCCACATAGCATTCCACCTTAGACTTGTCAAAATGTCTCTTGCCTTTGTTGTCATAATCGTCTCTAACTAGATTTGTTGACTTGCCAACTTCTTCACTTCTTTCTCGACTGCCTCTCCCACGACCTCTGCCTCTTCTTTGACCTCTACCTCTGGAGCTTGAAGTTTCACCTGATATGGATATCTTTAAGGTTGTCATCTCCTCTATTGCACTTGTACGATTGAGCTTCTGCTCACTGCTCATGTCTTAGCAGGGAGCTTTGGAGTTCATCTATTTGCATCTCTTCGACATTGTTTGCTTCTTTAATTGAACATACAATGTAATCGAACTTTGGAGTTAGGATCGAAAAATCTTTTCTACAACTGCAACATCCATGATTGAATCACCATGCATCCTCATTTTACTTGCAAGACTCATAACCTTGCCAATATAATCATTCACCATTTCTCCCTTTTGCATTTGGAGAATTTCAAAGTCTCTTCTAACCGGTTGAAGTTGAGTGATACTTCCTCCTCATAGAATCTCAAATTTTCTTGGATGTCTATTTTGAAGCATTGTTTCCAAAATAGTCTCATCAATGGACTGGAATAAATAGTTGTTGACCTTCAGGTCCTTAAACTTCAACACCTATGGTAACTATAGAATTAGATGAATTATGATAGATTATTTGAATCTATGGTAAGGATTAGAATATAGAAACTATAGAATTAGAAATTTTAGAATTAAAATAATTACTATTATATTATTCATTATAATTAAAGAGAACTTTTTTATAATGGAATGAAATTGTAATCGTCAACAAGGCGAGGAACCCTAAATGCTGTCGGAGAACAAGGGCGTTCTAATGAATTGTAGATCGTTGTGGATTGTTCAAGGAACCCTACATGTTGTCGGAGTAATCGTCAACGAGGGCATTAGTAGTCGTAAACAAGGGCATTCAAGGAACCCTAAATGTTGGTCAACGTAATCCAGCAAGGGCATTCTAGTGGTTTCATTATTGGGTTAGCCCTTGCTTTCGTTATTGGGTTAGAACTTTCATTATTGGGTTGGGTTAGCCCTGATTCAAAATGAAATTCGACTAATTCAATGAAATTCGACTAACTCAAGATTTAACGAAACCTTAGCATTGGTTTCAATTTTGAATTGTTTGTTTACGAAACTTTTTTTGAATTGTTTGTTTACGAAACTTTTTTGAATTGTTTGTTTACGAAACTTTCGTTATTTAGCCATACACTTCACATCTAACACACATGACATTATCAAATTCAAATGGATAAGAATCTACAATCCACCAGAACGCCAATCCTTTACTCAAACATCTAGAAATCCGGCAACTAAAAGTTACTAAGGTCAATACCAAGTATATAAACAGTGATTTCAAATCCCAAGGTTAAACATGGAGTTTGGTTTTTTGGGTGATAGTGGTGGAAAAAACCCTACATGAGATTTTCACCACATCATTCAATTCTTTCGAAGTCATCCCTTCCATTCAGTCACGTTTCATTTATTTGAAATCTGGGCTCTCCTCTCCATATTCCCTCCGATGATTCATTTTTTTCATTGAGCAAAAGTAAAAATCATATTGATTTTTCGATCAGAATTATGCAAGCAACATTAGCATTAGCAAGGTTCAAGAGCCGTGGTTCCCATCTGGATGATGGAAAAAAATCTCTTACTACATTTTTTTTTTCTCGTTTATAAAAAATCTCCCGAACAAAATCCTAAACTAAGCTCCTAACAGAGAGCTTCGACGGCGAGCCGCTTGACAAGATCAGCGGCGCAGTCCGTATCTCCGAAGGTAGCTTCAGAGACATCGATAGCACAAGATTCTTTCCCAACGCACAAATTCTCAACAATCTTCAATGCATCGCTCTGGCTCTTGCACTCTCCCGTCGTGAAAGACCCACAACTCCCCAATGGATTGCCGTAACTCGCGAAGGCAATCCCTGAAATCTGTCGCCCCTGACACGACAGCTCCAAACGGTGGTTGTCGTAAGCATGAGCACAAGCTTTCTCCATGCTGATTGTTCTGAAGTTCACCAATGATGGGTTCCCTCCAAATTCCTCGAACAGAACCAGAGTGTTGTCGCCGTCGTTGATGAAGGATCTCGGCACGTGGTACCACCGTTGTGTTGGGTGGCCGCAGTTGCTGACGCATTTTTTGTTGTCGTACGCGCCACGGTAATCGCATGGGTCCAAGCTGCAACCTTCTTCGGCTATGAAGCTCGGCCAGTAGCGGCCGAGGTTGTGGCCGTTGACCCAAGCAACCCCCTTGCCGAGGCCTTGTAAGTCTAGAGCCACTGGGTCCGTTCCTAATGGAGCTTTGAATGTTGTTTTGTACCATGTCATCATTTTGTTTACTGGGAGGTTCTCCGATTGCCATTTGGCGGCGAATCGGGAATCTGAACTGAAGAGACGATTTTCGAAGCCGTGCAATCCGATTTCGTATGTCCATTTGTGAGACGAGAGATCTTTTATGAGTGTTTCATCGCCGTTGCGGCCGATTAATTCAACTGGGCCGGGGATTCCTGATTGAATCAGGTCGAAGAAGGGCCCGTAGTTCTGAAAAACAGAGCAAAATTTGTGAGATTTGTTGATGAGAAAAATCAGAAACAGAGCTCGGAGATACGAACCTGGTAGCCGACGGTGGCGCTGAGAAGGGAGATTATGTTCTTTCCTGGCTTCAGTTTCACTTGTCTCTCCATAAAGTAAGTGAAAATTCCATACGAAGCCCATTGGGAACCGATATGTTCGCCGTTGACGAAGGCGTGGAGGACATGGCCACTGCCGTTGATTCGCAGAGTCATGTCGTTGCTCCAAATCCGATCGGCTTTCTCCAAGTGAACGCTGTAATTTGGGGAAGAACATGCAATTAGGGAAATGGGTAAGGCTTAAATCGATGAAATTCGTGTTCGATTTCGAGGATTTTACCTTGTCATGTACCAGAGATAATCACTGGCGTCGTTAGCGGCAGCTTTCTGATCAAGAAGCATATTAGCACTGACTTGTCCTTTGCCTAATCTCGCGGTGGCGTCGAGATTCTCCGGCCGCCACAACCATTTCAACGCCGCCGGTTCTTCCTCCGCCTTGTTTTCCTTCTTCACCATCACGGAAGTTTGTGTGTTCACTTTTGCTGTGTTGTAAACCTCTGTTTGACAGTCGGGAAGAATGCTGACGGACCACGCCGGAACTTTGAAGTCCCTTCCGTTGTAGCTCACCGTCGCGTCGTTTGTTACGTTCGCGTTGCTGAAGAAACAAGCCGACCCTTCTTTTGTAGTGTATTTGGTGATCTAAATCGAGAAAAATAACAATGTTTAATCATTGAAACAGAGCAAAAACAGATGAGATCCGTTTTTTGGTTCTTACAGAAACAGAGTTGCCCAAATCCGTGGTGTTCACGTCGCCGGAAACCAGCGGCTTCTCAATGGACATCAAAGCATCGTGAAGCTGCTTCAAATGGCCGTATTTGGGTTGATTCAGATTACCATACTCATCCAAGGGTGCATCGTAATCGTAAGAGGTTGTGATGTACGGACCGCCGGCCATCCGGTCGAAGTTCGTTCCGCCGTGGTACTGAAAAAACCCGGTCACCGGAGCTATAAAAACCCAAACCCAGATGCAAAAACCGATGAATTAAGGAATTGAGCACAAACCATGTAGTAGTTTTGGAAAGTGCCGCCGAGTTGGTAGAATCTAGCGACGGAGAAGGCCAAATCTTCGGAGGTTCTATGTGGGTCTTTTCCGCCCCAGCTCTTGAACCAACCAGTCCAATTTTCAGTCCACATTTTGGGGCTGTTTGGATTGTTGGGAGTGAACTGATCGCAGTACCAGCCATTGCAGGTGTTGATCATTGGCTCGGGTGCGTCGGCTTGCTGACACATGATCCATGGAACTCCAACTTTCAACGAGTCCGCCATGGATGCACACCAGTTCACATAAGCTTTTCCAGCTTCGCCGTAAGGGGTCATTACATTACCGTATTCATTTTCAATCTGAGCTAGAATCACTGGACCTCCTTGTGAGGCGAAAAGATTCTCCTTCTTCACCATGTCCACAATCAACGTGGTGAAGTTTTGCATCTCATTCTGTTCATAAATAAATAAATAAATAAATAAATAAAACTTCAAAAAAACAGAGTATTAAAAGTTTCAAAAAACAGAGAAAAATGACGATGAAAATGTCACCATGAATACGGAATTTAACGTTCTGAGTTCAATTCCAGGAAGGTTGTGGAGCCAAACCGGAAAACCTCTGTAAATTCCAAAGATTAGAATTCAGTGTACAAAAAACAGAGCAAGTTACAGAAGAACAAAAAACAGAGCAATATACCCATAATTCCACTCGGCGCAGACATATGGACCAATGCGAAGAACAGCGTAAAGGCCTTGATCTTGAATGGTTTTAAGGAACCTAATGAGATCAAGATTGGCACTGAAATCATATTGACGACGAATCGGCTCATGGGCATTCCAGAAAACGTAAGTTTCAATAGCGTTCAATCCACCTTCCTTTGATTTTCTGATCAAATCAGGCCACATCTGCAATAAACCAAGCCCATTTCAATTTGATATCATCCGATCAACAAACCCATTTCGATTTGATATCAACTGTACCTGGGGAGTGCTTCGTGGGTAGTGGATAGAACCAGAGAGTAAGATCCTGGGTTGGCCATCAATGGTGATGGCTCTGTTCGTGTGGGAAACTTGGATGGCAGAGGCGTAGAGGACGACATTCAAGAGAAGAATGAAGCAGAGAGCTGATGAACAATCCATGGTGTTATTGAATTTTGTTGTGAGAAATGAATTGTTGTGTGTGATGTATTTATAGTGGAGAGGAGTGAATAAAACAGTGATTCTGTTGAGAAGATTTTAAAATCGTAACAGAGTTGAGTTTATCTCGTTTGTAATTTTTTCTAATAATAAGAATTAATTTATAAAAAGAAAATAAGTATATCCAAATTTATAATTATTTTTTTAATGGATAATATATTTGGTAGGTATTTTATTCTTTTTCTTTCATTGGGTAGAAATATGGAAATGATTTGGATGTTAGAACATACCGAATTATTAAAATGAATAAAAATAATATAATATAAAGATAATTTAGTAATTTGTTTAGATAACATATTAAAAATTCAAAAACATAATTTATTATTTTCTTATTTTTCTGGAAAGAATGGTTGTTCGTGATCCTATATCGATTAATTACTATATAAAATATATAGACATTATTTTTTTACAGAATTAACTCATTAAGGATAAGGATGAAAACTAAATATTCAATACAAAAATTTCCAACTAACACATCCAATCATTCTAAACTTATTATCTATTTATAATTTTTTTTGTTTTGATTAATAAAATATTTATAAAATTTAAAAATTGAGGTGAAAATGAAGAAATAGTGCAACTTTTAAGTTTGCTAGTTATTATTATTTTTATTTAATTTTTTTTTTTGTCGCATATCCAATAAACCCTACTTACTTTTAAGATTATTATAAATTAAATATATGATATTTGTTATGAACGGGGAATGTTTGATATTGAATTTTATGAAATTTTAGTTATTAATGCAAATGTATAGATAAATAAGATTTTTTTAAATAATAAAAAAAATTATGACAACCCAACTAAAAAACCGACCCGGAATTAGTTGAATTAGTTGGTTCAAGAGGATGATGATCAGCCACATTGGAATTGAGACACTGACTCAAACTCTTACGGAAGATCGCAATGGAGAATTGTCTGTAATGCTGCAGGGAGGTCTACCTACCTACAGTGACTTCCAATCCACCTTCTTCTTTCGCATCCATGCCTCTCATTTTATTCGTTTCTACACAAATTTCTTATTTAATTTTGGATCTTACAATTATTCAAATATCTTTTCATTTCAGGTCTAAATAGAAATTCTCTAATAAGACAAGTCTCATATATCTTTTCACAACTTTGATATCCTGATATATTCTTTGCTTATAAACTCACAATCAACCTGTGAGATATCTCTCCCAACAATCCTCCTCTCAAACAAAGTACACTATAGAGCCTCTTTATGAAGCCCTCGAACAACCTCCCTTTAATCGAGGCTCACTTTCTTCTTTGCTTATAAATTTATGATCAACTTCTTAATTACCCGTACTCCTCTTCCAACCAACCATCGTGTATACCTTGACAATAAAAGGTTGTTATCAACTTATAGCTAGTGGGAAGTCAATAAATCCTAAACCAAATTATAACACATTTGAAACGATAATGGGAGCGAAGTCAATAAACTTCTAAAACCATACACTAATTTTGAGAAAATGATCTAAAAGATGAAATTTTGTTGAGAGGTTTAAGGGGATGAACAAAACCAAAAATTCCACAGCCTCCCAAAAATAACAATCAAACCAAAAATGGAGGCTATAAAATCAGTTCCCCATTCTTCATCATCTCCTCAGCTCTGCACAAAAAGCACAAATAACAAAGAGCCAGTGGCAGAATAAGAATAAGAACAAGAACAATGGCGAAATCTGCAGTAATGCTTGTTTCAGCCCTCTGCCTCATGTCGCTCATCAACATCGCAACCTGCGAGAAGGAACGCTTCTTCGTGGAAGGCAAAGTGTATTGCGACACATGCCGGATCCAATTCTTCACAAAAGTCAGCAAATTCCTCGAAGGTAACTAAAAAAAAGCCCTAACCCTAAGGATTTGGGAATTCTGAAATAGAAATAGAAATTGTAATTGCAGGTAACTAATTTTTCGAATTAAAAACAAAAACTAACCCTAAGGATTTAGGGCTTCTGAAATTGAAATTGCAGGTAACTAATTTTTCAAATTAAAAAAAAAAAAAAAAAAAAAAAAAAGCCCTAACCCTAACCCCTAACCCTAAGGATTTGGGGATTCTGAAATTGAAAATGAAATTGCAGGCGCGACTGTGAAATTGGAATGCAGAGACATCGAAGGAGGAAATGTGACGTTCAGCAAAGAGACGGAGACGGATAAATCGGGGAGTTACAAGATCGAGACGGACAAAGATCACGAGGAAGAGGTGTGCGAGGTGTCGCTGGTGAAGAGCAAGGATCCGGATTGCGATGAGATCACGAAGGAAGGGTACGCACACAAATCCAGAGTGAGTATCACCAGCAACAGTGGAATCACCAGCCCCGAACGCCTTGCCAATCCATTGTCGTTCATGAAGAAGGAGAAGCTGCCTGAATGCAAGGAGGTTCTCAGAGAGCTCGGCTTCGACGAATATGGCAACATCGTCTAAACTAAACCACCACCGTCATAATAGCGGACAAACAAACACCACGCATTTCTTACCAAACTTCTCTATTATTTCTTTATATTAATAAAATGATTTTTTTTTTTTAAATGTTGCCATTATATAATTTAATTTTATGCATTTTCTAGTAATAATAAAAAATATTATATCTAACCTTTTTTATTTCGAACATACATCTCACCATGAACACAAGAAAAATGTCAACCTACATCTCACCGTGAACACGAAAACTACTAGAAAAATGTCAACCTACATTTCACCATGAACACAAAACTACTAGAAAAATGTCAACCTACATCTCACCATGAACACGAATTCTCTAAAAAAATGTCACCCTAAATACAAAGTCAAAAGATATCTCAATTATTTTCAATGCCAAATAAATTTTTAGGCTAGAGTGGATGTGGTTTAGCCTTAAAAGTCAATTAAGCCTTAAAAGTCAATTAGATCCAAATCAAGCCAGAGTAGATTCTACCGAAGACATACACAATCAACCATCCTTAGAGTAGTAACCTTTAATCTATAAAAATAACTTTCTTTGTGAGATCCCACCTCGATTAGAGAGAGTAACATGTACCAACGATGACGCTGGCCCCCAAAGAGTAGATTGTGAGATCCCACGTCGATCGTAAAGGAGAACGAGTGCTAACGAGAGCACTAGACCCCGAACGAGATAGATTATGAGATCTCAAACGAGATCAAAATTGTAATCCAACCAAAAGCTAATCAAAATAGAAACTAGAAAAAGAACAAAAAAATTACAAAATGGGAAATATTAATAATAGTTTTAAAAGCTATGGACCAAGGAGATGTCATGGTTAAGAGAGAAGCAGCCATGGCCTCTGCAAGCTTCTTGACCAGAAGAACAGAGCACAAAACAGAGGTCTACGCAAAAATGGCGAGTCCTTCTGTAACCCAAAATAAGAACCCTAATACAGAACAGCTCAACTAGATTTCACAATACTTGATAATATATATAAAAAAAACACCATTACAGCTACGGCTGCACAGCCAAACCCAGCCACGAGTTGTCGCCGGCGCCGGCTCCGGCGTTCTTGCTTGCCGTCGGGATGCCCTGGTACGGCGCTCTGGCAGTCAGCCTGTTGAAAACAGAGTAAATTAAACCCATTTCCATGGAGGAGAGCTGAGGGAACTGAATTAAAACCCACCTGTCTTTTCTCTTCTCCAAGAAACGTTGAATCGAAGCTTTACGAGCCATCGGAAGAGCTGGAAATGGAAGAGAAATAATCAGCCGGCGAAGAGAAGTTGAGGAAATCTAGAAAAGGGGTTTGTTGGTTATGAGTTAATTACCACCGGTAACGGGCTGCGGCTGTGGCGGCGGCGGCGGCGGAGTTTGGATACGAGAGGAAGTAGGGGAAGTGGAGCTCAATGAATCAGCCGGAGTTTCAACCAATACCCGCTGGCCAGCGGCGTTCTTGGAGCTCTCTCTGCCGGCCAGAAACATAACTTCACCGACTCTGTCCACCGGAACATTGTTGAACACAAAAACTCGGCCGGCGTAAAAAATCGTCATTTGGGACGTTTGAGGCGTCGCCATGGCCGATTTACAGACACTAAAACAAAATTTTCCCTCAAACAATAAATTTCTCAAAAAAAAAAAAAAAAAAAAAAAAAAAAAAAAAAAAAAAAAAAAAAAAAAAAAAAAAAAAAAAAAAAACAAGACGGTCGAGAACTCAGTTCATTACACACCTCGAATCGACGTCGTTTGAGACACCAAATCCAGCTTGCTGAGGGAACAAATCCAAAGACTTCCGATTCACCATTTTTCCCGGCTGATAGAAGAATTCCGGCGCCGAACCTACAAATTTCAGTTTCTCCCAAATCAAAACAAACCCCTTAAAATAAATTCCAATCCCAACCCACAAAACCCACACAAATCCTCACCGTTTTTCCGCCACCGATAGGCTGAGAAACCCGTATTCAGATCCCCGCCGGAAACCAACATACCACCGACGGGAACAAAACCTCGCATCTCCGGCGAGTTCGATGCCGATCTCTGAGAAGAAACCCGAGAGAATCCGGAAGAACTCGACATGGGTTTGAACAATAAAAACAGAAAAAAAAAAAAAAAACCAGAGAATGGAAAAAGTTTTGATCTTAAAGAAGATGATGAGAGTTTTTATAAAATAGCTGCTGGAGGTGGGATTCATTAATGGTCGGACTCGGACATAAAATAAAAAGTTAAATGAAAATTTAATTCCAAAAAAAAATATAATAAAGATACGAGGAATATGTGGAGTTTTTACTTGGCGGTTTCCAGCAAATGAAAAGAACCATAAAAAAAAAAAATAAAGGAATAAAGCGTTTGATGCAGCATTTCCAACACGTGTTCTTTGTGTTCTATTTGAACTAGTTTGCCATTCCTTGGTGGGCCCGGTGGAAGGTTAAATTGGTCATTTCAGTTTGATGAAGATGCTTCTGGATTGAAATTCCCCGTGGTTTAAATTTAAAATTCATTTCCATCCTTTTTATTTTATTTTTCTCTTATTTTAAGCTTTTAAAAATATATTTATTCTTATTATTATTATTTGACCATTATCCATTAGGAATAGTATAAAACACAGTAATAAATAATAATAATAATAATAATAATAAATAAAAGTACGCTTTATTAATGGACTAAGATTTTATGGACATTATTATCTCTTTAGTTTGCACTCTCGTCCCGTGAGGACTAAAGTTTGATATTTTTAAATAATTGAAGGACTAAATAGAAATATTGGAGACTATTTAGGATATTTTTTAAGTCAATAACTTTTTTATTCAAATCCTTCCAACTATATAGGGCTTAACGTGACATCTACATTTAATGTTTATCTAAAAAGTCGTATGTGATCTCTTTTTCAAACAGGTGTAGTGGTCATGTTGAGTGTTCAAAGAACGGATAATTCTTTTGGAATAACCGGATGATAAAAAAGTCCGAGATATTCCACCTTTCCTTCCTTGTTTGCCTAAAAATATTCGTTTATGGTTGAATTGGTACTAGCTTTGATGATGATGCGGAGACAAATAACTTTTAGCGTAAATTTTTTAAAATAAAATGCAACATTAATAAAGAAATACTTTATTGTGTTGGAGAAGAGAAGAGAGTGTTATTACGAGATCCCATTATGACCGGAGAGAGGTGAACGAAATATTTCGTACTAGGGTGTGGTAATCTCTTCCTAACAAACGCATTTTAAAACCTTGAGGGGAAGCTCATAAAGGAAAATCCGAAGAGGATAATATTTACTAACGGTGGACTTGGACTGTTATAAATGGTATTAGAGCCAAACACGGAGCAATGTGCTAGTAAGAACATTAGACCTTTAAAGGGTGGGATTGTGAGATCTCATGTCGGCTGTTGAAGGTAACAAAGCATTTCTTTAAGAGTGTTAAAATCTCTCCCTGGTGTTCACATTTTAAAACTTTGAGGGGAAGCTAAGAATGGAAAGCCCCAGAAGGACAATACTTACTAGCGATGGGCTAGGGCGGTTATAAATGGTTTTAGAGTCAGACATCGACATTGGTGGATGTGCCAGCGAGGACGTTGGACCCTAAAGGAATTGGATTGTGAGATCCCACATTAGTTAGAGAGGATAATAAGGGTGGGAAAACCTTTCCCTAATAGACGTGTAACATTTCTTATAAGAGTGTGAAAACCTCTCCTTAGTAGATGCGTGAACTCCCAACCGGCTGGATAGTGAGATCCCACAACGGTTGAAGAGGGAAATGAAGCATTTCTTATAAGCATATGGAAACCTCTTCCTAGTGAATGCGTTTAAACCTTGAGAGGAAAGCTAAGAGAAAGTCCAAAAAAGACAATATCTGTTAGCGATAAACTCAAGCTCTTACCGGTATAATCTCAAATATTTAAACGGGCACATCCATTTACTCAATTTCCACGTGTTCCATATGCCACTTTGTATTATCATTAATGTTTTCTTATATAAGTAATGATCTGAATCAAGAAAGCCAATGATTTGAGCTCACTTTCAGTACAAATTGCCAATCAATCCATCCCACTTTGCCAACATCCATCTTTTTCACAGCCCCACCACCACCAAACTCTGCTACCTGCAAGTTGAATGAAGAACAGCCATAGCCATTCAAATGAAATGGAACCTACACATTAGAGAGAGAAAGAGAACAAAAAATAACTCAGAAATCAAAGCTATCTATTCTAATGAAAAAAGGGTTCCTCTGTACATCTCTACCAAACAAAAAAAATGCAAATTTCAGACATAAAATAGACATGAGAGTCTTTAACTGGTGTTAAAAGAAGAACAAGAAGGAAAAAAAAAACAGTTTTTAGTGGTTTGATCAAATCAGCTAGCTGCTACTCAAAAGTTGTAGTCGATATCTGTTGCATTTTGAGAAGCCGAGCGTTTGATTAGTCGTTCATGCTCGTCGTAACGGTCGAGGTTGACACAAGGAGCAGGGAAGATGGTTCCTATAACTCGTCCTTCAACAAATGCACATTGGAATATTTGTTTCTTTTTGTGTGTCATTCCCACAGACATATCCCTGAATGTCACATTTCTTACTGGAATGTCTTCACTACCGTGCATTCGAACGGGCACTCGAACTCCCTGCCCATGTATGCTCGTGAAGCTTATGTCCTTCAGCACTGGAACTGCCTTTGGGTCATATCCTTCGTCAGGGTGTTCGTTGTAGTCTGTCTTTACGACAATCCCAACACGTACAACTTCGAGGGTCAGATTTCGATAAGTAATGTCTTTCACATATCCTCCTCTCCCTGGAGCTGTCTTGATCCGAACACCTCGCCTGGAGTTCCACACCACGACATTCTCTACGGTGATGCCTGATACGCCACCCGACATCTCGCTACCGATCGATATCCCAGCACTGAAGAATTTCAACCAAAATGATGAGTTAGCTATCTTTTCATACGACGTGAATCTAGTGGATATGTGTTTTGATCACGAATGGATGCGAAATATTTACCTAACCATAGATTGAACAACGATGTTTCGGATTCGTATGTTTCTCGAGGGTTGCCCATAAGCAATGCCATACTGATCCCAACCACTCTTGATTGCAATGCCATCGTCTCCAACACTTATGTAACAATCCTCAATCACCATATCTTCACATGAATCTGTTTATGAAAATATACAGAATGGAGCAAGCAGTTATCAAATGACCATTTATAAAGTTCAAATAATGACCGATTTAGAATGACTTTCTAAGTGCTTAAAAAAGTGTTTTTAAATGCTTCAAAAGTCATTCCAAACCCGTTCGTAATTTAGCAAGGACATAGAACGATTTTCCTATGCTTCCAACTAACTTAGGTTAAGCTCCAAATCAAATCGACCCGAACGCATCAATATCCTACCCCTTAAACTCAATCATAATGCACGTCATTAGGCCGGTGCCACCTAATCTAGAAAACTGAGTTACAGACCCATCTTCTGCGTATAAAGTTATACTGTAACAGCCCAAGCTCACGGCTAGTAGATATTATCCGCTTTGGCCTATTACATATCGCTGTCAGTCTCACCCTTATAAAAAATGTTTCATTCCCGTCTCTAACTGATGTGGGATCTCACAATCCACCCCTTTTGATGCCCAACGTTATCACTAGCACTCGTTTCCCTCTCCAACCGACGTGGGATCTCACATATACTATGGAAAAACTAAAATGATCTTTGGTCCTTAGTTCGAGGTATCCAACATTCATCTAATACACAAACTAATGCAATTTATCGACATCAGCACAAGGAACGACTTAAACTACTCTACATTTACTATACAGTAGTCGCATCATTACATTAAACCAAGCATCCGATTGGGAAACGATATAAACAAAGCACTAAAGCTTACCAGGATCTATTCCATCTGTATTTGGTGCATCATGTATCGGAGCCAAGATCGTAACATTCTGGATAGTAACGTTCTTACAGTCGTATGGATGAAGAGTCCAAAATGGAGAGTCGCGCAAAGTTATATTGCTGATCAAAATATCCCTTGACCACATGATCTGAACAAGGGGGCCCCTTGTATGGTTCAGAAGCTTTTGGCGAAATTTCTTCCACCATGTTTGACCCTGTCCATTTATGGTACCATTATTCCCTGTAAGTCATGACATATACACAATCAGAAGTCACAAATGGTTGAAGCTTCAACAAGTTTATGCTGAGATTCCCAAGCAAGGATTAACAAAAAAGTAACTAAACAAAGAAATCTCGATCAACCTGACCTGTTATCACGACATCTATGAGATTTTGACCATGGATCAAACTCCCGTAACGAGGTCCAGCGTGCTCCCTTCCGTACCCATAGGAAGGCAAAGGAGGCATCAGTGGCCAATATTTTTCATCCTGTGACATGAATAAGATTAGCCAACATTCATCCCGTTTCTAGAAGCTCATTGTAGAAACTAACGAAGAAATAATAAACGCTATAATGGTTAAACGAGATGACCGAAACAATCCATTAGTTTAACTAGAAACTACTGGATGATGGGCACTATGAGATCACATCGGTTGGAAATGGGAACAAAACATTTCTTATAAGGGTATGGAAACCTCTCCCTAATAGACCCATTTTAAAACCATGAGGCCGACAATGATACATAACGAGTCAAATTAGACAATATCTACTAACGGTGGGCTTGGACTATTACAAGTAGCATACTAGACAAAATGTTGAAATACAAACACGACCATATAAGATTACATATTCAAAACGACATGCGAAAACCTTCACGGTACTCGAGCAGGGTGGTCTTGTTGAAGAATAATTTAACGTTACTACTACCATCTTTCCATGGATAAATAGGTGAAGATGGGGATGGAAGTGCACAAATAGTTACGTTCTCGTGGGCAGCAGATAATCGAACAATCGCCTATAGCTCTCGTAACATGATAAAACTTTCATCATTCATAATTGTGGAATGTCCAAAGGTCTAGCTCTTGATAGCTGCTTCTAGGTTCTTGATTTTAAGAACACTCAAGATCTTACAACCAATCTAGTACGAATTCATAGCCTAAACTATGCATATCTACTGATAATTTTCACTACTCAGCTTAATTCAAAATGAGTATCAATAACAACAGTAATTGCTAATACATTATGGCGATCCTAACAAGTTTAAACAGAAGAAGCCAACAATTCCATCAAGTTATTCCCAGCAGCACAGTTCTAACCAAATTCAAACAAAAAATTTAACGAAATTCAAGTTGAAACAGACCTGAATCCCCAATATAACAGCATCTTGATCAAGAAACAAAGTCAAATGACTAGTGAGATTAAAGGGAGCCGTAAGCCAACGGCCAGGAGGAACATTAAGCTGTCCGCCGCCTCTGGCCCGCCACTTCGAAATGGCATAAATGGCATTCGCGAAGGCCACGGTATTCAAAGTGACCCCATCGCCCACTCCTCCAAAATCCGTCAAATTAAACGCAACAGGCCGCGTCCTCGGCAACGGCCTGAACGGGACACTCCGGTGGAAAAGGAACTCATCATCAATAGTGCACTGCCAAAGCAACATCGAAGCCACCGCCATGATCCAGAACACTGTAAACATCGTCCAGTACGTGGAGATGAAACCCGGAATGCATCGCTTGAACTCAGTCCTCTTGTTGTTGAACCGCCCACCGTGAATTGAGGTCTCAAACCTCATCAACACGATGCCGAATTGATTATGCACCGAAATTAGTGACTAATGAGCATAATTAATAAACTGGGTCGGTTTGTGTTGCAGAATCACGAAGAGGAGTGATCTAGCAACGGAATTTGGAATTCAGAAGCTCGAAACAGTAATTAAGGAATAGGAGAAGTTATTAGTGATCAAAATATGTGAAATATTTTGAAGATCAGTAAAGCTCAACTGGAAGATTGGTGTAGTTGAAGATTTTCGAGTTTAATCCAGAAGTTGGGATTTCTTATAAATTCTAATCTTCAAATTTAAAAAATAAGATTTAAAAAAAAATACAATATATTATTTATTGAAATTAAATTTTTATAGATATTATGGTTTGTTTTTTTTTAAAAAAAAATTAAATTGTTATTAAAAATACAATAGATTTATTGACAAAATCAGATTTCCAAATTAATTTAAAATTAAAATCTAATTTTATTCTGTTTTGAATTTTTAATTTAAATCAAATATTTTTTAATTTTATAAAAGAATGTTAAACATATATTTTTATATTGAAAAAATTAATACAACATAATATATTTTTGAAATAACATAAATATGTATTTAATTATTTAATATTGATATATTATAAAATATTAATTATTTTATATTAGAAAAAATTAAATAAAAGTTCCTAATATAAATTCACACACCAATTTTTTATAATTCTAAAAATATTTTAAAAAACACTAATTAATTTATTTAAAAAATCAATAAAATTAAAATATTAATTGACACGTTTATGATTTTTGTTCCACACTCATTTATTATTTTTAAATTAAATTTTAAATAATTTAACCATTCAAAAAATAAATTTAAATTATAATTAATTTTGATTTTAAAGCCCCTACTATCGTGTTATTAATGGACCAAAAATAATTATTGAAAATTTGTATGTAAATCTAACCCTAATAGATCAAAGCTCGAACGTGTCAAAAGCTTTCCAAATTTT
Source organism: Cucurbita maxima (assembly GCF_002738345.1). Lineage (NCBI taxonomy): Eukaryota > Viridiplantae > Streptophyta > Magnoliopsida > Cucurbitales > Cucurbitaceae > Cucurbita > Cucurbita maxima. The sequence continues at coordinate 3,623,820 of NW_019272018.1, forward strand.
GTCAAAGTTTTTAGAAAGTTCATTTGGGCTCGGTACGAAGTTGTTGATAAATATAAATAGATATTTTAATGTGTTTTTATTATAAAAGCACGATACTAGTAGATGTTGGTTCCTCTCTCAAACTGATATTGAGGATCTCATAATGAACTCTTTGAGTCAGCGTCCTTGTCCCCCACTTGAATGAATGTGAGATCTCACAATTTACTCTCTTGTGGCCCGCATCTTAGTTGTCACAACACCTTTGATAGCATGTAACAACCTAATTGTCACTGTTGGAAGATAGGAAGTCTTCATCAGCTAATTTAGGGAATGATCCTCGGTTTATAAACAAAGAATACTCTCCCCATTGGTATGAGACCTTTTGGAAAGTCCAAAGTAATGTCATGACAGCTTATACTCAAAGTTGACAATATCATATCATTGTGCAGAGTCGTGTTCGTCTAACATGGTATTAGAGCTATGCCCTAAACTTAGTCATGCCCATGCCAATAGATTGGTAAATTCTCAAATGTCGAACAAAAAACTCCAAAAGAAAAGAAAAGGAGTCGAGCCTCCTCGAAGGCAGCCATGCCTACTCAAAGTGGACAATATCATATCATTATTAGAGCTTATGCCCTAAACCAACTCAATTAATGGCATTTTTTTTTATATATGTATATATATATTATCCTCAAGAGAAAATATCCATACAGACTTCAATGGCCATTCATGATATGCATAAAGCTGTTCACCAATCTTGTTTTATATTATCCGGCCATGGCCCTCTCCATTTCTTCCACTGCGCTCTCATCACTCCCAATCAGGTAAACCCTAAATCCCATTTTATTTCATTAATTTCTCCAATTTTTTATTCTCAAATTTCTGTTTCTCAGCAGAGAATCATCCCACAGTCACAGAGCACTCAATTTCCCCGGAAAATTCCCAAAATACAATCTCCGGCGAGGTTCTTCTCATCTGAACGCTGCAAAATCCGGCGTATCTAGCGTCTGTGAACCGCTCCCTCCAGATCGACCCCTCTGGTTCCCCGGCAGCACCCCCCCTGAGTGGCTCGACGGCAGGTTAATCCTAACTTCCTCACCCCTAATTCGTTCTATCTTGATGAATGTTTAAGCTCTTTCTCGCTTTTCAGCCTTCCCGGCGATTTCGGGTTCGACCCGCTTGGATTGGGTACGCCCTTCTCTCGTTCTTTGATTCATTTTAAATTTCTTTGTTGCTGTTCGAAAATTTCATACTCTGTGATGATCAGGATCCGACCCAGAGCTCCTAAAATGGTTCGCACAAGCGGAGCTAATGCACGCGAGATGGGCAATGCTCGCAGTGGCCGGAATCCTCCTCCCCGAATGGTTCGAGAGCTTAGGACTGATTCAAAATTTCTCCTGGTACGACGCCGGAACGCGAGAATATTTTGCAGACCCGACGACATTGCTGGTGGCTCAATTGGGTCTAATGGGGTGGGTAGAGGGGCGGCGGTGGGCTGACATGGTTAACCCAGGATGCGTAGACGTGGACCTCAAACTACCTCACAAGAAAAAGCCAACACCGGACGTGGGCTACCCCGGCGGGTTCTGGTTCGACCCGATGATGTGGGGCAGGGGATCGCCGGAGCCGGTCATGGTGCTGCGGACTAAGGAGATCAAGAACGGGCGGCTGGCGATGCTGGCGTTTGTCGGACTGTGGTTTCAGGCTATTTATACAGGGCAAGGTCCGCTGGAGAATCTCGCCGCCCACGTTGCCGATCCCGGCCACTGCAACATCTTCTCGGTAACGACAGTACTTGTCATGAATCTTGGGTTTTAGCTATGGCTAATGGAAATTGTTGTTCTTACAGGCATTCAGCTCCGGTGGAATTTGAGCTCAGATTCAGAGATCGGTTACATCCAACATCCGACACAAGTTTGTAATTGTGACTGTTTCAAAATATTTGGATATCTATATTCTTCATTGATTATGTTACATACATTTAAGGATTTAATTTATGTCATTTTGATTATATTATACTAACATGATATTGGAATGTGATAACGAGTAGAAGATGTCATCGTATACATTTAATTGTTGTTATTACCGACTATTTGTGGGAGAAGACTGGAGCTACTGGTCCAAAAGTTGTCGTTGAGAAGGGTTGCCCACTAATGATAACAAAAGAGATGAAGAATGTAAGAAAGCTCGAGTAAGAAAACTGCACAATGATTGTAACAGTCGAAGCCTATCGTGAGCAGATATTGTCCACTAATCTGTTACGTTTAAAAAGCGTATGCTAAAGAGAGGTTTCCACACCCTTATAAGAAATGCTTATTTCTCCTTCCAGACGGCTGGTATCTGGCTTTGAAACCATTTGTAATAGCTCACATTCATTACTGGCCAGACGCATTATAAAATTGTGAGGCTGACAACAATACGTAACAAGTCAACGCTGAAAATATGGACGTGGACTGTTACAATGATTCTCTACATTCACCCCATGAAATCATCATGCACCTCTCTTAATCAATCATCATCATTCAAACCATCCACTACAATAGTTTCGACAAAAGAAACTTCCTTCGAGATTGTGTGAAGGAGACAATAGTTGATCATCTTTATGTAATGATAAGTTAATGTTGTTTAAATTGATATTAATGTTTATTATAATATAATTATTAATTTAAAATTTCTTTAGTTGAATAAAGGAGTGCTCAGCCTCATAATGTTGACTAAAAACCAAGGTTTCTTTTGTATAGAAAAATCGAACAAGAATCAGAGCATATATTAGTAATATATTTGATGAAATATAGGCTGTGAATCTTGTGATCTTCTGTGTTGTGATCTTCAGCTGTGTTGCTTTCGGTTGAAAGAGTTGAGAGAAGAATCAAAATGGGTACTGCATCAGAAATTGTGGCGAAATTGAATTTGAAACCTCATCCAGAAGGCGGTTTTTACTCTGAAACTTTCAGAGACAAGTCCGTTCATCTCTCCAAATCTCATCTCCCACCGGAGTGTAAGTTGTATTTCTCGATCATGCCTCCATTGATTTCTCTGTTGTATCTTCGCTTTGATTCGTTTCATTGCACGGAATCGAAGACCGAGTCCTGATTTCACAGTCTTCGCTCCATTTCCCTGGATTTTTACGAATCTAGAACAGGATCGCTTGTCTTGTTTTCCTGAAATCGGATTCTGAGAATCAAGCATGATCTTGTATACTTGTCACTGTTCTTCGCTGGCCAAGTTTTCGTCTATTGGATTTTTCCTTTTTAGTCGATTTTGACTTTATTCTGATGCAGACAAGGTTGATCGAGAGGTCAGCACGTGCATATACTTTTTGGTGCCGTCTGGATGCATTTCTGCTCTTCATCGGATTCCATGTGCAGAAACTTGGCATTTTTACTCGGGAGAACCTCTTACGGTAAGTTTATAATTATGGCATATCATGAAGCACTGTTTTCTCTATGTTTCTGATTGAATATTTCGCTGTTCTACCAATATTATTCGCTTTTCCGTTACATAAACAGAAGATTCTATGGTTCAGACAGGTTTTTGTTTGATATGACTTTCTTTCTTCCTCTCCGCACTTCGATACTCGACTGCGATGAATTTGACATGCTTTCTTGTGTGTTCGATCACATTTTAGAAGTATATTTAGGGTTTGTGAAGCACTGTAATGGCAAATTATATAAGTGATTCGAAAATGATTTCGGTCAAGCATTATATTGAGAATCAACGTCAATGTGAGTCTTCAAAATTGATTTTCAATCAATATAGTTTTCTCAATAGTGATTTGTTTTTGTTGCCAAACACTCAAGCAAGTGATGCTGCATATATAAACATAACTTGCTTCTTTCTCTACATCCATGATAATTAAGAGACGGTCATTGTTCTAGGACAGTTGCACTAATTCGTATGCTTAATGGAAAGCGAACTGTGGTTGGAATGCTGATTTTCTGCTATCCATCTCATTTATTGTTCTACACATTCAATGCTATCAAGCTTTGCTTTATCCTCGTATAGGTAGCCTTCTCTGTTCTTATCTCACCTCTATGATGATACTGCCCTTATTATTGTAATTATTACGTTGAATTCAGATACTGGAGTTGAATGAAGAGGACGGTCGAGTCAAATTGACTTGTCTTGGGTCTGATTTCGTTGGAAGCAATCAATTACTTCAGTATACAGTGCCTCCTAATGTCTGGTTTGGTTCTTTTCCAACCAAGGACTTCAATATTTCTGCAGATGGGACTGTGACTAAAGCTGCTCCAAGGGACTCTGAGAATCACTACTCACTTGTGGGCTGCAGCTGTGCACCCGCTTTCCAGTTTGAGGACTTTGAATTGGCTAAACGTTCTGACCTTGTTTCTCGTTTTCCCGATAGTGTGCCTTTCGTCTCTTTGCTCACGCTAGATGCCTGATTCGACTGAGGAATATACTGCCTTTTTTTCGGGAAACTATTGCTTAGATTCTAATAATGAGGATATCTGGATTGTATGCTGTGATTTTGAACTTTTACTATTTTTAATATTGTGCTGTAGTTTGAGGATTTAATGCAGTAGATTGTGTTCTAGTGGAACTCTTTTTTGGCTAACTTAAGCTAATGAAAACAAAAAAAAGGCTCTTTTTTGGGACGAATCTTGTCATCCCAATGTATTTCAGGTTCTGTAGATGGTCCCCGCTGTACAGAAACAGAAACGAACCCATTGCAAAAGGAAAAACTTAGAAAAAGACCTGACTTTCTCTTTTTGTTGGTTCAAGGGTAAAGAGTATTGGTAACTGCAAAAACATGGAGAGAGATCTTACCTCTCTTTTTGTGGGTTCAGGTGTAAAGAATGTTGGCCATTGCAAAAAGATGAGAGAGAGAGAGAGAGAGAGACCTTACCTCTTTCATTTTTATGAGTTAAAATGTAAAGAATATTAGTCATTTTTTAAGTTCTTGCAGGCTTCTCTTGTCACCATTTGATTTTTCAACTTAGACATGCCCCTAATTTAGTTTCTGCCATTTAGAATATTCTCTAATGACAGTGTCAAGATGTGAGATCCCACATCGTTTGGAGAGGGGAACGAAGCATTCCTTATAAGGGTGTTAAAAACCTTAAGGAGAAGCCCGGAAGGGAAAGTTCAAAGAGGACAATATTTACTAGTGGTGGTTTGGGTATGTTACAAATGGTATCATAACCAAGACTGGACAATGTGCCAGGGAGGACGCTGGGCTCTCAAGGGAGGTGGATTGTGAGATCCTATATTGGTTGGAGAGGGGAACGAAACATTCCTTATAAGGGAGTGGAAACCTTTCCTTAGTAGACGCGTTTTAAAATGTGAGACTGACAGTGATAAGTAACGGGCCAAAGCAGACAATATCTGCTGGCGATAGGCTTGGGCTGTTACACAAGATTTCTAGGTAGAGCATAAGCTGTCTTACATACGACTAAGCTTAGTATTAAGAAAATTGGGATTTCAACATCTTTTACTTTTAGGAACAAATTCTGATCCTCTTTGAAAGGAAGGTTACAAAAGAATTATTCATCTGGGTGGAGTCCTTTTGGTTTACTGTGTGATTTTATACAACAGACACTGCAACTGTCATGAACATCTTCAGGTATTCAATTTCATTTCCAAAGGATATTACTGTGGTATTTTCCAAAAAGATAAATTCAAGCTCAGTTTCAATTCTTCCAAACTGTTAGGTAAATACAACAGGTAAATGTTCAAACAAGCAAGCAAGCAAGAAAATGATGTCTTGTGATCTTTTCTTCACATGGCAGGTAGCTTCTCAGATTTCTAAAACGATATCTGCACACGAAAATGGAAACACACAATCAGGTTAGCCTTTAAATACAGTTATAGAATTCTGTGTGTATTAGTATTATGGCAAAATCATATTAGCATATTGTGTTTGTGATGGAAAAAGCATGCATGGTTGATGGAACTAGAAAGTTGATCCATAGGATACTGATTATACTGTTAATACCGACATTCGGAATCAGTCTGGACCCATTTAATTCCATCGCCAGTCTTGTCATCTTTTTCGTCTTCACTTTTGTCTTTTCGCTTGTTTTTCTTCCTCAGGTACTTCTTCATGGATGATGTTTGGACATTGAAGCTTTGGGGGTATATCTTCTTATGGAGTATTGTTCTCAACATCTGTTACTTGCAGAAACAGTTATCAATATTCGAATACAAAAAGATATCAACGCTGATCCCACCAGAACAGCTATCAGAGAATTTGAGCATTGATTGATCTATGTTCTTGATTTACCTTCTCTATTTTCAACTCCAAAGTTCGGGTTCTCAGAGGAGGAGCAACTGCAGCTGGTGCGATACCGCCTCCACAGACGAAAATTTTCTTGAGAAGGAGAGATAAAGTTCTTTTGCCAATAAGTGTAGTGTCATTAGCTTCCATGCCCATATCTTTGCCTTTACTGAGTATGACATGCTTGAAACTTTCGCTCTCATCAATTAACTCGTCCGAATATGGTTCATTTTTTGTTATGTCTGATTCGAAGCTTAATTGTCTGGTAGGAAATATGTTTGATGAACAATGCTTGCTGACTTCAAATGCCAAGGATGGGTCCATTTGCTTAAGGTGTTCATCCAATAACAGATTGATCTCTTTGTGAAGTTTTCTTATTTCTTCTGGTGTAAGATCTTGAAGATGTTGTTGCAGGGGAGATGATGGATTCTCTTGAAACCTTTTTGTGTGTGCTTGGTTCAGATTATCATCTCCAAAGGTTCCGATCGCCAGCAACACACGAGGCCAGCTGGTGAATTCTTCTGAGTGAGTTTTATGAACTGGTTCATCTGTTTGAGATAGAATTTTAAGTTCACCAGTTTCAAAACGAGTTCATGCTGCAGATTGAAAGGAAAACTAAAGGAGAATATGACAGTTCTTTCTCACCCTTGATTGAATTTGAAGTTGTTATTTTTCCCTTTTTGCCATTAGGCTTCTTCCCTTTCATCCAATTCAATATCTGTGCAAAAACAAGTCATAGTTAATCAGGAAGAGTAGAGCACCAAGCTTGTAGGACAAAAACTAGACAATACTTTCTTGCATTAACTTACCCCCATCTGTCAAAACTTAAGTTCGCTACCCGATGCACCCTCTTCTTCTTCCTCTTTGTGAGCTCTAGTTCGAGTTCGAATTCTTGTTGATAATGCTACATAGAGCCAAGTCGATGGAGATATACACACGAGAGAAAACAATCCCTTTAAGTTTGGGCTATGGATCCCACAACTGGCACAAGGATTGCATGCACCAAGGCAATATGAGTGCAAAACACTTTATATAGTGAAGAGAAATGTGAGAAATTCCGCAACCAAACTACTAGCTGCCACTGTTTCAAGTTCCAAAACGCTGACTCTCTTTCTTTCTCTCTTGGGTTTGTCACATATTTGCCTCCTTATTACAATGTCTTTTTCCCTCGTATAAGTATTCAATCTCTCGTCTTTTCCATCAAATTTGTATCCATTATTACTCGATGTGTATCTTATGATTATCAAATTGATGCAGAAAATCCGGGAGGCTGCTGCTGATGCGAGTGCATGAGGAAGATGGACAATGAAGAAAAGGACATGAGAGACTGAGCTATCATGCACGAGGAAGATATCAGGAAAGAACATCTCTTCTACCGAAAATATAAAATAACATATCCAGTGGCCAATGAAAAGAGGTGAGGGCATTTCACTTACGTTATATATATTATATTATATAGCCCACATTCTCGTGGGAATGTCTCTTACTCACCCAACCAATAGTGGCGCCTTCTAAATCTCACTAACATCGATTCTAACGCCAAATATATTTTTTTTTAAGACACTCCAACTTGAACCATCCCCTTCTATTTCCTTCCCTGTTGCGCAATTTTATCAGAATCTTCCAAAATCAGCAGCCTTTTTTTCTTTTTCTCTCTCTAATAAATTGTTTCTCTCCATCTCTCTGATAAATTGATTAGTCACCATGCAAAGAAGTGTGCAGGACACCATTTGGGCACGTGAAGCTGTCCATGGCATGCATCATATGGACGGTGGACCTTTAAGCAAGCTCATATGGGACCATCGAATAAGGCTTTACAGAAGGAGCAGGTGAGAGTTGTACAAAAATAATGCTTGTTGAATGAGGACCCTACACTTTGATGTTACTCCTCCTTTCAAATTGCAACTGAGGAATGTTTTTAAAAGAGATTTCAAGACGATTCATGTCCATTTACGATTACATTTCGTTTGGTTTTTTATTATACGTAAATCTTGAAGAAGTATTGTGAGATCCCACGTCGATTGGAGAAGAGAATGAAACATTCACAAGGGTGTGAAAACCTCTCCCTGGCAAATGCGAGGAGAAGCTCGAAAGAGAAAGCCCAAAGAAGATAATATTTGCTAGCGGTGGGTTTGAGCTATTACAAATGGTATCAGACCCAGACACCGCCCAAATGGGCGGTCGACACGAGGCAGTATGCCAGCAAGGACGCTGGACCCCGAAGGGGGGTGGATTGAGAGGTCCCACATTGATTGGAGGAGGTAACAAGTGCCAACGAGCAAAGGGAGTGGATTGTGAGATCTCATATCAGTTGGAAAAAAGAACAAAACATTCTTTATAAGTGTTTGAAAGTGGTGTGGAAGTCTCTTCGGATTGTGAGATCTCATATTAGTTTGAAAGGGGAACAAAGCATTAAGTGTGTGAAAGTGGTGTGAAAGTCTCTACTTACGAGATGCATTTTAAAACATTTGACGATGACAATATCTGCTAGTGGTAAGCTTGAGCCATTACAAATATATATGACGCATAAACGGTAACATATTCGAATATCTCGTTCTTTTGGCTATTTATGAATAATTTGGCAATACCATCATAGAAACCAAACTATATAAACGGATATTTGTTAAATCATAGAAACCAAACTATATAAACAGATATTTGTTAAATCAAAAACCGACTCTTGTATGTATAGAATTCTAGAATGCTTGTGTACCTTACTCAGCTTGTGCCATTTGCAGGCAGATATAACTTCAACATGGGGCCATAACGTCGTCATGGGCATTATTAGCTAATCAGAAATGAAAAGAGTTTAAACCTCAGAAGCGACAATATAACACAATTATGAATACTTCTGATCAGATTGTACAATGACTGTTCTAATCCTATTCTTGAACTTTGGGTTCTTAATACACGATACACAACACACAACACATAATTCGTTGAAACGAACTGTGTAAAAGACACACCGTTTATGCAGCTATACTTTGTATAAATTTTGTATCAGGTGTACCTATGAGGCACTCCGATTGTCACAGCACATCTCTAAACAACAGTCGAAACATCCGAAGCAGGCGATAGCAGTGCAGAGTTGTGTCAACACGATTGCGCATTGATTGTTAATTTTGAGGCAGACTTGGATGCAGCAGGGGCAACAGCAGTAACTACACAAATTGCCACAACAATTAGAAGCTGCTTTGACCAATATTTCCGCAGCCTCAGGCTTTCGTTCTCCAGCTCCATGAGGAGTGTTTTCAGAAGTTGCTTCCAAGTTTCCAAAGCCAACCCCACCAAATGGTAACAGCATCATTTTGTCACTTCTGGGTGCTTCCATTTTCTCATAAGCATTCTTCTTCAACTGTGCAAGTAAGTTATTATAATAGGTAACTGAGTAACTAACAACCAAGTACCTGCAGCCAGCTTAAATTTGAGGCCATGGAGGTGGAAAGCTACACTTACCTGTTGCCCTTTAATTGTTTCACCGACTTTGTTTGTACTCTGAAATATGAACATTTGAGTATATTCGCTCATTACACCTGTCTTTGTGCTCATCTTTTCGACCTATTGAAGGTGCGAATGAAGGAACAGATATCATCATTTCTATCATTGCGAATTTCTAACTCAAAATAACTTGCAGGGCTAAGAAAATGGAAACAAGCAGAAGTCGGTCGATCCGGGAACAAGGTAAAAATCACAAACCATTTCCACCAGTTGTTTATTTTCTGAAAACCAGGCTTCAGCTGTGAGTAGTTCAATCTGATCCTTGATAAATAGCTGAAAAAGAAGAAATTGTAAGAATGAGTTAGTTTTTAAAAGTTAATACAAGTTTTTCTGTTACATTTAGTATCCAAATCTTACGTTTCTAGAAATACGAACATCAAGAATGTAACATAACCACCCGATAATGAGAAATTCAGATAGGTTTGACCATATATGAAGATTCTCTACCTTGTCAAGAGGAATATCCTTTGCCTGATGTACCTTCAAGTCTAAGACAATATTATCCAAATTGGCTAATAGGCCTTTTGCCTTAACAGTCTCAGGAAAATTTCCACAGTATCTGCCAGATACAGTCAGTAGACTTTCCGAAGAAAGGTCTGGAATGAAGGAAGGATAAACCTAAAACAAAAGCTTCGAATTAGAAAACGAACTATTGTTGACTTCCTGCTGCAGGAAAATTCATGGCCTAAATATGAGACGATGAACGTGAATACCTTGACTTCGTGTAGATCATCGAATGTGTCGGTAGCTATATTTACAAAAATGGTAGATATAGCTCTTTTGTACAACCTGCGCATTCGGGGTTCAACCGAATCTGAAAAACAAAATAGTTATAGAAGTATTGAGTCTGAGTTGAACAAAGTGGGAAAGCAAACTGAGATTAGAAGTCGGAACAATGTGAGCAACAATTCTACACGGTCAATATAAGAGGTAATTCAAAACCGTGTTTTGAATTTGTATCAAAGCATATAGATTTCGAACATAGATCGAACATTTATTAGAAGGTACCCACCTAAAGGAAAGAGGAAATACATTGAAGCATAGAACTCACCTAAATCATAGGCAGCATCACAATGTCCCCTACCAATCATTGCAAGCATCCTTAGAAAATAATAGTTGCAGAATATACCTGGTAGATACACAAACATGTTTGAAATATTCGGAAAAAATGTAGATACCCACGAGTTATAGAACGGTCAAAGCTCGAAGAAATTTTCGGGCACCTAGCCAATCCTTCCAGTTCTAGAAACATACCTATACCGAAAGTATATATACGTGGATGAACGGTTTGCCTTCCAGTTAGAATTTTTCTCATCACATCACAAATATGTCTCTCATTTTCAACAGCCCCATCAGTAACAAGAAAGATGATAGGAACTGAACCATCACTACCCCCATCATTAAGCATCTCGGTGGCCTGGATCATAAGCAAACGAGTGTCTTATGTTAATTAAGAAGAATATCGAGATGATAAAGAAGTAAGATTGGAGACCATTGTTAATGGAAGTAGGATATCAGTGCCGCCCCCTGCTATAAAGTTCATATTTATCCACTGAGACGCCCTTTCCACAGCATCCTCGGTGGCCATCTCCATCGACGCTGAGAATCGACGAACTTCGTCGTTGAAAGCAATAATGTTAAACATATCTTCTGGATGAAGCTTACTTAAGGCTGTGGATAGCACATTTTTCACATCATTAAGTGCCTTGCCTTGCATACTCCCACTTATATCAACAACAAATACTATCTTCTTCTTGAACACCTGTTGAACTCGTTAAGATGAGAAGCTATTCGATACGTTCTCGGGAATGATAACAAACTAAGAAGAAACCCCATTATACCTTCCCATGTTCCTTTCCTGGATACAAGTACATACAGAACATATCTCTTTGATCAACATCATCCATAGGAGGAGATTGTAGGAGAATCCCACCAGATATCTGACTCGAACAAACCTAAAACACGAAAGACGAACAAGTTTCAAAACATTTGAATGCAGATTCTTCTCAAGTATGACCAAATTGCTCTGAAACATACACTATACATGAAGCTAAAATCTTCTTTCGACCATGCAAGAACCTCAGATTCGTATATAAAGCTCAGTTTCCCGGGTTTTCTCATCGATTCCTGATTCCACCCATTATCAAAACAACATCACAAACTAGAACAACCACCAAAAACATCAAATACTCAACATGAAAACACAGACCTTTAAAGGATGACTCGTCGTCCTACACAAAACCTCAGCTGCCGAACCGACATTCACATTTAACGCTATCTTCTCCTTCTTCGACATCTTCTTTCCCGCAGGGATGACATACTCAGGAAAAGTAAATGGAACATCCAATGTGAGATTACCTTCTCTGTATGATAGTTTCTGAGACCACCTCATGGTAATAGACAAAGTGGTGCCCCCATCAATCTTGAAAAAGAACAAGAAAAAAGACCTCCATGAGTTCAAACAATAAGAATCAAAAGAACTTACAGACAAGATGAGTACTCAGAGGCTCCATTAATCACCTGTGGTATTGTAAGGGTATAAATATTAGAAGTCAAGATACCTCCCTCTACTCGTTCTGGCTTTTCTGCGACATTTTTAGGTATGTCTTCAAGTGTAATAAGTGAAGTGCGATATGATTTTCTAGGAGCATCCACCTCACAACCTAGAACTGAACCCTGTTAGCCAAATGATATAATTCCCTGAGGATTCAGTACCAGACAAGCTATGAAACAACCTTATCTTCTATGAAAAAACAAGAACAATCGAACCAATCGAACAAATTATATTTTAATCGAGCAAGTCCCTCTTAGAAATCACAACTCTCCACAATGGTATGATATTGTCCACTTTGAGCATAAGCTCTCAAGGCTTTACTTTGAGCTTCCTCCTCAACAATCCTCCTCTCGAACAAAGTACAACATAGAGCCTCCTCTGAGGTCTATGGAGTCCTCAAACAGCCTCCCATTAATCGAGACTCTGACTCTTTCTCTGGAGCCCTTGAACAAAGTACACCATTTGTTTGACACTTTAGTCACTTTTGATTACACATTCGAGGCTCACAATTCTTTGTTCGACATTTGAGGATTCTATTGACATGACTACGTTTAGGGCTTGGCTCTAATACTATGTTAGGAATCAAAACTCTCCACAATGGTATGATATTATCCACTTTGAGCATAAACTCTCTTGACTTTGCTATGGGCTTCCCCAAAAGGCCTCATACCAACATAGATGTATTCCTGGTATATATAAACTCATGATTATTCCCTAAATTAGTCAACGTGGACTCCCTCCCAACAATCCTCAACAAGTTGTATAGAGACTCAGTTCAGTTTTCGAGTTCATAATCATTTCCAGAGACAAAAACCCAGAGATTTACCTGTTCCCCCATTGGAATCGCAATCCGGCAATCACAGCTCCGACTACCCATAACGCAGTGAACCCTCCAAGATCCAGTGATCCGAATAATCGCTGTATCCAAATAGCAATCAACCTCGAGCTCAATCCCGTTCATCTGAAGCGGAATCAGCGCCGGTGGGTCGCAGCGGCCATGGACGTGGGGCTGATAGCTCGGAACATCGGGATTATCGACGATGGCAGGATTATCAATTACAGCATAAACCATGGGAGCCGTAGGAAGCAATGAACGGCCCATCCTATCCATCGTGGGGAGCGATCGCGGAGGCGCAACGGCGCGGTCTCTACCGAAGTACAGTCTTTTGGATAGCCGGAGGCCATCGTCGACGGCTTTGGCGAAATCTTCCGCCATTACAAGACAGAAACAAGAAGGAATTGAAAAAGCGGATCGATTCGACTCGTTTTCCTCTGTGGTTAATTGAAATTTCTAGCTCTGTGAATTGGGATTAACGGTGAAGGAATCGAGTTTTTTCCATCTCAGGAAGATTTCATGACAGTAACACAAAATTGTATCACTGTCATGAGATCGAGGCAACGCTGGAAACTTCTCTCTTTCTTTATCAAACTTTTATTTATACTCGACGATTGACTCAATGTGGCCTTTCATTCTGTCCTCATAATAAATATTAAAGATAGCATATCATATTAATTTATATCATCTCTTAGATTCTATTAAGAAAAAAAAGTTATTTTACGCCTATTCAAATTTATAATTATACTAATTAAATTTGTGAAGTTTCTTAGGTTGATCTATTTATACCATTTACAATCCTCCAACTCATTCATAGACGCTGACCACCTAATGTCAAGCCTTAGCCAAAACACATCTATGGGCAGTCCAAACGTCAATGCTCTAACCTCACGTGTTATTAGCTCATCCAAGCAAACGACCCAATGCCCTACTCACTCATGAACTTTATGCCTATTCAACTATTTAAACGTGTGACCCATGCTCAACATGGAGCCTACCAGCCATGCGGCTTGCCATAGTGTCAATCCAAGTCTCTCCTAACCTTAGCTTACCCCATATCAGCGCGTGTGAAGCTTGCTTCCAAAAAAGTCAACTAACCTTAACTTTGTGACTTTTCTTTAGCTACCAATAGTTTAAAGTGCTCAAATTGCATAAAAAATTCGTTCTAACTTTAATGTTTAAATTCCTATTAACTTTTGATTAATTTCATTGTAAGTTGATTATATGGATTTTAAGAGAATAATTAAAAAACACATATAAAAAAGGATGTGAGAGAATAATTATCTGTTGCCTTTTTTGTGGGACACAATAAATAAATAAATAAATAAATAAATATATATATATATTGTAACCTTAAATTATTCAAAGACATATTGTAATAAAATTAAAAGTTTACACGTTTCTAATTTTTTTAAAAAATTAAATAGATATGTATTTAAAAATTAGATGATTAAATTATTTTTTAAAAATATAAATAGGTACAATTGTAATGTCAAAATGTTTTTTTTTCCTGTCAAACTCATTGTTTATTTATTTATTTATTTTCTTAAATACATATTGTTAGGCCTCGTGCAGCGTGCATGAAAATTGCTGCTAAAAAATATTGTTTTAGGTTATTTTTTCAGGACTTTTCCTCGAGGCTTTAAAACGCATTTGGTGGGGATAGATTTTCACACGCTTTGTTTCCCTCTCCAATCGATACGAAACCTCTCCCTAGTAGACACATTTTTAAATTGTGAGGCTGACAACGAGCCAAAACGGACAATATTTGGTAGCGGTGTGTTTAAGCTGTTACATGTTATAACAACTCAAGTTCAATATTGTAGTCGTGTTGCGAAAATATTGTACGAACGACACTGAAAAATATAATATATTTTAATTTTAATTTTATTTTTTTTGTAAGAAAGAACAAATAAAACTATATATTCATTATTTTCTAACATACACATAGAGTCATAGACTGCCCAGAAATTCCAATGATCAAAGATTTAATCCAATTTTGCCTTTTCTTGTTCAAGGAGTCAGCCATTCAACTCGACTACAGTCATATTTTCGATTCATCCTTCTAGACAAATTCGACCACGTGATTCTTTCCCTATCTTTCCCTAATCCAATAAGAAAATGGGTCTCCACTTTCACTTGAAAGTATTGAAACCATTCATTCGCCGCCTCTTTTTCTGTCGCATCATATTCGGGTCAGTTCCTTCCCCTTCATTTTCCATGCCTTATCAATTCTGAAGCAGCCCATTAAACGAAACATTGAATTCCCCTTTTGAATCGTTTTGTTATTTGGGTTTTTCTTCTTCGATTTTGCAGATTTCACCGGTAACCATAATGGCTTGCGATCCGAACAATGGCGGTGAAATCGGTGCGGAAAATTCTCTCCAATCCATCTGTTACAAACGTGGATCCTTGCGGCTGCTCGATCAGGTAGTGTTCATTGGCTTTTTGTTCAGCACTTTCCTTCAAGCATGGAATTAGGACTCTTTAATTAACAGTGGTTGGTTTTGAACAGAGGAAGCTTCCTTTCGAAACTCGTTACCTGGACATCAAGGATTCAAAAGATGGATGGTAATTTCTTGCAATCTTTGTCTAATCTGTTCTTGTTCATAGTGTTTCTTCCTAACCCTTATGCTCTTTTGAACCCTTTTTGTTTTAAGATCATGTTCTTTTTGAACTTTGAAGATTTGTTCAATGCCATGAATATGAACTGCTAAACCTGAACTTCCATTAGCTGGGTGTTTTTGGGATCATGGGTTGAACTTCTAGTATATGGATTTATAAGAACTATATAACTGCAGGATTGAATGATGGTCTTGTAGATTCCTATAAGCATACGTGCACGTAAGCTCGTTTGAGCGCATCCTATTGTTAAGAAAAGGTTGAGCTCCTTGTATGTTTCTATGAGTGAGACATCTGATTGTTGAAACAAGCGTATCTAGTAAATTTTGTTGATGACTTTAGTTGTGAGATGAGTGGATTGTGAGATTCTACATTGATTGGAGAGGGAAACGAGTGCTATTGAGGACACTGGATTCTGAAAGGGGATGGATTGTGAGATTCCACATCGGTTGGAGAGGGGAACGAAGCATTCTTTATAAGGGTGTGAAAACCTCTCCCTAGCACATGCGCTTTAAAAACTGAGAGGAAGTCCAAAAGAGAAAGCCCAAAGAGGATAATATCTGCTAGCGGTGAGAGCTTGGGTAATTATAAATGGTATTAGAACCAGACATTAGGCAGTGTGTAGCGAGGATGCTGGGCCTTAAAGGGGGTGGATTGTGAGATCCCACATCAATTGGAGGGAGGAGCGAGTGTCATCGAGGACACTGGGCGCCGAGGGGGGTGGGTTGTGAGATCCCACATCGATCGGAAAGGGAAATGAGTGCCAGCCAGGACACTGGGCCTTGAAGGGGAGGGGTGAATTGTGAGATCCCACCTCGGTTAGAGAGGGGATCAAAGCATTCTTTACAAGGGTGTGGAAACCTCTCCCTAGCAAACGTATTTTACAAACCTTGAGAGAAAGCCCGAAAGGGAAAGTTCAGCAAACGTATTTTACAAACCTTGAGAGAAAGCCCGAAAGGGAAAGTTCAAAGAAGCAATATCTGTTAGCGGTAGACTTGGGCTGTTACATTAATAAAAGATTCATGATACTTCCTCAGTACTCTTCCAGAAATTACATCCTTTCTGTCTTCTAAACCAATGTCTTCAACGTCTATCATGATATTAATCGTCACAGCATAAAAATCTAACTTGTTGAATTCCAAGCATTTTTCAGCTTTGGTTGTCATCAGCATGTTTGGTGATATTCTAAAAAATCTGTATGTCAGGCATGCCATAAGGGATATGGTAGTACGCGGGGCGCCTGCCATAGCTATTGCAGCAGCCCTTGCTTTGGCAGCAGAACTGTACAACTTGGACGCTTTTAATGGGAGTCCCAAATATGCAGCTTTGTTCATTGCGGAGAAATTGGAGTACTTAGTCTCCAGGTTTTCTCGATTCATTATCAGTATTTTTTGCACGGATTTTTTACATGAAAGGCAATTTCAAATTGTTTTTGGCTATTCCTATTGGCTTTTGAACAGTAGCTTACATGTTTTTTCCGAATTTGTAGTCGGCCAACTGCAGTTAATCTTGGGGACGCTGCTATAAAACTTAAAGAAATTGTATCTCGGGCCGTCGCTATTTCTCCTGATGCCAAGAGTGTCTTCCAAGTATGAATTTGGGGATTCATTTGGCTGTTCAGTTTGAGTTGTTAATTGTTAGTTCTAAGCTTGGTTATGCTGAAATGTGAAGGATGCCTTATTTGTAAGCCTTTCTGACTATTTAAACTGGTCGAATAGGCATATATTGAGGCTGCTGAAGCAATGCTGGAGGACGACGTTGCTTCAAATAAAGCCATCGGGTCGTATGGAGCAACTTATATCCGTGATCAACAAAAATCATTGGCAAAACTTTCCATTCTAACGCATTGCAACACAGGCAGGCATAAATTCTAGCTCCTTCACACTCTTTTTATCGTTCTCCTTTTAACGCTTAATGCACCCTTGCTATGAAATTCCTCCGGACTAGCTATTGCTGATAGTTTTCACGTTTCAGTCTAGCAACGGCTGGATATGGTACTGCCCTGGGTGTAATCCGTGCTCTTCACTCCGCTGATGTGTTAGAAAGGGCATACTGTACCGAAACACGACCCTTCAATCAAGTGAGTGTCTAGTTTGGTGGTATTTGTATTAACTAGATGTTTTCTTTTCAAACTTATTATGGCCATTTCCTTGATTTGGATAACTTCGATCATTTCTCAATGTGAGATTATACATTGTTTGGAGAGGGAAACGAAACATTCCTTATAAGGGTGTGGAAACCTCTCCCAGTAGACGCATTTTAAAATCTCGCTGACGATGATACATAACGGGCCAAAGCGGACAATAGTTGCTAGTGGTGGGTTTGGGCTATTACAAATAGTATTAGAGCCAGACACCAGATGGTGTGTTAGGGAGAACGTTGAGCCCCCAAGGGGGTGGATTGTGATATCTCATATCGGTTGGAGAGGGGAACGAAACATTTCTTATAAGAGTGTGGAAACCTCTCCCTAGCTGACGCGTTTTAGAACCATGAGGCTGACAACAATACGTAACGAGCCAAAACGGACTATGTTTGCTAGCGGTGGACTTGGGCCGTTCCGTTCGACCATCTCTATTTTGGATTTGTGGACTATTGTGGATATGCCTTTTTAAGCATACTATTTATGCCTTAACTTTTGCCTATTATTGTAGGGATCTCGACTCACGGCCTATGAGTTGGTCCATGAAAAGATACCTTCTACCCTGATAGCAGATTCGGCTGCTGCCGCCTTGATGAAATCTGGAAGGGTGAATGCTGTTGTAGTTGGGGCCGATCGCGTAGCCGCGAACGGTATTTATGCGTTCCTTCATTTATGTACGTGTCCCAGCATCTGTTTGTCGAGGAAGAGTGTCTGAAAGTTCTATTCAATGAATTGCAGGTGACACTGCTAATAAGATTGGAACCTATAGCCTTGCATTGTGTGCAATGCACCACAACATTCCATTCTTTGTGGCTGCACCATTGACTTCCATAGACTTGTCCCTTTCATCTGGCGAAGAAATCGTTATCGAGGAAAGGTCTCCCAAAGAGTTGTTGAATACCCGTGGAGGGCTTGGCGAGCAAGTCGCTGCTTCTGGCATCGATGTCTGGAACCCCGCTTTTGATGTTACTCCTGCTCGTCTGATCTCGGGAATCATTACAGAAAAGGTCATTTTTTCAACCAGTTTCCTGTTTAGAAAACTTGAAATCATCCAACTTTGGTTGACATGTTTTATTGTTGCAGGGAGTCATCACGAAGGTGGGTTCTGAAGATTTCAACATAAAGGAGTTTGTTCAAAAGATTGCAGCAGGCACTCTTGCGCAGGTACACTAGAATGTTCTTGATGAAATAAATGTTCTTGTTCATCAGAATCAATAGATACAAGAACGCCATAGATCAAATGTCTGGCTATTAATGGCTCTCTTTCTGAAGTTCTAATAACAGAGCATATATACATATATCACTTGCTTGATACTCCGGCTTGGTTTCTAGTTTTCTTGTTTTTTTACATAATTGAAGAGAACTTTTGGAGTCAATATGCAATTCTCACTCGAGTTCTTCTTCTTCTTTGTACAAAACGTGCATTTTAAAACTGGGAAACTGATGAATCATGTTCTAATTGGTAAAATCACTTAAGAAATTAGTGATGAATCCATCAACAAAATTGTATAGCTTTGCTAATTTTGGTGTAAGATCCCAAAACCACTGTTAGAAGATATTGTCCGCTTTGACCTGTTACGTATCGTCGTCAGCCTCACAGTTTTAAAACGTGTCTATTAGGGAGAGGTTTCCACACTCTTATAAGGAATGTTTTGTTCCCCTCTCCAACTAATGTGAGATCTAACAATCCACCTTCCTTGGAGGCTCAACGTTCTCATTGGCACATCTCTCAGTGTCTAGTTCTAATAACATTGTAACTACCCAAGCCCACCACTAGTAGATATTATCCGTTTTGGCTCATTATGTATCGTCGTCACTTTCACGGTTTTAGAACGTGTCTACTAGGGAGAGGTTTCCACACCCTTAGAAGGAATGTTTTGTTCCCCTCTCCAATTGATGTGGGATCTAACAATCCACCTCCCTTGGAGGCTTTGCGTTCTCGTTGGCACATCTCTCGGTGTCTGGCGTTGATACCATTTGTAACTACTGAAGCCCACCACCACGAGTAGATATTGTCTGCTTTGACTCATTACGTATCATTATCAGTTTCGCGGTTTTAAAACGTGTCTATTAGGGAGAGGTTTCCACACCTTTATAAGGAATGTTCTGTTCCCCTCCAACTGATGTGGTATCTAACAATCCACGTCCTTTGGAGGCTCAGCGTTCTCGTTGGCACATCTCTCGGTGTCTAGCTTTGATACCATTTGTAACTACTCAAGCCCACCACTAGTAGATATTGTCCGTTTTGGCTCATTACACGTATCATTGTCAGTTCCATTCTAAAACGCGTCTACTAGAGAGAGGTTTCCACATCCTTACGAGGAATGCTTCTTCTCTTCTCCAACCGATGTGGGATCTCACAATAGACGCGGTTTAAAACTTTGAGGGGAACTCCGAAAGGGAACGCCCAAAGAAGAGGATAGTATCTGCAAGCGGTAAGCTTGGGTTTGTCAGAAACTAGCAATAACACTGTAGAAGAATGATAACTCGTTTTAGCAAATAGGATCAATGATTGAGTTGAACTATACTTGTTAGTCAAAGTAGGTTTTGATTGATATTGCTAGTTTCATTCTGATGATCAGTTTCGATACATGTAAGAACTCATCCAAAACAACCCGATTACACTCTGCCCATCTACCAAGGTACAAGAGAATCATCACCCGACCATAGTTCCTCTCCCAATATCTCAGGTCATTCAAACACTTCCCATGTTTTTCTTTCCTCTTCCTTTCCTTTTGCTGTGTAATCTTCAACGAAGGGACAGGAGAAGAAAGATCAGTCATGCTTAGCCTACAATGAAAAAGTGAAAATATCTTTAGTCCTGATCATAAAAACCAAACAAAGGGCCAAAACAGAACAAAACTGTTTGTGGTGCAGAGCAAGGAAGCTTTTAGAAAAGAAAAAACCAGACCGCCATGCACATCCATTTTGTAACCTTCCATCGATTCCAACACCAAAGAAGATTCCCTTTTTAAAAAAACATGGGAAGATACGACATGTGGCCCCCGACCATCGAGGAAGTCGACAGACACAGACGACAGCAGCTCCCAATCGGACGCTATGGCTCTGTTTTTGTTGCGTGTCGCATCACAAGATGATAGCATGGCTTTGCACATGGCAATATGGCTCTCTGTTTCTTTGAAATCCCATGTCGTTTTCTAATACCCAAATGAAAAAAAAAACTTCATTTTTCTTCATTATCAGCCCATAATCGGATTTGAAAGACAGAACCAAACAGTTTTTGATGATAATAATGTAACAATCTTGTATCTAAAAACGTTCCTGAATCCAAACATTGTTGGGACTCACGAGCTTAGAAACAGAGTCTTATCTGATCTGAATCAGTTCAGAAGAAGAACAAGAGGAAAGCCCCTGTTTTAACAGATGGGGTTTCTTTTTTTATGTTGTTTTTTTAAATACCTTAAAATCTCCGAGTTTTTTAGTCTCGAAAAATATAATTACCCATTATTTTGACTGCTTATTATAGCAATGCATTTATTACAAATGGGAAAGCGGCAACGCTTCAATTGTCAATAAATGATAAATCTTTATTTTGGTTGTCCTCTGGTTTTCTCTTCCTTTTCCAAAACAGAACACAGGAAGCAGATAAGACTTCGTTGTCATGTTACTGGCGATGGCGTTACCAAACTCCAACTCTCAGGCGGCGGCGGCGGCGGCGGCGGCGGAGGTCGAATGTGTGAAATGCTATTCCTGTGGATTTACAGAGGATTGCACCCCTGCTTACATCTCGCGAGTTCTTGACCGCTTCCATGGCCGGTGGATCTGTGGGCTCTGCATCGAGGCGGTGAAAGACGAAGTTGTGAGATCAGGAACGCTTATTTCCACCGAAGAAGCGTTAGCCCAACACGCGAGTTTCTGTCGGGAGTTCAGATCGTCCAACCCTCTGGATGAAACAGAGCACCCCATCTCCGCCATGGGGCGGGTGCTACGACGGAGCTTGGATTCTCCGAGAGTTCTCAGGTCAAATTCCAGTAGCGCAATCAAACTGGAACCGATCGTCGTCATCGGCGATTCAGCTAGACTCCAACGATCCGGTAGTTGCTTCCCTTCCTTGTCTAGCTAAATCAAAAACAGAGTATTTTCAAGCGACTAACTTGCTTTAGTGGGTGGGTTCAATTAGAGTTCTCCGACGATTTTAAAGCCATTTAACGAAATGGGTTTGAAAATTTGAGCGAAAACTGACCATTTTCTAGCGTTCTTGTTCGTCAAGTTCGTCATTATTGTAATAATGTAAATGGGAAATTGTGATAGAACAGAGCATTTATGTTTGCTTGAAAGTTGAAAGTGAAATAAATCGAAGTGTAGATTGAAAATTTAATGTAAATATTGGGAAGATTTGAAGAATATTTGCAATGGCGGTCGTCTGAGCTCTGTGCTGTTACCATTGTCTGAGCTACAAAGTTCTGTTACCATAGTCTCTACGAACTTTCTGTTCTATGTTTTGTCTCAATTTTAAGTAGTCTCGATAACAAAGTGGCCTTCGATACTTCGGTAAGTAAGCCTATTTCATAGAGAGCTTACCCCTTCACTCTTCATAGTAGTGACGTCTTCGTAGAAAAAAAAATTAAGAAGACAAACGCTATAACACTATTTCTGTTCGAATATATCGGGTAATCTTATTTAGATCCCAAATTATGATCGGTTCAATTTGTCGATTTTATTCATATCATATAAAAATGGTAGCTTACAAAATGTTTATTCCTTTTATAGTCGATTCATATTTTTAGATGCTCAGTTCATATTTTATTATAAATAAAAAAGTTTTGTTAGACATAAAATTTAATTTAATTTTAATATAATAATTAATTAAAAAATTTCAAAATTGATGACCTAAATTTCTGATTCACAAAAAAAAAATCATGCAAAATGATATTATATTAACTAATCTTTCAAATTGAAATTTTTTATATTAAAAAAAATGAAATTATATTTTAAAAAAAAAAAAGAAAAAAAAAAAAGAAAAAAAAGGAAGCACCTTGGAATGCTAAGCGAAGGGTATAAGTAATTTTCGTATGAAGCATCGTTTCATCGGGTCGGACAAGTTCAGGTTGGGGCGTCGTCCTCCGCCGTGTGTGTCGTCTCCGCCCCACCGCCAATCTTCCGCTCCAGCCTGCATGTCGTCTTCGCCATCGAACTGAATCACCGGTAACTTCCTCCACTTTCTCAATTTCTCTCCATTCTAATCCAACAATTTTCTGGTCATTCACGAGGTTTTCTCCTCTTTTTTCTTTTGCCCCTTTCTCATTTACTCTGCTAGCTCGAACTTCATCCCTGTATGTCCCTATGCTTGGATTCCATTTTGTTTTCCGATTGCTTTGCTGAAAGTATCGTTTGGATTTCGTCATCACCCACTAGGGTTTTGAATCTTTTGAAGTTTTGATGCCCATTTCTGTTTCCCTGTGTTTATTGTTATTTTTTGTTCCAGTTTTCTGTTATTGACGACCAATCGGAAGCATGTACTGGCTTTGTTGATTAATTGATCACGAGCGGAGGATTATGACTAGACCGCATGCGATTTCTAGAGCAAGAAGCTTTCGATCTCGAGGAATTTTCAATGGAATTTGCTCCATTGTGTTGCTTTGTTTGTTCCTTGATCAGGGGAAGTTCTTGAGAAATTTGCGTTCGATTCCTCAACCTAAATGGAGTTTAGGTGATAGACAGGTTGGGGTGATTCATAGGAGAATCGCTGAAGTCTCTGGTTCTTCTTTGAACAATACCATTGATGTTGATGTATCTCCTAATAATAATAATAAGTCTGCAAGTCTCCCCCTATCATGTCTTGGATTAACCGAACATAGAGATTATCCGAGCCGATGTGAGTACTTGATTGCCCATCCCGATTGCAATTCAGGTGGATTTTTCAATTACATCACGTTCTTCTACTGTGACTGTGAAGGTTTTAGTCTTCTGGGTTATGTGGCTTTGGTATTTTGGCTTGCTGCGTTGTTCTATCTGTTGGGTAATACTGCTGCTGATTATTTTTGTTGTTCCTTGGAGAACCTCTCGAATCTCTTGAATTTGCCAGCGACCGTGGCTGGAGTTTCGCTGCTTCCTCTTGGTAATGGTGCTCCTGATGTCTTTGCCAGCATTGCTGCTTTTATGGGAAAGGATGCTGGTGAAGTTGGTCTTAACAGTGTCTTGGGTGGAGCTATCTTCGTAACATGTATTGTTGTTGGTGCTGTTTCTCTTTGTGTTGCTGAGAGGGACGTCAGGATCGATAGGAAATGTTTTATCAGAGACATTTGTTTCTTCATGTTTGTCATTGCCTCACTTGCTACAATTTTGGCGTTCGGTAGGGTCAATGTCATCAGTGCAATTGCGTTTGTTTCAATTTATTTGGTCTATGCATTTGTAGTTGCCGCACATGAGATTTTGGAAAAGGACTCAGTAAAAATGTCCCTGAACTCTGTAACACCTTTACTTCCTGTAACTGGAAGCATTTTCTCTGTTGGAAGTGAAGAAGATGAATCGGTCTATACGACTCTTCTTGAGTTCAATTCTGATGGTGATGTACCACATCTCCAAAATAAACTGCCACAATGGATGTGGTCTTCAAATGTTGCAATCTATTCAAATCAGACAATGAAGGGCAGTGTTGATAGTCCAAAAGCTTTGTGGGGTTGGAATGATGAGGATACAGCGAATGACTCCTCGTTTTTCTCTTTCTCCAAATTGTTTTCACTTCTTGAACTTCCATTGACACTTCCAAGACGTTTGACCATTCCCATTGTGGAGGAGGAACGATGGTCAAAAGTTTATGCTGTTACCAGTGCTACGCTAGCACCCGTTCTTCTGGCATGTTTATGGAACACCCAAGATGATCTTGGACCTCTGAGTGGAAAATTTGCGTACTTTTTGGGGGTTTCCCTTGGTGGTGTGCTTGGCGTCCTTGCATATTTGTATACAAGCCCTGATCAGCCACCTCACCAGGCTTTATTTCCATGGGTCTTTGGGGGATTTTTTATGAGCATTGCCTGGTTTTACATTGTTGCAAATGAGCTAGTAGCTTTGTTGATGACATTAGGTTTAATTTTTGGAGTCAACCCATCAATTCTTGGATTAACAGTGTTGGCCTGGGGGAACTCAATGGGTGATTTGATGTCTAATGTAGCACTGGCAATGAATGGTGGAGATAGTGTACAGATTGCTATGTCTGGGTGCTATGCTGGTCCTATGTTCAATACTCTTGTGGGGCTGGGTATCTCCATGCTTCTTGGAGCCATGTCCCATCGACCTGCACCTTACATGCTTCCTAGAGATAGTAGCTTGTTTTATACATTGAGTTTTTTAATGTCAGGACTTATTTGGTCACTTGTTGTGTTACCTAGGAATGGTATGCGCCCAAACAAAAATCTAGGAGTTGGTTTGATTGTTATCTATTTCTCGTTTCTCATCCTCAGAGTGAGCACATCTATGGTGGAGCACTAATGCTGGCAATAAATATTTGTTTGAGCTAATCATAGGCGTCTCAACTATAAGCAGGCCAGTGTAACATACATTTTGATTGAACGGTACCCAAAGGTCATGGGACTCGAAAAAGTTATTATAGATGCTGTTGTAGGAGATTATGATGCCTTGACTTTTATTGCATCATCTGCCTGTTAATATCATGATTTGTATATCATAGCATTGTTAAGTGAAATGAAACTAAAAGATTATTATCACATGTATATGTTATTCATTTTAAACTCTCTTTTCTTTTCTGAGGGTTGTATTGAATATGATTTTTGAGCTGGGAGATTATGGTAGGACACTCTCATTTAGGATCAAAAGTGCTGCTCAATCAAACCATTTTTAGTTTTTTAGCTCGTAAAATCTGTTTGGATTCAGTTTATGAAGGGCTCATATTCTCTGCAAATATTTTCCAGAATTTTCTTTGAGATGTTCCCCCTGCGAATGCATTCATGATTGGACAGATGGGAATGTTGAAGAAATTAATCGGTTACATATTTATATTTTTTATTTACAAGTATCAACCTTACGGGCTCATTTTGCTTTATATTCCATGTACATCCAAGTAATCTACAGTTTGTTTACATATTGAATGGGAAAGCTTGTTTCTTGTTTTCTTCCCTCAATCCTTGTAGTTGTTGTGATTTGAAGATCAAGTGTTCTTGATACGTATAGAAGGAAGCATTCAGAAACTTATCTTTAGAGGGAACACTGAAGTGCGAATCTGCAATTTGTTCTCTGATTTTCATCTGCTCGTTACATGTAACATAGACTGTATGTGTTTTATCTTTGATGGACAACAATGCTAAAATGCCGACGTGCAAGCGCCTGATTCTTTAATTCTATTGTTTCTGTTATTGAATATTCTGCTACAGTTGCCTTTATCTTTTCCCACAGTTATAATGACTTCCAGCAGAAGGGCCTGCTTGATCTACTCTTTATGGTAGCAAGCATCCTAATGCAAGGCATATGGAAGATTAAAGGCACTAGAGAAGCTAAAAGTTTAATTACATTTACACGGACAACTACAAAAGTTAGAAGAATACATTGCAGTTAACAAAAAATGCAGACCCAGTTCATGGAGACTTGCGTGAAATGGAGTGCTGCCACAAATCTCCAATTTAATCACAACAGAAACTTTGAGCTGCATTCCTTACAGGGAAGAGGACAAGCAATTACCATCCTCCCCTCTTGATTGTCGTCCCTTTTATGAATTCAGCAGCTGGTTGATTCGCCATAGATGTTGTCGAGAATGGCAATGACTCCAACAACAAAAGCCTGATCAATTCCAGGTTTTATTGACACATAGTAGAGATCCTTGCTCAACAGGACTCCAGCCTTTTTATTCTTTCCAATCTGCAGTTATTTAAAACAAGTAAGAATATACCGCTTCATGGGAGGAATAGGACCAAGATTAAGTATAACTACTCTCTTCGATTATATCCAGATGGTGTTGCTAGCTCGTTTTGTAATTATGATCTTGGATTGATTTTGCTGGATTAGAGCCTATTTCTGTAGTTAGTTATTAGATTTCTTTCTGCTGTTGGGCTTGTTATTTGTTTGCCTTTGTTTTTTCTTTTTTCACAATAAAAGCTCGGTTTTTTTCAAATCAATATCTATATATAGTCGGTATTAGACAGTATCAAGCCAGGTGAGGTGCGGGCAGGGAAGGCTCGTTTGGTAGATAGCAAGTAGGTAATCCTAAGAGAGATTCAATCGCACCTGAGCTACTAAATTGCCTTGAGAATCAATGATGCTGCTTTCTTTGCCAGGGAAGTATCCACTGATCTCAAAGTCCCAATCTTTCTTGCCGAGGTTTGGTTTTGTTGTGATTCTAATTCCAGTATCTTTGTCCACAGGAAGACATGACTTGGGCTTTCTCAAGCTGAAAACCAGCTTTTTGGATCCTTGGAAGTCGTATCGGTAAGCATTCCATATCTTATTAAAGCTCAGAGCCTCAAAAATCCCTCCCTGAAACATAAAACTGTGCTGAATAATCCCAAATCGACCATTTTTATGCAGGAAAAGTAGAAAATACTTGTTCAGGAAACATGTAGAACACTTAGTTATTACCTTCCCACGGATCAAAAGCAAAGCATTCCTCCTCTCATCTCTTAGAATCAGCTCCTCTGCTTTTCCCAGAATCCCACACCCATCAACACTGAAAACAACTTTCTGATCACAATTTGTCACCACGAAACCTCCTCCGTTAATGACATGTGGTCTCTTCCTAACAACGTACACAACCTCAGTAGATGAACAATATAGTTTGCTAACCAATGGAACCATCTTTCTGATTGTAGTTAAGCTATGTTTCTTTGTTGGTATTTCTGCACTCTTTTATGAAGTTCTAAACAGATTCGAAGGTAAATGATTGATTATTGCTAAGAAGGTTTGAAGAAGGTGAGTATCAATGGCTTGAAGTCAAGGTTGCTTGTTATAGAACACAACGAATGGTTCACGCACTGTTAGTTTTAGCCAATAGAAACAGAGAGAGGGCTCTGGGAATTATTCTATATGCACTTTGGCTAGATGCTTTAGTGCTTGTTGCCCAAGAAAAGCCATAAAGAAAGATTCTTTGTAGTACATATCTTGTGGAAACAAGCAATAGTTTTTCAGAAGTTTGTGTTTAGAATCCTCAAAAAGCCATCAATTTTGACAATCTGTGAGTTTAAGTTCAAAATCAGCTTTAGCGAGGAGCTTTATTGGAGAAAGATCCCTTTTGATGTAATTTTAGAACGGTCAAAACACGTTCGTCGTGATCAAAATAACTAAAAACGGCCAAACAAAGGTGATTTTGGTCATTCTAAAATCACTTTCAAAGATGGTTGGAATAAAGTAATCTAACGGAAGTACTTCTAACGCATCTTCCTAACTTGAGAAAACTTCGACTGTAAAGAGAGTTTCGTTTCTAACAACCTTGTCCTAATTGAAAACTATCTCAAATGCATATGGAATATGATAACTTCTTTCAATTTTGTCTTTGATTTTGTGTCAAGAGGAACCTTTTGAACTATTTTGAGTAGAAATCAATCCATTGAAATGATAACATTGACATGCTATCTCTTGAGGTCGGTGTTCAGATGTTCATACTTCACATTTGTTTTATTTAGAAATTGTCGAGATATTTGTATTTCTAGGTTAAAATATTAGTTTGATCTTTGTATTAGAACTGGCACTATTTCTGCCATTTTACTTTGAAATGTTCCATTTTAACAAATTTTAAAATTAGTCAGTTATTGTTGGCAGAGTTGTCAGTTTTTGTCTATTATGTATTGTTGTCAGCTTTACAATTTTAAAATGTATATGTTAGAGAGATTTTCATGCATCTATAAAGAATGCTTTGTTCTTACAATGTATTTTTCTATTTCTTTTTTAAGTTAAATAATATTGTTGAAAAATTGAAAATTTATGAATATGTTTTTTTTTTTTTAAGAGGAAACCTAAAATTAGGGTTTTATTAATTTATTGGAAGATTGAAAATAATTAGTTGGAAAAAATAATTTGAAGTGTCAAAATTCTACTGGAATTATGGTTTTCAAGAACCAGAAATCCATCGGTACTTCCATGGGAATATCAAGTTCATATGCCGGAGTAACAATAGATTTCGATCTTCATCCCGAAACCGCCATTTTCGAATTTCAAACACATAAGCCCCGTGGCAGAGAATGTAGAAGTTAGATAAGAATCACGAGTACCCATAATGGGTCCTACTCTGCTCCTCCAGGCGCCGCCGAGCTGCTGCAGTGTCGATTGTTCTCGAAACTGGTGGCTGTGGCCGAACATTGGCAGAAATCACCGGCGAGCTACAGAGTCCATCAGAAATTCAGAATTCGGAGCTTCAGCGATAGCGTAAAGGGCATTGAATTTGACATCGAGCTTCGAATCTGCACTGTTTCTTCAATCGGATACGTCACTGCCCCACTTCCTTTTTGTCTTCTTCATCTGTTTGCAATCCGTTCGACGATCCAAATATAAGAGTAGACTAGACCCCCTCCGTCGCCTTCAGTTCCCAGATTTCCAGAGGCCCATATCGCTCTCTCCTGTTCTGTTCATGTGATTGTCCAAGAACTAATAATGGGCCAGATATTGGCTGCTTTTCATCACTATTTGATTTGATATGAGGCCCGGGTACCCCCTCAGTCTTAAACCCGTGGTCACGCTCACACGCACACCAACTGTTTGATGAAATGTCAGGTAGTTTTCTTTTCCCCATTTGTTCAACTGGCTTGCCTTGGAGCTTTTATTTTTCAATGTATATGATTCAGTGTTTACATTACATTAATCTGTAGTTTCCTCTTTGTCTAGCTCGAGATGCTGATTCGTCATATGATCTATGCACCCTTTCCTAGGCATCTCTCCTCCACGTGCGTTCTGAGCTCTCTACCTACTTCCCATTTTTCTTCTTTGCATTGAACACCCAAAACAGCTTAAACAGAGACAGAAACTTACTTAATTATGCTCATTTCTTCATACTCCATTAAGGCTAAAGAATGAATTAACTCCAAAATCTTACTTGAAGGAAACCCAGATGCCTCAACTTTGATAACCAGTCTTATACAGACTTAGGGACGCTAGGCACAGGCTTTTCTCACAGCCGTCTTTACATTATTAATGGAAAGCTGAGTTCTTGAAAAGAAATATTTAAACTCCTCACAGTCTCTCTCATAAAAGAATGGTACTGCCTCGAGTCGAGAAAAGGCTCGTTTTTTCACTCAAAGCCTGTGACATGACAATAATGACTCTCTTTCTGGCCTCATTATCACTTGCATCATTAAAATCC
This sequence comes from Cucurbita maxima, assembly GCF_002738345.1. Classification (NCBI taxonomy): domain Eukaryota; kingdom Viridiplantae; phylum Streptophyta; class Magnoliopsida; order Cucurbitales; family Cucurbitaceae; genus Cucurbita; species Cucurbita maxima. The sequence continues at coordinate 3,653,942 of NW_019272018.1, forward strand.
CTGCAACCCACAACTTGATTCATACATTTATGTGCTGCAGTTTACTTGCAGAGCGGCTTTCTTTTGTGGGCTGTAATTATCTTTGTCAGCCTTTCGTATTACTGTTCTGTCACTACCCATGTAAGACCATTCATACCCAACATTAACTGTTGCTTTAGTTCGTCATTTGCTTTTGCAGTTACTCTTTTCTTCGCTCTCTGCTTCTTCCCTGCATACTTATATTTCTGCTGTTATAGACTTTCTGTGTTGTTTTCTTTCTCATCTGTGCTCTGACCTTTGGTGATTCACGACTGGGTTTCTATCAGTGTCGGGTGCCCTGAGAAGTGACTCGAGCAATGGCTGCTCGGTCTGTTTACTCTTCATCAGTGCCTTCGCTGCCACCACCTTGTCCAAAGTCTCCACCTGAGTACCCGGATTTGTATGGGAAGCGTCGGGAAATAGCCAAAATTCATATGCTTGAAAGAGAAATTGGTATTCTTGAGGTTTGTTCGAATTTGAATTGATTGTTACTATCTTCATATTCTGAAACTTATAGTTCAATTGCAAGCATTTCTCTTTTTTGTCATTAGCTTTGCTAAGTAGGCACGGAATTTTTCAGTTCTACATGCAGATCTGTTTGCTTGATTTTAGGAGCTAGTTTCTCATTGCAGTTCTAAAACAGATTCGATAAGCTTAGAACTTCCATTTCGTGGCATGAAATTTCTCCCAGACCTTCATGGAAAAGCACCACCTGGGAAGTCTCTTGGATAGGAAAATCCAAGAAAAAATTTTGGCTTCTAAATTTCTTGGGCTGCCTTTTCCCCAAAGCCAGGGGAATGAAAAACACAAGAATTCAATCTCTATCCCTCTAAAATCCATGGAATTTGAAAATTAATGGACTCGTTGTCTTCTCCTTTCTGTTTACCAGATAAAAGCATATACTAATTATCTCCTCCTGTCGTGGGATCGTTTAGCTGGACAAATGCCAAATGTTACACGAAAAATTGAAATTAAATACAATGATCACACATGTCGTGAGGCACAATACCCGGTTTCAAATTAGCCATGATTGCTTTATTATTAGCTCAATGCGTCGTTACATTTTTCTAGTTTTCTTGAAACAGGACGAACTAAAATCTGTTGAAAGTCTTCAATCCGTCTCTATTTGCTGCAAAGAGTATGTTTCTTCTTAATAAATTCCATCATCTTTTAATTTATTGAAGTTCTGATGTCTTTCTTCCGTTAATTGAACCCATCCAATCGGGAGATTGATCCATCCAGTCTTTTGCAGGATTAGCGACTTTGTTACGGTCAACTCAGATCCATTGACGCCTACGTAAGAGTTCCTTTCTAATTAAACTAATCTGCATAATTTTAAGGTTGCATTAGTTATGAACAATGCCCATTTTTTTTTCAAGCAGATGTAGGACAAAACATAAGCGATGCCGCTTCTGGAAGTGGTTATGGTTAGAACTTTCAACATACGAAATCTGATTTTAGCTCATCACTGATTACGTTTTTTTGTATAACATTTGTTACGATTGTATGCAGCGGATTTCCTTGCTTTAATTTGTCATGGCTGTGCTGCTGCTCTTGCACTGGATGCTCTGTCTCCCTTGAGGTGCCTAGCTGCTGTGTTTGCAAACCATGCAACTTCCCATCCTGTTCAAACTGCTGTAATAAGCCGAAGTGTAGTTTCTTCTCCTGTCCCTCTTCATTTTGTTGTAGAAACATCTCGTGCCGTAGACGGTGTTGCATTTTGTCATTACCTTCGATCTCATGCTCCGATGGCTGCCGCTGCTGCGAATGCAAATGCAGCTGTAAGTGCTCTTTTCCAAAATGTTCACAGGTACCTTCTTGTCGCTTCTGTACAAAATCCTGTTGTGACCCCTGCTCTTTATGTTGTTGGTTTTGACCCCTGCTCGCTTCTGATATAATCAATGTACATTATTATGAATATATTCTACTTTTTATTGATTTTGTCCATATTTATTAGTGGGAATACGATTGGTATGCCTTTTAAATTATTTAAGACAATATTTTGAGTTGTTTAATCAGGGTCCTACTGCTGGATTATTGATGGGTATCATTAGAACTGATTGGCCACAATTTGTCTATATGGTTATAGAGTTGTCTTATCACTTGTTACTCTTTTGTGAAAACATCCTCCTGTTTGTTAAGTCCCTGAACTAATCGTACTACTGGAGGCCTTTGTATAATATGAATCGATTAGCCTGGTCCCATATGCTTCTTGCATCAACGGTTGAGATACCATGCTCATGATCTTTATCTAATATTTAGTACTCCCCCACTGATCGGTACATGATTGTTCTTATGCTACTTAGCTTGTGAGTTGAATACGGATAGGCAGCATTGGACTGTTTTTGAATTTGACATATGAATTGGGCAAGGTCTCTGTTCGTCACTGTTGTTTTGTCTAGTTTTACAGTTTTGCTAGTAAATATTATTCGTTTTAGCTCGTTACGTATTGCTAGGAAACAAAATATCTGTTAGCAATGAGCTTAGACTTTTACAAGCTGTTACAAATGGTATCAAAGCCAAACATCTGGTGGTGTGCCAATGAGAACGCTGGCTCTCAAGGGGGCTGGATTGTTAGATACCCACATCGATTAGAGAGGGAAACGGAGCATTCTTTATAAGGATATGGAAACTCTTCTTAGTAGACGCTTACACAATAGGCCAAAGCAGATAATATCTGTTAGTAGCCTTAGTTTGTTATACAAAAATAGAAATATCTAGAGAGATTTGGGAGTTATTTAAGATATAACTAGGAAATAGTAAAGTGAAGTAAACAAAGTATGTGTTATGGCATTACATTTGGTTCAACTCTCCCCGGGACTTCCCAACTTCGTAAACTGACACAACTTTTCAGACTCTTCTTCTACTGTCTATTGGCAAATCAGACACTGAATTTTCCTATGCTTGATGATGATGATCATCGTTCTCTTGTTGATCATCAACTTCTTGCTGGCGGAATGGAAAAGCCAGTATCAAATGGAAAACGCCCTATACGAAAACAACAATCACAACCTTGTCCAGGTGAATGCCACTGGGCTCCTAACTTCGTGTAGATCATTGCTCCACACAATCGATCCAAACCCATATCTCGCGGTTAGAGCAGCATCCCCGCTCGTCATAAATGTGACAGTGTACATTTTCTTCTCACCAACTTTGGTGAAAACAAGCTTTGACGGTTTCACCATCACCTCCACAGCCAACGGTGCAGTAGTAGCCACTTCATAAACCGACCCTGCAGCCCCAACATTCGTGACTTCACGAGTGTATTGAACCACCCTCTTTCCCCCGAACACAACTGAAAATGTAGGGTAGTTAAGTTGTCCTGGGTCTGCAAACTTTCGGGAGCACGTTACATTCGATTGCTTCACAATTGCCCGAACATGATCAATCCCGTAGTCTAAGGAGCACAGGAAGGCAAGGTAGTCATCGATCGAGATATCGTATAGAAGACCTGGGGAGAGGGCTTTGTGAGGATCAACGTGGCCAGCTCCATGGCCCCATGGATTGGAAAACGCCCCTCCGGCAGCATCCCGGAGAGATGAGTTGGTGTTGTCCAGCGTGTATGCAGTGGTCATTAACGCAGATTTGATAGCACTTGGACTCCATTTCGGATGAGCTGCCTTCATCAATGCCGCCAGCCCGCTTATATGTGGGCAAGACATTGATGTTCCTAAATAGCAGAAGATTTATCAGCTAAAGAGCGAAAGGGTAAGCCTAAGCAAGAGCCATTTAGGACATACCTGACATAATATTGAACTGTGTTTTTCTCTTGTCGCTGTCCAATCCGGTAGGTCCAATGGACTCAGACCAGGCAGCCAAGATGTTAACGCCAGGCCCAATAACGTCCGGCTTTAGGATTTGGGGCGTTACCAAGTTGGGTCCTCGGGAACTGAAGGCCGCCACCACTGGAGATGGGCGCACGTTCATAACTGTCCCACCAAAGCTTAGCAGCGCCGTCGGCTTCGAAACTGACCGCACATAATGCCGGATCATGTCGCCGGTTATTCTCCCCACTGCCACGGCCGGCAGCAAGTGGCTGTCAGCCACCAATTTCTCTCCATTAGCCGCTGTGTTTGCTAGGATCATCCCAAATCCACCGGCATCTCGCACCACTCCTCCCTTCTCTGCTCTGGCGTTGATTCCCCTGTCGCAGACCACCACTTTCCCTTTGACCAATTCCGGGTCAAGAGAACCGGGCAAACACATGTTGCTGGAGGTGTTGCTTCCTTCATTGTACACCAAACCCACCGGCTTGTTCATTCCTTGGCCACTGTAGAGCGACACTCCAGTGAACCGCTTGCCATTTCCGAGTTGGACATAAGCTGGAAAATCCCGGTCCAGAGTTCCAGCTCCGACCGTCATGATCCAAGGTGCCACATTAACCAGAGAAGCCAAGTTTGGCCCACTGTTCCCTGCTGAGCACGAAACAAAAACCCCATTCTCCATGGCTGCAAATGCTCCTATTGCAATTGTATCCTGGTAATAAGGTGCAGAGCCACCGCCCAAAGAGAGTGAGAGTACATCGACACCGTCCGATAATGCCCGATCCATACCTGCAAGAATGTCAGATCCAAAGCAACCAGTGGACCAACAGGTTTTGTAAGCTGCAACTCTCGCTTGAGGAGCCATCCCCCTGGCAATGCCTCTGGCATACCCAAGTAAGCTCGCGTTAGCCACATGTGACCCAGCAGCCGTGCTTGCTGTGTGCGTGCCGTGTCCATCCTGGTCTCTAGGCGACTGGTTTTCTCTTGGATTTCCGAAGTACCCATCATTAGAAGCCATTTGATAACCCTTCGAGAAGCTGCGAGCTCCGATTAGTTTCTTGTTACACAGTGAAGGGTGGAAATCGGGCCCTGATTCGCATTCTCCACACCACCGCGATGGAATCTCCGGCATTCCAGTGTCGTCAAAGCTCATAGACTCCGGCCAAATCCCGGTGTCGATAACCCCAATAATAACATCATGAGAAGCCTGGTGGAGATCCTGAGTGTTGTGACCTTCCCAGAAGCCGAAATTGGAGTTGAGGCCGAGGAATCCCGGAGTTCGAGTGGTGTGAAGGTTATAAACAGAGTCTTCATAGACACCCAGAATGGAATCCGATTGGCGAAGCAATTGGGCTTCCTCTGGATTCAGAGAAGCAGCGAAGCCATTGTAGGCGGATGTGTAGGCGTAGAGAATGGAATCAGAGGTGGCGGAGGAGGATAGGGTTTGGAGATGGGCAGAGTACCAGTGATGATGTGTGGGATACTCAGAAGGCAGAGCATGATGTTTCATGCGAACGATGTAGGTTGTCTTGGCATCGACGAAGACACAAGGACGAAGAACAAGATGAACAACAAGAACAAGAACAATTGCCATGGAGCCCATGGGAAGAAAGGGAGAGTAGAGCAATATCTTACTCATAGCAAAGCATATAAGTAGAGCTAGGAAAGAGGGTAATGGCTTAACACAGCCCAAAACTAAGCTGACTTTCAAAAAAAAAAAAGAGCGGTTAGAGAAGGACAATGCAGGAACCAGTGTCTGGTTTATATGGCAAGGTAAAGTTGCAAACAAGGCTACCATTTCCCTCGTGTTACATAAATACCACCGATCAGACCAAGTTAATTGATTTTCTGTTCACTCCAAAGATTTCGTTCAAATATCATCACTATCTAGTATCAAAACGAGTTTGCCCTATTTCTTAGTAAAAAGTCTCGAACGAAGAAATCGAGATGCAATAGGTCGAGACAGAAAATCAAGTGTCAGACTTGTTTACGAAAGAACTAAAACATGAGAGCTTTTGCTGTCAGATCAACATGGCGCAACAAATAAAGACTAATGCTGAGGGGAGTATTAAAATATCATCACTAGCCTACTAGTGATTTACGTATTTAAGAATAAAGATACCTATATACCTTTCCACCCACGTAAATTTTCATCTCAAGAAATCTCTACTAGTCTCAATACCCCTTCACCCCACCTAGGTTTTCATCCCAAGTAGTCTCAAAATGTCTTATAATCTCTTCTCAACTAGTGTTAATAAAAAGTTTAAGTGTTTTCCACACAGAGGTATATTGAACAGATTTCTTAGAACTTCTTCGCCTCCAAAAATGTATACTTTTTTTGGCTTAGTTGCAGTGGTGAACTAGTCACGAGCGAAAATAAGAACATGCCTAGTCCATAATGAATGTTATTCAACAAATTTTGTTGTTTCTATATTGAAAATAAAGATTAGGGGGGAGTGCATGGAAAAAGAAGGCTACAAAATTTGTTGTTCCTCTCACGGGTTTAGCTTGTTTTGAAGTAGTAACCCGTGAGTGGGGATTTTGTATCTATAATTTTGTCTTTCCTTGCATATGAATGAATGGCTACAAACACCCACTCAGAAAACAACCAAATTCTCTGCATCAACGTATTACAATCAATACTCGCTCAAAAACTATATGCCAGACTTAAAAGATGTTTGTAACGGAAGCGGAAGCAAGTTCGATCGTACTTATACACCCACAAACAGAAATTGAATAAAGAGACACAAAAATTTACGTGGTTTGGAAAGAAGAAATCCTCTTACGTCTACGAGTAACAACAAATCTCAATAATCAAAGTGTTTATAAAGGGTATATTTTCCACTACAAAGTTTCTCCTAAATGACATTAAACAAATACAAAATGATAATCAAACTCGATGCATAAACTTATTCTTCATGACAAAAGGGTCTCTTTTTTACACTTTTTTATTTAAAAGGAAAGGAGTGATAGAGAGGACTGGGCAGAACGGACATACACATACATGCACACACACCATTTGCATAAAATAAGGTAACGGCTGCATCTCTTGCTTTTATTCTAATGCAAAACCTCGCACTGGCCGTTGTGCTAATGAGATAGGCAAGTTTGATTGGATATTGATGGGCTGTTTTAGCGTCGAGTTATGAAATCTTTAGTTAATAAGTCGGTGTATTTGGATTGCTAAGTTGTTTACACGTTGTCTATAAATTTGTGTTCGGATTGCTAAATTCTTTAGTCTGGGTTTTGAAAGTATGTTTTTGGACTACTACGTTGGCTTGAGTTATAAAGGAGTGTTGAATTCTAGTCCTTGTCATACATTGGAGAAAGATTTGAACTAGTAATGTAACAACTTAAGTGCATCGTTAGCAGATATTGTTCGTTTTAGTCCGTTATATATCACTGTTTACTTCGCAATTTTAAAACATGTTTGGTAGGGGGATGTTTCCACACTTTTATAAGTAATGTTTCGTTCTTCTCTCTAACTTATGTAAGATCTCACAATCTACCCCTCTTGAGACCCAACGTCTTCATTGGCACACCGCCCGATGTTGGGTTCTGATACATTTAATTCATGTGCTATAATACTTTAGCAGTCGCTACATGGTAAAATTCATGAAAAAAAAAACAATATCTTGAAAGTTCGTAGTAAGAAATGATTGGAATGGAGTTTTTAAACCCTAAGTTCAAACGGGGATTCCAACTAAATCTAGCTCAACGTCCCAAATAGACCTTTATAAGTTTTCTTAACCACACACTCCTTTCAAGAACCCAAAGCCAAAATCCCAACTTTTTTATCTCTCCATCTTCTTAGATTACTTAGCCTCACAGTTTTACAATACGTCGGCTAGAGAGAGGTTTCTACATTGTTGTAATAAATGATTCGTTCTCTTCTCCAATCGAAGTGGAATCTTATAATTCACCCGTTCGAGGGCTCATCTTAAAATTGTTGAGAATTGTCGTGAAAATTTTATTCATAGATATTCGTATTTATAAATACTTTTGGTATATTAATCACTTAGATTCAACCACGTACTCTATAGGTATAATATTTTTTAAAAAAAATTAATTAAATAAAATAAAGGTATTTAAGGAAAGAAAATGTAAAATAAAAGAATATATGTTCGAAAATATTTAATTATAAATATTTGTATATTTTCGACAATTACCATTTTATGGGCCGATCTAAATGGGCCGAATAAAGGAAAGGCCCAAACAAATAAGAGACTTTTGGAAATTGTCTAATCTAGATTCTTGACCTCTTCCGCAACACAAAACTACGATATTCTTTTTCACTTCCCGGGTTTCTTCTACGCCGCTGACCGGAGAACTGACGCTCTGCGGTCGAGGTTTCAGCCATGGCTACGCTGGATTCGGATGTGCCTATGGTTCCCGCTGGTGAGGCTTCGAGTAGTGCTGGTCCTTCATCCTCCAAGAAACCTAAGCGATTTGAGATCAAGAAGTGGAATGCTGTCGCTCTTTGGGCTTGGGGTACTTTCAAACCTTAATTTCGACTTTTACGGTTTCTTGTAGAGATATGTTGCAGTAGTTTGGACGTTTCTTAATGATTATTTTAACGTAATTTGTAATTTACTTGTGCAGATATTGTTGTCGATAATTGTGCTATTTGTAGGAATCACATAATGGATCTCTGTAAGTTGAAAGAGTTTCTGGAGTTCTAAGTGTTCTTTAATTCTAGATGTGGTTTTGGATGTTGATTTGATGTTTCTTACTGTTGTGTGTCCCGATTGGTTTGGTGTTTAGGCATTGAATGTCAGGCGAATCAGGCGAGTGCCACTAGTGAGGAATGTACTGTCGCTTGGGGTATGCTATTACGCCTCTTTTCTGAAACCCTAGCTTTTGTTCTTGTTTCCTTGTCTTACCTTTCTTATGCTGGTAAATTTGATCACTTTGTCTTATGGTGGTTGTGCAAAGCAGCCTTGAGATATCTCGGTGACTGAAAAATTATCTTAAGCTACTTATTTTTCTTGATCACACTGCCAAACATTAACAACTCTCTTGTTGAATGGACCATGCTTTTCTTTGTTTTATGTTGTTCATGTAAGCTATTTTAAATTCTAAAAGTTTCAGATCCATCGGGGATTTTCATGGTGGTTCGTCATTTGATCTCGTGTCCGCAGTCCTTTGGATGCATGGTTAAACCATAAATTTGTTTGAGTCCCTTTTGATAATCTCTCTTTCCTTTAGGGATTAACTCTTTTCTTTACCTCAATGCTTTGGTTTTGCACTTATTAAGATTGTTATTTGCAGGGGTTTGCAACCATGCTTTTCACTTCCACTGCATTAGTCGTTGGTTGAAGACTCGCCAAGTTTGTCCATTGGGTATACTTTCTCGTATCCTTTAATGTTTTTAACTCACAGAACCGTATGAAAATTCTGCTCATTCTTGATTGAACTTTTGTTATGCTTTTCAGATAACAGCGAATGGGAGTTCCAGAAGTATGGACATTAGGACCTTTGTACGGTTGCAACGTCGGAGGTCAGACAAACTCTACTTGAAATGTTTGTTGGTTGAATATTTGAACCTCTAATGTCCATTCCCAATATCCTGTTATGATTTGCTATATGTATCTTTGTACCTTTTTAAATTTGGAAGTAGTTTAACATAATCTTAGTTGCTTCACTCCAAGCATTGAGCTAAAAGTTTACGTTCCTTCTGTGAACTTCCCTGCTGTTCCCTTTGTGCATGTTTTTGGTTGAATCAGAGTGCCAAATCTCTTTGTTATTTTCACAGAGATGTTGCTAAATATCTTGGTGAAAGTCCTTTCTTCCTTTGATTTTATACTATGGTTATATTGAAAACGTAATTTGAGATGAGAGTGTTGATGATTTTCCCAATTCATAAAGTTATTCAATGGTATATTATTAAGGGTCAGAAAATAAGTGACGATTTTACAGTACAAAGTAACATAATTTGAAGGCTGATGATATAATTCCTCCAAATTTGAAGGAATTGGCTAACACTTCTCTTTTCTTTAGTTCAGCCATTTTCTACATTGCATTTTCCAAGCTATTATGTCATGTAAGCTTATAAATTAGTCAATTTTAGTAATGGTAGAATGTGGGAAAGGTATGTCTAAAGCGTATATTTAGTCTCAAGTCCACTTTTGCACACTGATAAATGGCTAGAACAATGCAAAGATTGGGCTGTTAGCTCCCATTCTACATATTTAGCCCATATGGACTCTCATGGGCCAACCCAGCAAGTACGAGAAATTATCATATTTAGCTAATTTCTAAATTTTGATAATTAGGAAAATTACCTTCTTGAAATTGCAGTTTGGTTTATTTAGTTTTTAAGCGTAACAATTTTACTCCTTTTAAGTTTGCATTTGGTAGAAATTTTGGTCTATTCATGACCAAACATTTTCCAAATTACATCATATGACCAAACAAATGTTAAAACTACTTCCAAGGTTGATGACCATCTACGACTAGTCTTCTCAAACGTTTGCTATATAATGACCAAACAAACAAGCCATTATCAACTATAGCACATAGATCATTATCAACTATAGCACATAGATTGTGATGTGACATTGTACTATTTGTCCATCGTTATTGTATATTTTAATTAATCTCCAAATAACAATCACGATGAATCAATATCTACATCACTGTCATTATGAAAAGATGTAATGAGACAGGTAAATGAATTGACGTTTTTTGTTCTTTTTTCAAACGACCTAAATGATCAAACTTGGTAAAGGCATTCTTGGTATAAAACAAGAAAACGTTCACACTAATTTGTCATCAAAACGACAAAGGTTGACTTTGACAAAAAATTGAGTAAAAGAATTTAACATATTTGGTATTACTTCCAAAGTTGAAAACATATTTGTTATTAATCATAGATGGAATCTTCATGGGAGAAGCACCAAAGTCAAATGGACTAAGAGATTGTTCATATTATTTTATAACTTTATTTAAGAGATCATTGTAAGGTCACCCATTGATTGAGACCCATCACCAAAAAATCCCAAATTCATCACATAAACCCTAATTCATGGAATATTATCTCTTATTATTATTGATAATTTTTCAATTCTTTGAATGGGTCACACATTTTTTAGTCATGAATTTTTTTTTCCCACAAGCAAACAAATTTGAAAACCTCATAAATTACCATTGTCAATAATTTTCTACAAAGCTTTCTTTGAGTAAATATTTCAAAAACAAGGGCTAAATTTTGGATGACTTTGTCTCTCTCTTACTACAAAATTCCTAATATTTAAATGGGAAAAATTACCGAAAAAGTCGTTCCCGTTCCTAATATTTTAATATCTCAATGAAAATTCGATTTTTGGGAATACCATATTGAAACAACTTCGTCAATTTGATCACGATTATCAATTAGTATATGTGATATTAGTATGAATATCGCTAGTTTTTAGATTCTCAATAAAAATTACGATATATTTTACATTTTTTTGAACGAGTTTTATCAACTTTCGTCCTACTTTCTTTGTTTCTGTTTTTTAAATTGTCAGAAAAATTTGTACGGTCAGCGATAAAATTTTTTTTTTACTAATTTCTTTTATTCCAATCGAGTTTTTATGACTTGCACGTTTCATTTTACACTTCTACCATTGTTCAACTAAAAAAGAGTAGGGTAGGGCGGGTGGATTGACAACGAAATAAAAAAGTTTTATAAAAAAAAAAAGCTTAATTATTGCAAGGGACATGAGTTGAATTGTTCTTCTAGATGGACGTGTGCATAACCGCACGTGTATAGTAGGTGAGGTATATTTGAATATTGCATACTTTATTTGTTTGGGATTGCAAAATATATATATATATATATATATATATATGAATTTTTTTATCAAGTTATAAATAATATAAATATAATACGAGTAAAATATTATTTTACTCTCGACTCTTAATATCTTATCCATGATTCTAAGTCTATACAATCAATTTATATAATATTTTATTTTACCGACTCTACGTCATTTTTAAATTTCAAATATTGTTCGGTCGAAAAATGGGCTAACTCAATTACTTTTGAAACTTTGAAACTATATATAGACATAACAATGTTGTCGTGTCATTTTAACTATTAATGAAAAATCTTTTTACACTCTGAGATTTTCCATCTTGTTCGAGACGAGTTCCTTCGAGACCACGCCTCTTTAAAAGGCCAAAATTGAGGCGTAGACCTACTTGGACCAAACAGCCCACTTTCCCTTTTCTTAAACAGTTGACTGGATGAGGCTTAAACCGTCATTTCACAAAATTCAAAAACGTGTTTTAATTAAATTTGTTTACTTATTCGTAATTCTAAGGTGGTGGATGAATAATAATAATAATAATAATAATAAATAATGTTGAAATTACAGTTAGAGTTGGTGAGTTGTCCCATTTGAATTGGTCATTTCTCTATCAACTTTCACTTTTAATATTTTAATTTTTTTTTTCCATTTAATTATTAAAATATCAAATATTTATGAATAAAAAATAATAATAATTACCCACAATTTCTGTTTGCAACTTGCAAGTAAAATATTCCCAATGAATCTCTATCTACATCTTCGATTTACAAAGTCCTCAATCCAACGGCCTACGCTCTCCGGCCGCCGCTTTCCAACACCGGCGATCTCGGGTAACGGTGATGATCTCGTCTACGATGACCGTTATGTTTTCCTCTTCCGTTCTCTTCTTTTGGAGTCTCACTTCCCTTGGTCGTGGGCGCCGTCTCCGGCACTACAAAAACAAAGGTCCCAATCGACATGTCTTGGTAGTCCTTCAATGGCTCTAGAATTTTCACCACTTCGCTCATCGTTGGCCGCTGCTTCGGGCGGTAGCTCAGGCATTGGTACGCCAATGCCGCTGCCTTTCTAGCTCCTATCTCTGAATATTGTCCTTCGAGTCTACTATCCATTATTCGACTCAACCTTCTATTGTCGTTTAACATTGGTCGCGCAAATTCCACCAAATTCTGCTCTCGGTTCGGCCGGTTTCTCTCTAACGACCGTCGTCCCGTCAACATCTCTAAAAGAACCACTCCAAAACTATACACGTCACTCATTGCCGTCAAGTGACCTGTAAGAAAAATTTTGTTAATCCCGTGTTCAAGTTATACAGTTTTTCAATTCAAACAACTCTCATTAAATAACGAACCCAACTCGAGTTATTTCTTTAAATTTTTGTTTTTACCTAATTCTATAAGAATCCATAAAACTTTCATTTACTTGAACTTAACCCAACTCAAATAAGTTTATATTACCGAAACAAACCAACGAATTGAGTTTAGCTGATCAGTCATCGAGTTTTTAAACACCAAGCTAAATTAAGCTTTAAAAACGTTTTAAGTTGATAGATTACTATAAAAAAAAACTCGACCGAGCTTACCAGTCATGACATATTCAGGAGCAGCATATCCTTCAGTTCCCATGACTCGAGTGGAGACATGGGTATCGTCTCCATCAGGGCCATCTTTAGCCAACCCAAAATCCGAGAGCTTTGCATTGTAATCAGAATCTAATAAGATATTCGAAGCTTTGAAATCTCGATAAATGACGGGTTTTTCAGCTTCATGAAGAAACGCTAATCCCTTCGCAGCTCCTAAAGCTATTTTCATTCTTGTCGACCATGGCAACGACACTGAAAATCCTACCAAACAAATCATAATAACAATAATCAATCAATTTAGCTAAGAAAAAAAAAAAAAACCAATTTTTAAAAAAATCTCAACAATTTCTTACTTCTAAACAGCTGATTCTCCAAGCTCCCTCTTGGCATATACTCATAGACCAACACTCTATGTTCATCTTCACAGCAATATCCAATCAATTTCACCAAATGGGGATGCCGTAATTGTCCCAAAAAGATCACCTCCGTCTAAAACGTTAAACGTTCACGTTAATCACGAACCCATAAATTAAATTTACCATAATTCATCGACTTAAAAACAACGACGTACCAGCCACTCGCGATGTCCTTGTGTGCCATCCAAGTCCAAAAGCTTGACGGCGACTGGCTGAGCCTTGAGGCCAAGGCGAAGCTTGTCGTCGATGAACCCTTTATAAACCGGACCGAAACCACCTTCTCCGATGAAATTTCCGGTGGAGAAACTTTGAGTCATGACCTTAATTTCTCCCAGAGTGAACATGTGGATGTTAGAGCCGGCGAGGGACATGGAAAGGTCTTCGGAAAGGACAGAATTGGGATTGCTTAAATCCAGCTGGGAAATTCTCTTGTTGAAAGAGCTTTGCTTTGCCGCCACCTTCTTTGTAGCCTGCGCCGGCAAATCGCCGCCGCACATCGGCGGCAACAACCACCTCCATGAAGCTTTTTTCTTCATCGTCATTCGATGAGCTTTGATGAGAGAATTTGAAGAATTTTGGAATTTAAAGAACAAAGAGAAGTATTTAAACAGAAAAATAAAGTGAAAACGGCGAGCAATTTCTTGGATGGCAACTCAATTAAATAATTATTTATTTAAATAAATAAAATAGAATAATTTATTTTAAAATTTTTTTAAAAAGAAAATAATACGGTTTGGTGTTTCAAGCCGAATTGACGTCGCTACCCCTTTGACTTTTTTTGCATTTTCCCATATTAAATATAATATTTCTATTTTTTTTTATTTTGTGCAATTTTAAAATATTTAAGAGATAATGGAAAGAACTTTCCTCTTATTTATTTACTTTTTTTTATTATTTAAAAGGCTATTTAATCAAATATATTGGGAAGATAGTATTTGATCATAAATTCATGATCATTCAGCCTCGACTTCTTTTTCTTTTGGAGTCGTTTGTTCGACATTTGAGGATTCTATTGACATGACTAAATTTAGAGTACAACTCTAATACTATGTAAACCCATGAGCATTCCCTAAATTAGCCGATGTGGGACTTTCATCCAACACTCGATCATTATTAAAAAAAAATTTACAACTAAAGATGGGCTAGCTGTGTAACACTTAGTAAATAAGTGGTACATAAATAAACCGAGACCATACCCAAATGATAGCAATCTTGATAATAAGATGACTAAGGAAAGTCACTACCTATACCAACAAGGTGCACGTAAGAATATCTCAGTCGATGGATTAATAGATATTAAAAAAAAAAGATAATTCCCCGTGATTTTTATATCGAATGCAATAATTTTTAATAAGAAAATTAGGTTAAACCCCCCATATTAGAAACCAAATGCAGTCATTTTTCCTTGGCGATTTGGTCAGATATAACTCCGTCAACAAAATGAACCAAAAGTTGGTGAGATTGCAATATTTTTGCCTTTGCTTCTAGAAACTCTTCCCTCCAACCCCCCCCTAAAAAATATTATATCATCAACTCGATTCTATAATTTTGGATAATGTAACCGCCATCACGACCGTCCAACATGCATACTTTATTGAAGGCGGATTTTTAGGAAGATCAGGAGCCTTGCTTCCATCTAAAGTTGACCTTTTGGATCTGAAGTGGGTCCTACGTTTCCAGTTGTTGAGAATCATTCGAAAACATCCGGCTATTGGTCGTGTTTACGGTTTTTTCGTGTCTTCAATTACACATAATAATAATAATAATAATTATTATTATTATATTTATTGAACCCATAAAATAAAATAAAAATTAAATGAAAAATGTTTGGGTGTCTAATTATATATATTCTTTTAGTGTCTCATAATATAATGAATTATTTCTGTAGTAATAAGTTGCGATTATTCGAAATATTAATTTAATTTGAATGTATGTCACTCTTTACATCACTCTTATATTATATAATTTAAATAATATAGATATGGCTAACCTTATCTTAATCAAAACTTGCCAAATAAGTATTGAAAAAATCAACAATTACCAAATCTAAATATTAAAATATATAAAAATAATTAAAATACTTATATCCTTGAGCATTTACAAAATTTATTAATATCTTTAAAATTTTAAAAAAATGTTTTCTTTTCGGTCCCTGATTTTTTTAACTTTGTTGTTTTTGGCCCAACTTAAAGAGGAAGTTTCAAATGAGAGACAAAATTTGAATGTGAAATAAAAATAAAAATAATAATAAAGTTACGAAAAAATAAAATCGTCTTTGTTGCCTTGTGGCTGATTACTATTCACATGTAACAAAAGTCCAATTTGAGGGTAATTTCGTCATTTCAAGAAAAGGTAGTAGGTGCGTGGGGGCCACGCGTCGTACCATTGCCCAACCGTGAATAAAGTCAATGGGTAAAAACATCACCACCTTCTCAATCAACCCCAATTCTCATATCTAACCTTACTCGATAGAGTTTCCATTCTTCATAATTAACCTTCCACGAATCTTATAATTTTTTTTCTCATTTCGATTTTATTGTCTGTTTGAATTATTATTAACTAAAAATTAAGAATTTGGATAAGTTTATTTAGATTTGCTCGAGATTATTGCATTTTTCGAACCATTATTAACCCGATCGAGATCATTTTTTAGATAAGCTTAAAATAATTGGGTTTAGGTCATGTTAGTTGGTAATGATTGAAAATAGTTGTATTATTTTTTATTGATGGGTGGAGGGAGTATATATATATATATATATATATAGACGTTTATGCGCATTTACATATAAGTGATAAACGATTAATAAAATTCTAGCATATGATCTCTATATTACAATAGATGAATTTTAATATAACATAGGATGATTTATATCCTAATGTAAGAAATGTTCAACAAAATCTTTTTTTTTTTTTTTCACTTTTGAATTTAATTAATTCAAAAAATTAAATATGATTTTGACACGTGTACACACTTTTGGATTGAGTAATATAAGGAAAAATTAAAGTTTGAAAATGCTACCTGTTGAATGATGAAAGTCCCACATCGGTTAATTTAGGGAATGATCATGAGTTTATAAGTGAGAAATACTAATTCCATTGGAATAAGGCCTTTTGGGAAGCCTAAAGCAAAGCCATGAGAGCTTATACTCCTTATTTACTAAGGCAAATATTAGATGTCTTATTATCATAGGTTCTAAATGTTAACAAACTCGTAGAAACGAAAATTGTATTTTTCAAATAAAAATTATTTTGAAATAAATATTAATAATTAATAAAAAAATAAATATAGAATTGATGGGGTGAGGGAAAGAAAATCTAAGAAAAATATCGCAACCACTTCACCCTCTAATTTGGATTTTCACCAAATGAACCAAGAGTTTCAAATATTTGAAAATTAAACACGTTAGTTTTGACCCATAATTAAAAATTATTCTGCTCTTTGAATAATGTGTACGATATTTATGACATCATCATGTTTTCATCATAATTACGTAATTCCTTTTTATTAATTTACTTGGGAACCAAGCTTATCCAAAATAATTGGTAAATTTCCAACTATTTCCAACCTCATCTAGAATGTTCCATGTTATTATTAATGTTTTTATTTTCTTAATTTTATGGATTAGTTGGTGTATCTCAACTAATTAAAATGTCCCATGTTTAAATTATAAAAATAAAAGCATGTTCTTTTCTGTAATTTTTAAAAATTACCGTGGGTAAATTCAACTTGAGGTAACTTCTGTTAATTTTAATGGAATTGCCACGTGTGCATGTATGGCCGCCCATGTGAAAAATTAACAAATGTTTGGTAAATGTCACTCATTCCATTGTGGTGGATATTTTTTTTTTACCGTTAAATAGTAAACGCATCTTATACAACCCAACTCTCTATTTTCAAATTGGTTGAGTTGAGTTGTCTTCGATGTTCATTATTTTTTATAATTATTTTAAAAAATTCATACTTCTGCCATACATGTTACATTAATATTAAAATTTCATAAAATTCAAATATCAAACATAATCTTAAAAATATGGTTGGTTGGGCTATAACTCTATTTTGCAATTGGTCGAATTAACCTGATTAAAGAAATGTTAACACGCGAACCGATCCAAACTTTTTATTTTCAAAATATTCAACCTAACCCAAATCGAAAAAAGCTAACTTGGTTGGTTGAGTTATTGAGTCGTATGATTACCATAACCGAAAAGTATCAATCGAAAATAATTGGGTTTTTGAAAAGTGGTTAGTGGATAAACCAATATTGGATGGGATGATTAGGCCTTGGCCCATAGGCAACAAATGGCTTAAATTTCAAATCTATAAGATTTTTTTTTTTCTATTTTTTAATTCCATTTATTATGTTTTATACATGTTGAAATTATTTTTTTTAGTTTTAAAATAGCTTATTATTTTAAACACATTTTAAATGATAAATACATCTAATCTAATGCTCTATAGTTTTTAAGTAATTTTTAATTTGGTCCTTTCACTTTCTAAAATTATCAATTCTACCCTTGGTGTTGAAAAATGTCTCACTTAAATTTCAACATAAAAAAAAAATGTTAAATTTTGCTAATATAAGGTTTGGGTGTATTTAACCCGGTTCAAAGAAATAAAATTTTTAATAGCTCGATAAATATAGAAATGTTTTAAATAAGTTATATTTGTAACTGAGTGACCACATACACACCTTGTTGGTATATGCAGTAATCGATCCCACTATTTGACCTACGATTAATGGTAAAATCTATTTTTTTTAACTCTTATGTACTTTGACCTACCTAGTAATTGTTGGAGGATGAAAGTCCCCATCAGCTAATTTAAGGAATGATCATACGTTTATAAACAAAGAATATCTTATTCAAACTTTAAAATTTTTCAAAAAAAAAAAATTTAATAACTTTTTCATAGTACTTATATGGATGGATTGATGAATTTATAAGACGACTCATGGGTCAGCTCTCGATGAGTATGTTTGTACGAGTAGTAAAAGCTAATGAAATCTCGAGACTTGAAATAACATCACGAAGTATTGGTTGGACTCAACAGTTCTTGATTATCGTTCTATTTGTCTTGAAAAATTCCTTAATAAGCTTTAATTTGCATCATATGCTCTGAAGAAGCGTTACAATACCTTAATAGTTAATGGTAAGTATTAAGGCTGTTTTGGGCCAACCAATGATCCAAACACAATCTAGTGAAGTTTCAAAATTGACATACAAGTGTGCCAGTCGGCTGAGAACCAAGATGACGAGAAGGAGGAGTGCGTCGAACGTTTTGAAAACACCCAAAAAGCGATAACTCATATGGTTTCAAACCTGTCTAAAGATGTAAAAACTTTTCTTGATGCAGTAAGACCAAAATGACAGATTTAATCGGTAGAAAACCAAATGACAACATAATTTAATAATATTAAAGGCTATGTCAAACCGTTTTTTGTGTTGACATTACCCAAAATTTGGGGTTGAAGGCTATATCAAAGGCTATGTCAAAGGTGGGGTTTATGGCTCGAACACACAGATCGTTACGTATAAATAGTTTATATCAATGACGACCTAAATTTTAATTGAGTGCGTGCTAAGTTTGAATTATTATAAAGATTTAATAATTGGACTAATTTTTTTTTCTTTTCTCAAACAATAATTTAAAGCTCCCATGTCATTCCCCACATCCAATCAAGATATTTTGACAAAAGAGAAAAAAATAAAAAAAAAAAATCTACAGAAGAATACACGAATATCTTTAAAGATATTTCGTCCACGTCATCATGTACGCCAGCTTGAAAAAGACCCGCCGTCACGCAACCAACGTTCCAACACGTGGCTAGATATTATTGGGCCTTATTTACCATTGCCCATTCTTAATTATTGGTGTTTTTTAATTTGTTATTCCCTGAAATACGCGTGTATTTTAGTAGTAATTTCATTTAATTTATGTAACTTTAAATATTTAAATTTAACTTCTATATTTCTAACTAATTTTAAGAATAGTAATTAAGTTTTTTTTTTTCATCTAATTAAAAAAAAATAGTAATAATAATCTTATTTAAAAATACACATAATAATGAGAATATATTTTTAGATTTTTTTAAAAAATGTTTAAATATTGAAAGTATAATGACTAAAATATAATTAAAAATTATGCTTATTTTCTTAATTTCTCCGGATTTTAATTTATGCCGAAAAAATAGAAAAAAAAAAAAAAAGAATTGTTCATTTATTTATGGAAGGGTATTTTAATAAGGAAAGCCTGAAAATTGCTCCCATCAGATTCCCCATTTTCCACTGCTAAATAGCCCATTGGGTTTCGTCTTCTTTCCTAACTCTGTGGAGGGAAGAAGACTGAGGGTGAGAATCTGCCAATGGAAATGGCTCACCGTTTGCTCTTCGTCTCCTCTGTTCTTCTGATTCTTTCCTGCGCTGTTGCCGAATCCGTCTTTGATGATTCCAATCCCATTCGAATGGTCTCTGACCGTCTCCGGGAGTTGGAGTCGGAGGTCGTCCGAGTCGTTGGTCACACTCGTCACGCTCTCCGATTCGCTCGATTTGCTCACAGGTTCATTTGATCGTGTCTCCATGATCCATTCCTTGTAGTTAGGCTTTTTTTTTTGTACTCAGGTGAGATTGTTGTGGATTGTTTCAGGTATGGAAAGAGGTATGAGACAGCGGAGGAATTGAAGCTTCGTTTCGGAATTTTCTTGGAGAGTTTGGAACTGATCAAATCGACTAATAGACAAGGCCTTTCTTACAAACTTGGTCTCAATCGTAAGTCATAGGATTGATGTCTGATTTTGAATAGTTCGCTTGAAATGTAGGTTTATGAGAATTTATCGATTTGTTCGTTGTGGAAATAAGATAATTATTTTGACTTGTGATTCGGATGGCTATCTGTACGAGTGATTCTACTGATAATTATCTCGCTTAACGTAATTAGTTCAGAAAGAGGGAGAAGATGATGCTGAATCGATGATGATGCTTGTATTTTTTTATTGCTGCAGACTTTGCGGATTGGTCGTGGGAAGAGTTCAAGAAACACAGGCTAGGAGCTGCTCAAAACTGCTCTGCTACCGCGAAAGGCAACCACAAACTGACTAATGTCGTTCTTCCTGAATCGGTATATCCTTTCGTCGACTCTCGACAACTTGAATCCTGAATTACTGATATTTTGTTTGAACAAGCTGGAGGGTGAACATTACAAGAATTCTGACCCAAATGATTTTGGTTTAGTCTAACTGACTTCTATAGTTCTGTTTTATCTCGTCATAACTGACCTATGTTCTGCAAAAGTTTACGTTCCAGTTTATTATACATACAATTTTCCCATTCTTTGCAATGGAAGCAAAATTTGAATTTTTAATTTTTTGAATTTATTTCTCTTTGAATCCAAGACAAACTTCCTTCTTGATGTTCTACCCCTTTCCATCACACATTTTATCGGCAATTTGGGATGAACAGCCAATCTTTTTGTCCAAGCATGAGCCACTATGGAACACTCTAATTTCACTGCATACAAGTGATCAAATGAAACTATGATATTCATTTAAGAAAGTTACGGTTTGCCACCAACCGAATATTGAAAATCGGGTCTATCTTAGTTAGAAGTACACGCATTCAAACAATTTTTTTACGCTGAGTCTTTGTTTACATACTGTCTACGTCCGCTATACAGAAAGATTGGAGAGATGATGGCATTGTCAGCCCTGTTAAAGATCAAGGCCACTGTGGTTCTTGCTGGACATTCAGGTTAGCTCTATCTTTTCCACTTGGTCGAGGATAGAAATATAGGGATAAGATGCTCAGGGTCAACCAATATTTATGCATAAAATTTCTTTTGATTTGCCGTTGCAGTACAACTGGAGCTCTTGAAGCGGCCTATAGACAAGCACATGGAGAGGGAATCTCCCTGTCCGAGCAGCAGCTGGTGGACTGTGCAGGAGCTTTTAACAACTTTGGCTGTAATGGTGGACTGCCTTCCCAAGCTTTTGAATACATCAAGTACAATGGTGGCCTTGCCACTGAAGCAGCATATCCTTACACTGCAAAGAACGGCGAATGCAAATACATGTCTGAGAATGTTGGAGTCAAAGTCATCGATTCTGTGAACATCACTCTTGTAAGTGCAAGGACCAATTTCCTTTATTTATCGTTTTGGGAAATCTCACATCGGTTGAAGAGGAGAATGAAACACTCTTTATAAGGGTGTGGAAACCTTTCTCTAGCCGCGTTTTAAAAATCTTGAAGGAACCTCAAGAGGGAAAGCCCAAAGAGACAATATCTGCTAAGGGTGGGCTTGGGCTGTTATAGATGGTATTAGAGCCAGACACCGAGCAATGTGCTAGCGAGGAGGCTGAGCTCCGAAGGAGGTGGACACGAGGCGGTGTGCCAGCAAGGGAGATGGCCCCAAATGGGGTGGATTGGAGGGTCCCACATCGATTGGAGAAGGAACGAGTGCCAACGAGGACGCTGGGCTCCAAAGAGGGGTGGATTGTGAGATCTCACTTGATTGGGGAGGATAACGACTATAAGGGTGTGTAAACCTCTCTTTGGAGGCCCTTTTTAAAAATCTCGAGGAGAAGTTCAAAAAGGAAAATCCAAAGAAGACCATATCTGTTAGCGGTGATCTTGGACGGTTACAAAATTCTTCGGGGCAGAGTTGGCACAAGCCCAATTAGTATTCAAAAACCGTGTTACAATCTTTTTCTAATTGTTAGTGGCTATATATGCAGGGCGCTGAAGATGAATTGAAGCATGCAGTTGCTTTTGTTCGACCAGTAAGCGTAGCATTTCAAGTGGTGAAAGGTTTTCGCTTATATTCAAAAGGAGTTTACACCAGTAATTCATGCGGCAGTTCTCCTCAGGTTAGCATTAACTATTTTGTTGGCTCTGTAAAAAGTTTAACATGAATGTCATCATCTTCAGTCAGCCAGCAGTGGCATGGTAACGTGATAAGATCACGTCTGACAGTTTCTGGTTTCAACTGGCAGGATGTAAACCACGCCGTGCTTGCAGTTGGTTATGGGGTTGAAGATGGTGTCCCATACTGGCTTATAAAGAACTCATGGGGACCAAAGTGGGGTGACAATGGCTACTTCAAGATGGAGATGGGCAAGAACATGTGTGGTAAGTTTTCTTTAGTTCAAAATTTGTTCGTTAGGAAAAATTATTGAGCGAGGCTGCCACAATGTATCTGCTCTCTAATACATAGCCGCTGAATTTAAATTCAAATCAATATATCCTTTAATAACCATTGAATATAAATTTAAAGGTACATTTGACAATCTCTTTTAAATCAACGAAGGTAATCTTATCATCTTCATTGTGATAGATCTTTCTCCAGCTGATTCTCATTTGGTTACCTAAACACAATCACATTGTGCCAATATTATGTTAAATAATTTCTGGTTATTGTAACAATGAGATGGTAACAGGAAACCAAACAAATAGTGGCCAAGTGTTCTTCATGGGTTCCTGTATTGATAAAAATATTTGGGCTTTTTCAGGTGTTGCAACTTGTGCTTCATACCCCATTGTCGCTTAGAGTTGGAGAATGGCCAAGCTTCTTACGGCGATGGTAAGGTATGGCTATGGTGGCTCAATCTGCAAATTAAAGTTCCCAAGTCATGGAGTTCTTATTTAATACAGACTGTAATGTAATGTATTGGTTATAGATCTTTAAGCTCTTGTAAATTTGCATATTCAGTGATTCTTAGGTTTGTCTTCATAAGTTACTGGTGGCACTGTTTGGAACTTGGAACCTTTCATTACAAATAAACTTATTTTCTTTCAATTCCTTTTTTTTTTAATCTAAGTTTTAATCTTTATTTTGATGGATCATCAAATTACTGAAAGAATATTATATTTGAGATTTTACAAGGTGTTTTCAAATTCCCACCCTAATTCGAAAATAGTCGCTTTCTTTTCTTTTATTGTACAATTATTTATATATTTCGAATTCTACATTTTTGTAGTTGACACAATTTTTTAAGAATGATAAATATAAAAACGAAGAAAGTAAAACACTAAGCAACTAAAGTGTCACGATTGTAGGAGTTGCGATACTACTCGAAAGGATGGTTTCAATATTTCCCATACGTAATCCTTTGGATAGATGTTGGGGCGGACGAACACTAAAATGGAATAGACCCACTTCTAATATGCCCAACGTACCCGCTGAAATATGATGAGAGACTATTCCGCCTGGAACAAAAGGATTAACCCTTCGACACTCCACGCAGGATTTAGAGCCTGTACCCTTATAGTTAATCCATAAGGATCGGACACCCATATTCCCGGACCATACAATTCGGTTACATGAAATGCACCAAATCCAAAGCAACCCAACCCTGAGAGAAATAAATGAATTCCAAAAATCTTCGACAAATCCAAAGAAGGTTTTTTACGTTTATCCAATACACCCTATACTAGATAGCTGCCAATGAGAGCTCAAAGTTTGAAAATCTTTTCGTTCTTCTTTCCCTTGTGTGTTGGAATATATTTTGTAAAAAAGAAAAAAAGAAAAAAACTTTTATGAACACAAACATTAATTATAAAATTTTAAAAAATTAGTTGAACAAATATATTTGAGATTGAGGATACATGCTTTTAGAATGCAAGTAATTTTTATTTAAAATTTATTAATAATGTTGTGAAGAATATTAACTGATCTTGACATTTCAACCCGTGAGTTGGCGGTAGGAATATTAACTCGTCGGTCATCTCGTACTCATTCCGTTACGACCAAAAGATTCCTATGCTGATATTTGTTGCAGAAGAATCAGTCTCTCTCTCCCTCTCTCTCTCTGGAAAAATCACCGATCATCGAAATCGGAGAAGCAAAATTGGCGGTAACGAAAAGCTTCCACTGCGCAATTCCGTGTCCAATTCTTCTTCCATCTCCGTTTAAGCGTCTACATTCCAAACATGGCAGCGGAGAGGCACGCCTCTTCGCGCGCAACATCATCTCAAGACAACGCGATGTAAAAATTTCCATAAATTTCAAGCGTTTGATTGCATTTTTTTTGTTTATTTCAAGCGTCCGATTGTTCGAATTCAGACTCCGCTATTTCTATGTTTTTGGAAATTTCAATTTAAGTTATTCCTCTGTAGTATTCTTCGTGATTTCAGTGCGAATCCGACTGTCGAATGTTGAATCGACTTGCCTGAATGTTTTTGGATGATGAAAATTCTACAGCTAATCCTACATCGCCTGAATGTTATAATCAAGTAATACTATCACCAATAGAATAAGGCCTTTTGGGGAAGCCAAAGGAAAGCCACGAGAGCTTATGCTCAAAGTGGACAATATCATACCATTGTGGAGAGTCGTGTTTGTCTAACACTCTGAAGTATTCTTCGTGATTTCAGTATGAATCCGACTGTCGAATGAATCGACTCGCCTGAATGTTTTTTACTGTCTATCTTCCTTCGGTATTGATAGTTCATTGGACTGGTACAGGTTTCTTGATATACTGCATGAGGCGCCATTATTTGGTCATCGGAAGCCTGCAAGAACAATTGGGAGCATAATTTATTGTCTTGTTTTGGCAAGTATAATCTCCATCTAAATGAACCAAAATCCATTTGTAATTCTAGTTAGGAAAAGTTCGATAGTTCTTGAATTGGCTGGCTTACTGTATTACTTTGTTTGAAAAGGCTGAAATGATTGCGTTTCTCCCCGATTTAGGTTGGCTATGCTGCTCTGGCTATTGGAGCACCATGGATTTTTCATCCTATAAAGCACTTGGTTGAACCGTTGCTCTGCAGTTGTGATGTTGTTCTGTTGATGCTCACAGGTGTTCTAATAAAGTCCAGAGCTATACTTACTCAGATAAACTAAAACTAACTATTTTCTGGCGAAGTGACAATTTTATTTTCTGTTATTTATGTAGCCAGTTTACTTTTCGTCATTGCAAGGCTAAAAGTTTCTATTTAGTTCATTCTTAGGAATTCGAGCTGTTGAACTCGAATATTTTAACTCAACATCTTGACATATAATTTTTTTTTGCTCAATAATTCAACTAAAGAGATATGGTTATGGAACTTTATACTTGTTTAGAAATTAAACTGCGGTTTACTATTTCAGGTATCTTTCAGCAGTATCTAGTATACCAAGTTCATAAAATTCGTTTGCAGGTACTTACATTTATCAATTAAGAACTTTTTTTTGCTTCCTCTCTCCTTTGAAAATTTGAAGAGCTTGAAGGTTTTAAAGATTGAAGTTGCGATATGAACTAAAAGTACTATTGATTGATATTGGTGATGAAGAGAAAATGTTTCCTTAGTGATGACTTCGTTTTCTGTTGGTTGAACGTTCGCGATCTGCTAGATTAGTTATTTCTGTTGCAATATGTTTTCTTGAAGGAAGCCTGTCTTTTGGTCAATCTGGTGTTTCATTTCATGTTCTGTGGTTTACAATGCATTTGAATGGATTATTTTTTCTTTCTCATTTGCAGGGTTATTATAGCTTTAGCCAGAAGTTAAAGCATATTGTTCGTCTACCTTTCGCAGTTACTGCATATGGTATGTTAGATAGCTGTGCTGACTCGGTCTTTAAAAATCTTCACATTTTTGGGGTGTTCCTAAATGCCACATGGCAATGAAGCGTTTTTACCTGTTTTACGTTTTTCGACGATGGTGGATCCCGATTTTAAATAATTGTTCAATATCAGGAACTGCTGCCCTTTTACTCGTCATGGTATGGGAACCTCAAATCAGTGCACTTTCGATTCCCCTAATTCTGAGGTAGTGAGGTTATACATGTGAATGTTGTCTAGTAGTTTTTCCAGTTAACTGTTTTTTACTTTCATTCCCTTCATCTTCACCTTCCCATGGCGATATCTTTTATTAAGACCATGTATCTGATCACCCAAAGATGTTCTATTTATATTTTCTGGATTTTATTACAACCATGGATGTTCCATTATTATCATATTCTGACTAATTTTCCATTTTTTGTCATTTTGTTGCTTATTGATCGTATCATTAGAAGCTTCTCCTTTCAAAGCTTACTCCTTAGTTTACATACTTAATCCATGTCCCCATCTTTAGCTAGCTGTACACTACTGACAAAATGTTGTGCTGGATGCCCCTTTTATATCTGCAGGATGATTATGTTAATTGAAGCAGTATGTGCTGGATCGTTTATGATTATATATATCAGTAAGTTTTATGCATTCATGGGATCTCTTCAGGAGTTGATTGGTACCAATAGTGTTTTCGTTTATTGACTGGAATTGATTTGTCAGTAGTCAATTTTCCAAACACTGAAAATAGTTAAAGTTCTCCTCATAATCACTTTAAAGGCCTTTTGAAGCCTGCAAAATCAATTCCAAATGGAGCCATAGATGGCTGCACAGTGTACGGTAGTGTTTTGCTTCCAAGGTTTTTCCAGTAGAATGTGGTTGTGTTTGGATGATTTTGCATGCCTCAATAGTGATTATGAGGAAATTTCAATTGTTTTTAGTGTTTGGCAATGCTGGCTATAAATTAGTTTAGAGAAAATCACTCATTCAGTATGTTGTTTTGTAAAATCTAGTTATCAGTAACTTTTTAGATTAATTTCCCAAAGAATTTTATGGCTCTTCTAATCAATTCTTAAAGGAATTTTTTATCCTTACTTTATCCGACTTTGCCATGTTTATGTTTGAAACATAGCTGATTCTTAAAGCATTTCTGAATCAGATATTGCCAGCCTTTAAATCATATTTCGTTGGATGTATTCATCTTTTTATTTAATGTGATTAATGCAGGTTATGTGCAAAAGTACAATTCATTAAATTCTCAGCCTGATGTTTTGAAGTCATTGTATTCCCCACTTCAGCAATCAACTTCTTTGGAAGATCTAAGGTTATATTAAACTGATCACAATACGCTGCTCTTTAGTCTGTATCTACAGTCTAGGTAGTCACTGTTTCTTAGAAAGTAATTGTGCAAATGCATTTTCGCTATACTTGTTTGATTCTAATTGATTATGAGTTTCTCTCCTTACCCTATTTCCCAAAAAAAAAAAAAAAAACCCTTCTCCTTGTTCTGTTTTCATAAAATTGTCTTTTATAACATAAACGTTTGATTTCTTTCTCCCGACAAGAGTAATAAATCTTAGAGTTTCTTTGATGAAACTAAAAAATTCCCTTTGATTGCATTTTTTGAATTCTGTAAATACTGAACTAATATCCATAATTTTTCCTGATTCTTTGTAATAACTTCAGATGACTAGTTGTTTTATTCACATGAATAAAGATTAAGAATTCTTTTGGTGGAACAGGTATCATGATGTCGGTCGACTTTCTGATCAGCAAATGGCTCTGTTGCAATATCAGCGAGAGAACCTTCATTTTCTAAATGAGGAGGTATATAGTAACCTTATACACATACTTACCTCAAGATGGTTTGGCTCACAGCCGCTTCCTTTCGTCATGCTCTTCTCCCTGTTCCTATTGGAAAGAGCTCATTCAATTGGTGAAGTAGATATTTAGTACCCATTAGATGTGTAGCCTGTAACCTTTGTTCCTGAACCTCTCAGATTCTTCGGTTGCAAGAGTGCTTAAGTAAATATGAACGGTCTAGCGATGGAAGCACCCCTCAGGTGATCATTTTTAATCTGATATTTGACGTTTTTATAGATTTCATCTGTATGATACTTGTATAACTAAAGTTTGTACCGGTTTGTAAGATATCATTCTCGTGTGTGAACCTAAGAAGCACAAACACAAGCATGACGACACAACAATTTTTTAAATGAAGTTGGACACAAACATGTTGGAGAAATGTTTCTTTTTAGCATATATTGATATATTTAATATTTCATAATAAATACAAAGAAATTAAATTCAACATAAATATCGTTTGATCTTGAAGTGTTAGTGTTGGATGTGTTTTTAGATAACATTGTCGTTTGATCTTGATCTCCTGGTTTTGTTATCTACTTCATCAGAGTATATGAAAATGAAAATTTTCTCACATGATAGTCAATGATGAAGGAATATGTGAAGGAATGTAATATGAATGAAAATGGCTGTAGTTACCGGTGGCTCCTTTTTCAGGTTGACCTTGCCCATATGCTAGCTGCTCGTGATCAGGAATTGAGGACACTTTCAGCTGAGGTATGTCTTGCATACACTACTACGGTTATGCTTTTATTTCATTTTTAATAACATCCAACTTATGTGCATTCAACTAATTTCTTGGGATGTCAGATCCTACTTGTATTATTTAAAGATATTCGGTTTTACTGTCCTGTTTTTTATCACTCGGCCAACTTATGCTGGTTTGCTGTGGGTGTGCTTCCATGACCTTGAAGTATATTGTAAGCTTAAATGGTTGTTTAACGACTCAAGTTTACCACTAGCAAATATTGTCCTTCTTAGGCATTCCTTTTTGGGCTTCCCCTCAAGGTTTTTAAAATGCTGATAAGGAGAGGTTTCTATACCCTCATAAAGAATGTTTCGTTTCCCATGTGGGATCTCACAATCTACCCCCCTTCGAGATCCAATATCCTCGCTGACACGTCGCTTGGTGTCCACCCCCTTTGGGTTCAATGTCCTTGCTGACACATGGTCTGGTGTCGCTCTAACACCATTTGTAACGGCCCAAGCCTACCACTAGTAAATATTGTCCTCTTTGGGTTAGAGAGAAATTTCTACATCCTTGTAAAAAATGTTCTGTTCCGCTCTCCCACCAATGTGGGATCTCACAGAAATTACTTTGACCACACACGCAATCAGAATTTTCCATAACAATATGAATTATATGTTGCAGATGAATCAGGTAACATCAGAACTTAGGCTTGCTCGATCTGTGATAGCTGAGAGGGATACCGAGATTCAGAAATTACTCATCACCAACAAGCAGGTACTAATTTGAACATCATCCAAGCCGACATCCTCTCACACATTGCATATGGGCAAAACCTTCCATCTGTGAATTTAACATCTTGCTATCCATGAATAGTATGTAGAAGAAAATGAAAGACTGAGAGCTATTCTAGGAGAATGGAGTACACGAGCTGCTAAGGTATATCACTGCTTATTCTACCACCTTCATTTGATGGAACCAATAATATCTTCAATTCACTAAAGCAATCACCTTTTATCGTTTCGCCAAAGCTCGAGAGAGCGCTTGAAGGCGAGCGTTTATCAAATAATGAATTGCAAAGGAGGATTTCAACACTAAAAAAGCATCAGAGCAGCAGGGGAGTTGATGCCTAACCGCCTTCCATAGGGTAAATTTATTCTCCATTGAATATTGATTGAGCAGCAGACAGATTAGACCGAGTTTTCTCCTGCATTATGGTCTCCTACATTTGACCAAATGCAGGCAGCAGCTGTAAAGGAATGAAGGTTCGTTTTTTCTTTCTTTCTTTCTTTCTTTCTTTCTTTCAAGATCCTTTAGATTTATTTTATTTTATCTTATCCTCCTCTCCTCTCTCTTTTGGACTCGCGAGTCATGAATAAGCATCAATTTCTTTGATTCCTCACAACACGAAATGACCAGAAATGTATTGTAAAACTAGATAAATCAGGAATGAACTATTACAATATTATTGGATAATCGTGTTGCTTTTCATAAGTGAGGTGATGAAATAGAATATGTGCTGATTTTATAAGTGAGTTAATGTAATATTTGCGTCCTGATTCTATAGTCATACAAGCAATCAATCAATTGGGGCATTATGTGATGTAAGAAAACACTCATTTTGAAACATGATGGAAGCTATCTGGAATATCAATTTCAATACAAAACATGACATCAAATTAATAATACAAACCTCAACAAAAAAAAGAAAAGGAGAAAATCCTCCGGTATTTACTGTTTACAAAATTGAGCTGTGGTTCAGTTACAATGGAGTGGCATGCGTAGTTTCGTTTAAGAAGAGGCAACCAAATACGTCATTGTAGAATTCTCGACCTTTTATAATTCCATCTCCAAAAACATTTTCGACGTCGTACTTGCAAGCTCTGGTGCAATCAGGGCAGTAAGTCACCTAAACAAAGGGGATGAAAATTGCACGATTGGTAAAACAGCATAGACATTTGGCTCGAAAACATCGAAGGAAATAGAAAGCACGAAAAGCCATAAATGATCATTTGAATGATGATGAAAATCATCTCAAATAATGAAAGCAGAAACCAGATGGTATTAGTTCAAACCTCCAATAGCTTTGGTTGAAATGAGGAATCAAGCATCACATCTAGACCATACATGGCTCTAGAGAATGGACTATGCATCTCAGGGTGAACCATTGCAGCCGACTCGAAAACTGACCGGATCATGCTTCTCACTCTTGAATGGATATCCAACCACTTGACTGTAATATTCCCATTAGGACAGAGAGCTTTAGCTTAATTGAAAGAGAACCATTAATTGAACGTGAAGGATAGAATGTCGATGTCGATAAATTCAAAGCTTGCTTACCATTGTGCTCTTGCTCAAATTCCTTGACAAAGTCTGCTATGTTTTTATGATTTAATTTTCCACGGTAGTTCTGCAAGTAAAGCATTTGAGTCTATAAAAATGATCTAAAAATAAAACAGCATAATTGATTTCTCTGGGGCACCCAAAACTATAGTAAGCTAGACCGACTGCTCGATAAAGCTACATTTTAATGACAAATGATGGAGATTAGAACATACCATAACTGTAAAGTGAGTCTCGTACTCGAAAAGACTCTGCTTTTCTAAAGAATATGGATTATTTGCCAATCGAACCTGGAGAAGGGGAAGGAATTGAGTAAGGACTTCAACATGGTTATGCAAGAAAGATGAACAGAGGCATTCAAGAAATTTACAACCACAAGAATTCACATTACCCAAAAAGAATCTGCGAGGAAGATTTCCAAAGGCTTCATACTTCGTACGAGTACAATATAACGCAGATCAAACTTCTTCCCATTAAACAGAGCAGGATGCTCAATATACTTTTGACATATCTTAGGACCAGTTTCCATGAGACGGATAATAGCAGATAGGTTGTCGGTGACTGTAGTATCTATCGTCCGTGCCATATTCCAAGGTTTCAGTATCCATAAATTATTTAAACCATCTCTTTTACGCACAAGATAATCACCAATAAGTTGGGATAAATGTGTCTCGAGATTGTATGTAGGCTGCAACCATTCGGGACATCCATGTGCCTGTAAGAAAAGTGAGATTTCTTTGATTTAGCATCATTTGTGCAGGAAGAAATAAGAAGTATTGCCAACACTAGAGAAGGAAGAAATAAGTGACCTTTTAAAACTAAGTGTATATATATATATATATTATGAGTTAGTTTCCATAGTTTACCTTCTCCACAGTCTCTGCCAAATGATGTTTCATGACAAGACAAGCTTCGAAGGGAAATTGGTTTACATATTGCTGATCTGTTATCCCAGTAGCCTTCTTCGTATCCTCATCAATCTGCATACTTGTCCATATAATATCTGCCTCTTTTGGATCGCTAGCTGGAATGAAATAAATTGCACAATTTTTTTTAAAACTATCTAAGAGAAAGATCAAGATCAAAGTATTAAATGAACTACAATTCTTGGAACAAAACTGAATTTAATTTCTGACCTATAACTTGTCATGGAAAGGGAAAAAAAAAATCAATAACCACATACGCCTGATGAGATTGATTTTTTGGAAGTACTTTGGCTCAATCTACATTAGAGCAAAATACTAACGTGAGTATCCCACGTCGGTTAGGGAGGAGAACGAGAGTGTAGAAACCTACCCCTAGCAGACGAGTTTTAAAAACCTTGAGGAGAAGTCTAAAGCCCAAAGAGGACAATATCTACTAACAGTGGACTTGAGTTGTTACAACTAATGCATTCTGACATAATAAAAATAGTTCTAGTACGTACTAATTATAAATTCAGGGCGGTTTAAATATTCTTCAACTTGAGGATTGTCAGTGTAAACACGTAAAGTGCCTCCTTTGATCTGATGCCGTCCTTCCGTGTTTGATGTGGTTTGAGGTATGGGCAAAGCCAACGCTTTTGACTGCAGATTCCTGATGTATTTCTCATACTCCTGAAATAATTTCTCTACATTAGATTCGAACTTAGCAATGTCCCCTCGCAGCTATGGAAATGAATAAGATAAGGGATTTATCAGTAGGGAAGTACATGAACAAAATAGTTTTGTGGAGTATGAAACCAAGCTGTAAGTCTAGCAGACCGTTGTTTGTCCTCCCCAATGCCAAAGAGATAATCACGAGTGCATTCGTCACCTTTCTGAACATCGAGGATAGGCCATAATATGGTGAAGCTGGAAACAAAAATTAAATTATCATTTTTTCATAAAGGCGCAATAATACATAGAGCATGCTTAGAAAATGAAGGGAAAAAATAGGGAGTAAAGTAACCTTATGGCTGACGCTAGCTTTCCATCTGGCATGAAGAGGAAAGGAGCCACTCTGAAATTTGGCTCATCACTATGCCGCAAAGCTGAACCTAGCTCATCCATCACGTACCTGCAAAGAGCTCCAGATAAAAAGATTAAAACATGCCCGTGCTGGAAAAGGTGGAAAAGCAACTTGAATCTAGTTGATAAACAACATACCAAACAGAGGTTTCATCAATCTTTTCCTCATCTGCTAGTCTGTATGTCATCAAATATTGCCACATTGCATTTATAACTCGATCACGGAGAGGCTCTTCAGGAGTCCACTCAGGGAGGCGCGGCAGAAGCATTGAATCAATGACATGCTTTCCAGAATTCAATATTTTTTTTACGTCAATGCTATTCAGAGTATGCAGATTGGGGAGAGATTCAATAATGTCTACAGCCTTCTCTCCAAGAGGACCGGGAATATCCACCTGCAGAACCAAATATGAACGGTACAGATACTAACAGCTATTTACAAACAAACTCTTAGAGCAGGATACCATAGAAGATAGACTAATTTTGACAAATACCTCCAGAGAACTTAAGCAAGGAAATCCCTTCAGGATTTCCAACAAGTCACCAACTGAATTCTGTTCCAAGGGATTTCCCCGAAGATTCAAGTACGAGAGAGATGGCAACTCAACAGGAGAAAAGGCCTGAGAAGGATAACTGAGAGGATCATCAAACCATGTGAAACTAACTAGTGGTCATAACTGGTACATTCAAATGCCACAACCATCAGTCCAACGTTCAAGATAAATAGCACACATTCAAATGCCAAACCAGTGCTTAAGAGTTTACATTTCCTTCAAGATAATAACACACTAACAAGTATAGCTGCAGAATTCTCACCTTGTTGTTTAAATTGTGAATACATCTATGTGAAAGGTCTAGACTAGTAACGTCCTGCAATGAGTGATCAGCTGGGTAGATGCTTCCAGGATTATCCTTTTCATATATATCTCCACAAAAGCCCAATGCCCACTCAGAAAAGTTATGAGTAAATCGTGAGTTGTAGATTTCCAAATTTGGAGATCCATCAAGAACTTTCTGCTGCAGGATCTCATCACTGTAAAGGAAGCGTTCAGAACACTTCTGAAATGCATTCAATAATTTAAGCATGAAGACACGAGTATTTTGCTCCACTGGACTATCATACATACCAGTTTTCTACAGCAGGATTATTGTTCAACCAAAGTGCTCTAAGATGTTTAAATTTAGCAACTTCCTGAGCGACCACATCTACATTACTAAGCTTGTTTCCAGTCAAGCTAAGTGCCAGTAAATCCTAAATCAGAAGAAACAAAATGCACTTTTAAGACTAGTATATGAAAATATCCATAGCTACGAAATCAGAAACTAGAAAGTTACATTAAGAGAGATTTCTATTTCCAATATTACTGAAAATTTGTTGAAATATTCAGTATGCTATATCAAAATACATTCTCCTGAAAAGTGATAACATCAAAATTTTGATTACAAATTCTACTTTTTCTATAATATTCACAGGAAAACAATACGCATTGTAATTATAATCAACGCAATGCAACCAGTTCAACATTGAGTTTATATCAGTTTTCGATGATAACATTTTACGTCAAATTTTTTTCTCAACTGACAGAAATACCGGAAACTTAGTTGGCAAATCGAGGGACAAGAGTGTATCATCATCAATTTGAAGATCCTCAAGCTCCAACCATCTCACAGAGCCATTTCCTTCTTCTTTTGCACCATGTATTTCACTCTCCAATAGTTCCCAAACACTCTGTTGATCTACTTCTTCCTCTTTCACGTCCTCATCCAAATTCATGTCAACATCTACACACATCAAGGACGCCATTCTCTCGGCCAATCCCGGCACTTCCAGCAACTGTCCGCACGCAACCATTCCCCAAGTTAACAAGAGTAACTCACTTCAGTAACCTTAGAAATGAAGTAACAAATTCAGTATAAGAATATAACCTGATTGTAAGCGTCGGAGAGACGGAAAGTCCAGGCATGGTCGACGAGGAACACGTGCGATTCCTTGGCCATGAAGTCTGAGGAGAGGACGAGCCGTCTACAGCGCCCATCCTCGAACGGTTCGACTTGAAAGTGAGCGCCACCGTCAAAGGTCTCCGAAGTCAGTTTCTGAAACAGTTGACGGTGTAAAGATTGAGGAAGTCCAGAGGCAGCGAGGAGCAAACCATGGACTTCAACGAAATCCTCATAAGCTTCGATTCTATTTCCGGCGGCCATTTCTGGACGTGATATTCGCTGTCCTTTGCCGTTCAGTGGCGGCTTTGTGCAACTCAAAAGCGCAGAACTGAGCTCGGGCAACACGAGGAAGACAGTCAATCGCGGTGGGCTTTAAGAATCCATCATATGATGTGAGCCCAAGCCCATAGTTTTCGGCCTTTACGGCCCATTATATCTGAGCCCTAAACTCATTTGCGAATGTAAAATGTAATTTACCGCGGTTTAAAAACATTCCTCTCCTCTAATATCTCTCTCCTAATATCTCCCCATTTTTAAAATTATAAATTTAATTATTAAACCTTCCAAAAAATAATTAATTAAATTAAATTTAGAGTTTTATTTAGATTTTAATGTTCGTGGTGGACTTTGACGGTTACAAATGGTATTAGAGCTTTATACCGAGCTGTGTGCCATCTGTCACAATCACATTCTTGATGACAGCGGACTTGCGATTGTGCTTACGTCGCCTACGGTCAAGTGACGTATGCTAGAGCCTCTAGCCTCAGCTTAAGAAGAAGGTTTTAGAGAACGAGGGAAGAGAGATATTTTCGAAAGGGAGATTTTGAAAGAGACTTTATATAAGCAAGCAAGAGACTAACAATAACGGCTCACAGTATATAACCTTGGGTTGGGTAGGGAGAAGTTGACAACTAATCATATCCTAAATCGTACATTCTGAGACATTTAATGTCCGACAAGCCTAGGCATGATTTCTCTGAAACGTCATATTTTCTCAAAATACAAAAGTAAAACACTAGAACATGTAAAGACATAAAGAGTTTGGCTTGGCATGGGCATGCGGCGATGGGCAACATGACTTGGACGAGGTCACCGTGACACCAGAGCGAGGACGTTAGACCTCTAAATGGGGTGGATTATGAGATCCCACATTGGTTGGAGAGGAGAATAAAACATTCATTACAAAGAAATCGAAAGCTCTCCCTAACTGAAGTATTATATGTCGTGAGATAAACATTCCTTATCAAGACTTAGAAACCTATCCGAGCATTTAAAAACGAGAGGAAGCTCAAAGAGATCTCTCCCAGATGGTGAAATAACCATTCCTAAAACCTCAGAAAGCCCAAAGAGACCTCTCCCAGATTGTGAAATAACTATTGCTAAAACCTCGGGAAGCCCAAAGAGACCCCTCCCGGATTGTGAGATAAGCATTCCCAAAATCTCTTCTTGACATAACCATTTTAAAAACGAGGAAAATTACGGGAACGAAGACTTAGGTCAGCCGGGTTAGTATAGCCTTCAACTTATGACAATTTGTAGGGCTTTTGTTCTTTTTTGGTCCATCCTTACCTTAATGAACATACCCATATCACATGTAATCATAGATTAGGGTTTTATATTTTATTTGGGTAACTTTAAAGAAACCCAAAAACCCTCCAATTATATTTCAACCAATTCTTTTGACATTTATTAAACATTACTATAAAAGCCTAACCTTACTTGAAATGACTTCAAGACACCGCAATTTTCCATTCATATCATCAAACCCAAAAGCATTCCAATTGATAACAACAAAACCCTAACCATACTAACTTCATTTTTATGCCATATTTGGATGTCCTCGCTCTCATTCCGTATCGTTCTACTTTCAAAATATACGAGAAAAAGTTACATTGAAATAGGGTTTTCATTACTCGTGTTACGGGTTAGTATTCTTGACTCTAGCTATAAGCTATAGTAGTAGTTCCAGCTTGCATCAACTACAGGCTGCCCTAACGACCGACACTCTATCTCGAGACATACTCCTTACAAAGAACCAGGTTACCAAAAGTTCCGATATGTATAAATGAAGTTTTTGGGTCATCCTTTAGGTTTCAAAAGGGCATGCTCGATTCGATTCCTACTCGTTTCAATGAATTCATGACGGCCAGATTTAGATTGAGATAGTATAAAGGTAATCTTCCATCTTTAAATTTAAATTTTATTTTTATTTGTTTATGTTTCTATAAATTAAAATTTGGGAGTTTGAAATTGGAATAGAAATAAATGGCTTATCCTTTACCCTCAACGCCAATTTTTTCACCTTCTTCTTCCACGTTCATCTCTCAAGAGGAATTCAATTTATTCCACAAAATCGACAGACAACTGTACACCATACTCACCATCAACATTGGCAGAGACCCCATTGAAGCTCTGCAAATAATGGCGTTTTGGCTATGGCTCGAACGAGCCGGTTTTCACAACACCGTTTACCGAATGCTCAAATTGCCACTCAATTTTATCAACGACCTTGCCAAGGAAGCCGTCGCCGCTCTCGCCTGCATTGCCTCCGACCACCCACCGCCGTCCTCGGATGACCACAGCAATAATATTCCTCTCACACAAAATTTCATGACCAAGGAAATTTCTCTCCAGATTCTCTATGCCAACCGGACGGCGGCCGTTGAAGCGGTGGCTAAAATTCAGAACGAGGTCTGTTTTAGAGCTATGACAGATATTATGATCACAGCCATTAATCAACGACAACTCACAGCGGTGGCGGCCGTCGGTACCCCGTTGCCGCCTCAGCCGCCTTCTTTTCATATAGCCATTGATAGTAGAGATTGGGTGTGTTTTATTTATATTTTTATGATTAAAAAAGTTCAGAAATATTTTTATTAACTTCAGTTTTCTCATTTATTAAGGTACCGCCAGATGAAAGATCAATTTTTGTAACGTTTTCCAAGGGGTATCCGGTGAATGAGAGGGAGGTCCGAGAATTTTTCACCGTGAACTATGGCGATTGCATAGAAATGTTTCAAATGCAAGAAGTAGAGCCGAACCAACAAGCACTGTTTGCTCGTATAGTGTTTTGGTCAGCCGCTACTATAGACCACGTTCTTCAAGGACAGCCCAAAATGAAGCATACTATCAATGGAAAGCATATATGGGCTCGGAAGTTTATTCCAAAACCGCCCCTAGCCCCGTCTTTGCCTCTGCTCCGACGTAGGTCAATTTGAGTTGTATTTTCAAAGATGGAAAGTGATAGAATATTATTTGATTATTATTGTTTTTTAGATAAGTATGCATATAAATTAAATTTGAATAAAAAATTATTGGTCGAATAATGGAGGCAGATTCTGTAAAATAAAATAAAATATTTTATTTTTATTTCATTAAAAATATTTTTTGAATGATATTTTATCTTAAATTTTGAAAACAAAATATATGATTTTATATTTTTTTAAATTATTAAAGATATATCAAAATAATATAATTATTTGAATTATGAAATTTATTTTAAGATATATTCTTTTAACAGATCAAACTAAATGGCATTTTTTTTATTAAAAAAAACTAATTATGACTGTCTTATTTGTAGATAAACAAAAAAAAAATAATAATAAGATCTGTCGATATCTCATCTCAATATTATAAAACCAATAATAAAAATATATGTTTTAAAATAAAATATTAACTCTTTATATACGACACGACACGACACGATACGACGTTATTCATTTCGACAGCGAAATGAGCCACTTCGAATAGATTTATTGTTCCGGCCCAGAATACAATTAATCCGATATGGGCTACATGAGTCTCCAGTAATTTATCGAATAAATTAATAAGTCGGATATTCTCGATCCACTAAACGAAACCGATGGTTTCTTGGTCATGACCAACTAGCTAAAGTTCTATTAAAGAGTGTTTACGCGGGGGAGAAAGAACCTCCTCAGAAAATACTTTTGTTGAAGCTAAAAAATTAAAATAATTATAAGTTTATCGTTAAATTTTGAATTTTGTAGTTCTTAAATTACAAAAAAGTCTTTAGAATTTCTCTTCCATTATAGGATCCGAATTAGCACCAAATTCGCGCGTCATTTTGGTCGAGCTTTTGCGCCTCTCACTCCATCTATGCCTACGACCTTAATTTCTCTGGATTTGAAGGGGTTTTGGAGGCCGGATTTTGCTAAAATTTAGATGTGGAGAGAGCTGGAGAGTTTCAGGTTTCGTTGATTTACGTTTAATTTGCAGTGCCAATTGATTCGCTATGGATTCCGTATCAAGTCGCGAGGATTCTTGGGAAGATCTTTGCAGTCTCGGCATTGTAAGTCGCCTTCAAATTATGATATATGTTCCACAGTTCAGATGATTTCAAGATATGCATTATCTGCTATTTATAACTTTGGTGGATATAAATGCTGCCAAGTTTTTCTTAGATATTTCTTGCTTCTGTGGGCTGCATGTTTAGGGCTTTGCTGTGATTTATTTGATGACATTGTAGCTTTATAAGGTCTATAGAATGTGTCAATTATATCAATCTGTGGTTTGAATAGATTTTTGCTGAACATTGGTGATGCTTAGACACCTAGAATGAACTAAGGAAGTTGATATTTCCTTTGTAACTGTGATGCTAAAGAAAAATGAAAAGTTCACTGGCGCTGGCTGATACTAAGTTAAATTTGTAGGCTTCAATTATTCCTTGCGTGCCTGCAGATTTTGTAGTTTTTTTAGCATCTGGTGTGAGTGTAACATCTTGGTTGGTTGTACGTGTTTGAAAGTGATGTTGTTGCTAACTAGTACAGGTACACCGTGCACGACTTTCAACTATTGGTTTGTTTTGGAGTCTGAGTGAGGATTTTGAGCGTTAGAATATAGAGTTTATGTGAGATCTCAAATCGGTTGAGGAGGAGAACGAAACATTCTTTATAAGGGTGTGGAAATCTCTCCTTAGTAGATGCGATTTAAGAACTTTGAGGGAAACATGAAAAGGAAAACCAAAAAATGACAATATCTACTAGTGATGTGCTTGGGCTCTTGTAAATGGTATCAGAGCCAGATACCGGGTGATGTGCCAGCGTGGATTGGGTGTCCCACATCGATTGGAGAAGAGAACAACGGGGACGCTAGGTCCAGAAAGGGGGTGGATTGTGAGATCCCACCTCGGTAGAGGAGGAGAACGAAACATTCTTTATAACAGTATGAAAACTTCTCCTTAGTAGATGCGATTTAAGAACTTTGGGGGGAAGCATGAAAAGGAAAACCCAAAAAGGACAATATCTACTAGTGATGTGCTTGAGCTCTTGTAAATGGTATCAGAGTCAGATACAGGGTGATGTACCAACGTGGATTGGGGGTCCTACATCGATTGGAGAAGAGAACAACGGGGATGCTAGGTCCAGAAGGGGGGTAGATTGTGAGATCCCAACCACAAGAGGAGAACGAAGTATTTTTTATAGGAGTGTGGAAACCTCTCCCTAGCATATGTGTTTCAAAAATCTGAAGGGAAAGTTCGAAAGGGAAAGCTCAAATAGGACAATATGTGCTCGCAGTAGTCTTGGACTGTTACAGTTTAGCTGTTGTATCTCTCGAAGGTTGTATTAGTATATATATGTGGTTAAGTTTCCTCGATGTTATTGCAAGCATTTATGGTTCATGTGCCATTCTTAAAAGAATAGGTTGTAGTATATGAAACAGGGTAATACACTCCTGATTTTCACAAGCTCAGTTTATGTCAATTTATATACTCTTTAGATTGAAAGGATTTGCATTAAATATTTGGTTCAGTTTTATAATGCTCCATGTAATGAACACAAAGCCAAGCTTATGCTGAAGCCATTACATCCGAACGAGCATTGGAAATTATCTTCGAGCCAATTCGACAAGGCACACATCTTCAGGTACAAAGCTTCTAACTCAGCCAACCAAATCAATGTCTTTTAGCAACAAAGCCAGAGGCCCTCGTATATCATAGCTTAAAGGATATTATATATGATCAACTACACTCCATTGTGTTACCCAAAAGGAAGAAAGTGCTGGCAGCCTTATAGCTAGAGCCGCCAATGTATGTAACATTCGGATCTCTACGTGAGTTCACCTTTTCATATAAGGTTGATAAGGACATTTCACGAATCCTTCTCACTTGAAGTATGCATCAATTCTTTCATTCCATGTTCTCGGAGCTTGCTTCAGTCTATAAAAAGTCTTTTTCAATTTGTAAGTGATTCGAAAATAGAGGCGTCTCAATCTTTAGATTCTGAGCTGGATAGTGGCCGATAAATCACGGATTAGAGAGTCAATTTTAAAGAGATTCTTGTGATGATATCAAATTTTATCTTCTGTTTCTCAAAATACAAGTACATGTCTGTATTTGACGTAATTTTTAGATGCACGCCACTAGTTGGAAATGGAGGCTAGCTAACAACATGTCTGGTTGAATTCGACAGGGTTGTAGGCACCGGTGAATTGTTGTTTAACTTGAACTCATGAAGGCTGGACGGATACACAGTGATGAATCGACCCACCGCTATTAGGTATTGTCTGCTTTGGCTTGTTTTGTATCGTCGTTAGTTTCACGGTTCCAAAACGAGTTTGTTAGGGAGCGATTTCCACGCCCTTATAAAGAATGTTTCATTTCCTTCTTCAAACCGATGTAAGATCTACCAGTTACGATGTGAGATCTATCGCTTAACTCTCAGATCACCCATTTTTGAACTTGAGAAGATGACAAGCATAGCAGCTGTATAATTCAAAGCTTCTAAAGGATGAAAATGGCAGAGCAAAGTTTTCATCCAAAATTGCTTTAGATCTTGGAGGAAGTAGAAGCCTGCAAATACTCATGTTTTTGTAGTTTATTTGAACATGCAACTTAAATAATTGTTCATGTAAATCACATTTATTTAGGTTAAGTAATTCATAAACAAATAAAAAAATAAAAACAATACTGTAAAAATTAATATAATTTTTTTGGTCCTTCCTGAGATCTATTTGATATTTTAAATTTCTTGAACTAAATACAAAAAAAATTAATTTTATAATTTAATTAAAAAAAATCAATAAAAAGTAATAGGAAAGTTGTGGATTAGACTTACACATAATAATTTAATTTAATTATTATCATTTTATTATTATTATTATTATTATTATTATTATTATTATTATTATGGGCTGCTATCTAAAACTGCCACAAAGCAAATGGGTTCATTGTACTTCTATATTCGATCTTACAATAATTGAGCCTTTTGCTTTTTTTTTCTTTTTCTTTCTTTCTCTTTTAAGGGTCTTTTCGTCAATTCATTATCGTTCTCACTTCTAACTTATGTTTAATTTTAATTTAGTACTCATAATTTTATAAGTTCCCATTTAGTCCATAAATATTTTAAAATACGTATATGGTTACTTATTATTTTCCCTCCGTTTTCTATTTAAATTTGTAGTTTTATTATTATTTATAGCCTTTACATCCCTGTTCTGTAGGCTGTAAAATGAAACGGAAGGACGACTATTTGGTGGAAGTCGCGTCGGTACTTCACCGTTGAGAAATGAAAGAAAACATCTATTTTCAAGTTTGTAGCTCGATTCTTCAAACCGAAATACCCGACAAAAGTTAGCTTTTAATTTAAGGAGGTTAACACGGGCTTAGAAATATTTCTATTAATTACATGAAATAGAATTGAATTAGAAAAATAAGTAAAACATATTTAAATGTAAAGGCCAAATAAAGAAAAATAGGAAGGCTAAAGTTGGCATTAAAGTATCATATATTTGTCGGAAGATTTTTAGACTTATCCGAAGACAAAATTTGACCTCTAATTATAATTTATTTGCAGTAAGGTTTTTAGGGCAGTGGCTGGAGCTCCAACTGTTAAGGCAGTTTTTCTTTTTTTTTTTTTAAAAAAAAATTATTATTATTATTATTATTATTATTATTACTATTAAAGACAGAAAACTGGGGTCCACTAAATTATTTAGATTTTTGGATAAAATACGTAGAAAACGCCGCGGATTATCCGATCAAATGCCGTCAAATACTGACACGTGGCGTTCTTGTTAAGACGTGGCGAGATCTGAGTGGAGCAACCTAAGTTATAAGTACAAGGGAAGCGTAAAGAAAAAAATTAAATTAAAAACAAACATCGGTGAAATAAAAAAACAGAAAAAGAGGAGAAGACCGATTCTTCTGCTGCAAACGCCAAGTTCCGGCGCGGCGTTAGGGCGACACGGGAATCTTCGTGTATTCTTTCTGGTTTTCTCTTCTCTGTTAATCGATGTTTTAGGATTCTCTATATCTTCAATTTGTTGTTCGGACGTTATTTTTGGCTGAAGAACAAGGGGGATTGTTATTATTGCCCGTTCCGGTTCCGGTTCCGGCTCCGTTTTTTGTCTGTCCTGTTTGGAGGTTGAATTTGTGAGCTGAAAGCTCCTGTTTCAATGTCGGCAATCTCGATTTGCAGGCCGGAGTTTTTGGGATCCGTCCGATATGGATACCGGAACCTTAAATTTCATAAAAATGTCGCCTCGTGGTCTATGTAAGTTCGATTCTATTCTTCTTCTTCCGTTCGATTCTGGTACCAATTTTTTTCAACTTTATAATTTGATTTTCATCGCTGCCGTTCATTTGATTGGATAAGGTTTCTATTTATCTGTTCTGCTCGATGATTATTACAAAATCGTGTCAGTTGATTTCCGACTGGAACGGGCCGGTGATGAGTTGGTATATTGTTTTGATGGAGATTTCAATTTTTTTGAATTTGAATCAGGAAGATGGATTCTAAATCGCCTCAAACGGTGAAGGAAGATATTTCTATTCAGATTTCAACGCCACTGTTGCTACCGAAGTCGAAACCATCGACGCCAAACGAATTACGGTTCAATCGGCCGCCGCCAGGTGATCAAGATTTAGTTCACAAAAAAAGATTGGAATTCGGTCAATTTGTAGCCAGGGAGGCCGTGCTTGATGAAGAATTGTGGGTAAGTGATTTGAATCATTTGATTTTGTGCTTGATGAAGAAATTTTCAACCTCAGAACCTTAAAATCGTTCTGAAAATTTTGGACCATAAATAAGTTGTGGCGTCTGTGTGCTTGATTTTGTGGTAGACAGCGGCATGGCTTCGGGCTGAAAGTCATTGGGAGAATCGAAAAAATGAACGGTAAATGAACTTTGTTTTATTTTATTGAAAGAAACTTTGTCGCTTGTGCACACCTTATCTTCTTCTAAAACACAAGAACAAGCCAAAACCTGAAAAGGATAGTTTAAATATTCAATGATATCCTGTTAAGCATCTGAGAATTTATACAGAAATTGGACTTGATATCAAAAGGGGTAGCAAAAAGAAAACCAAGCTGCTATTGATAATACCAAAAATGTTCAGATTTCATTGCTCATAAGTTGTCAATAGTACAACGGAAATTGTAGATATGGTTTATTCAAGAAAGTGAAAAGAGTTGGATGCAACTGATTTGTAGCTCTGCTTTAAACACAGATATGTTGATAGCTTCAAAAGGAAATTTGCAGAACAGGTAGGATGGGTTAGATTTGTTTGATCTTCTTGAGTGGTTGAAGATGAATTGGTTCATACCCTTAATTTCTATATGTATCCAATGAATGTTGCAGGAGTTCAATGCCATTAAAAGAAGATGTAGTGGGCTTGGACAGTCATGCACATGCATTGTCACGGTGAGAAACTTTTGGCCATAATAAGTTGTAGCCGTGAAATTTTACCATGGCAACCATTCATTAAGCTCTGGTGGAATTGGCTTTGTTTTCTAATATGGACTTTCTCAGGTAAGCAAGGAACAGAAGCATATAAAACGCACGGTGATTAAAAGCGTCGTAGCCACTCTTGATATGAGCTTGCGGCATTTGATGCATGGCGAGACTTTTCCAGGGGTTGAACTCGAATTTATGTCGTTATTATCTACTTGCTCTTATCTCCCTTTCTTCCCTTTGGCTAACCATGGGAAGGAATGATCCTTATATACAGGAAAGAGAGAAGAGCCATGTATGCAGCATCAACAAAGAGATACCAAATAAATATGCATATGTTTCAAACTTATGCGTATCGAA
This sequence comes from Cucurbita maxima, assembly GCF_002738345.1. Taxonomy (NCBI): domain Eukaryota; kingdom Viridiplantae; phylum Streptophyta; class Magnoliopsida; order Cucurbitales; family Cucurbitaceae; genus Cucurbita; species Cucurbita maxima. The sequence continues at coordinate 3,698,908 of NW_019272018.1, forward strand.
AGCAGCACGTCGTCAGGGCGTTGCTAGCAATATGTTGAAGTTTGCAGTTGAAACAGCCAGATCCAGTGGTATAATCCAAAGAGAGATTAAATTCAATCAAACTATATGAAAATGCAATGCTTGCTAATATGGTTTCTGATAATATTTTTGGTGACAGGTATCGAACAGGTATACGTGCATGTACATAGAAACAACACACCTGCCCGACTATTGTACGAAAAGATAGGCTTTGAGGTAATCATCTACTTACGCATATAAAACTCCTTCATTCTTTATTGCGTTCCGCTTCACTTCGTGGAGTTTATACACGTTCCAATTTTCAGGTGGTCGAAATAGCAAGCTCACAATTGTTGGAAGAACAAACTTACCTTCTATGTATTAACACACGGAAGCTTGACAATGCATATTGGTGTTGATATTCATTCATAAGGTACTTGTACTGACATTGGAACTCACAAAAAGTGGTGAGTGCAATGAAATTTGGGGTGTTAAAGTAATACTCTACCATTCATGTAGCGTACATATTCTTTGCAATGTTTCTGCCAAAAAAAGTCCCTTGCACTCATAGTTCAGTTCATACACGAGTACAAAAAGGTTTCTTCTTAATTTTAAAAAAAGCTTGCACAAGTGAAAGGTTGGAGACTGACAAACACACCTGAAAACATCCAAAGAGTTGGGTGCACTTTAGAGCCTCAATAGTCAGTTTTCGACACCAAGATAGGTCGAGACTAAGCAAATTCTTAGAACAGGTAAGCAAAATTGCTGTGCAGTGGCTAACCTCCACAAACCCATATGTAACAGCCCAAGCTTACCGCTAGCAGATATTGTTCTCTTTGGGTTTTCCCTCAAGATTTTTAAAACGCCTTTGCTAGGGCGAGATTTACACACTCTTATAAAGAATGTTTCGTTCCTTCTCCAACCAATGTGGGATCTCACACTATAATTGTCCCAATCATTAAGGAAAACCGGCATCTTCCATCAACTCAACTTTAAAATCATTAATTACTAGCCTAACTTGGTCCAGAATGACCAGAAAAGCGAAGACAACCATGATGGAATTATGGACTAACATTTCCAAATTCATTTATGAAACACAACAGAAAATATATAGCTATATCCCATGAACTTTTCTAGGCTACTGTTCTATAATAGTCTTTATATCTATTGATTCAAGGAAAAAGAGAGATGGGAAATGGGGAAAGGGAGTTAAATACATACCCTCTTGACATTGTTCAATGAAAGTCCAAATTCTGTTTAGAAATCAGCCAAAATTGCAGATTTTAGTACCTCTAATCTGCCAAGTGTGAAAGCGTAGTGAAAAAGTTCTGAACAAATGATTATATAAACTGCTAGAATATCTAAAGCTCGTTTCTGATTTGGCTTGTATGGATTTATTGGTCAATTTCCTGCATCCAAAACAAAAAAAGAATCATACACATTGGTTAAAATGAGTTCCTTCAAACTTTGTCCCCCGTCGGTCCGATGTTCTTGGATGAACTCGTCACGAACATCTCCAATTCCTGTTACTAACACCACTTCCAAACTTTAAAGCTTCTTCCTTACAGAAATCATTAGAATTGGATGAATCTGTAGGTAATCGTAAAGATACAATTCCCTTCTGAGGAGGGAGCACTGGTTGATATTAAAGAATGCAATGCAGGAGAAGAAGACACAAGTGCAGCGACACCAACGTCAGAAAGATGATAAGCACGGGACAACAAGATGGCCGAGAAGTTGAGCATTTTCGGAGAATCATAGCCGACTAAGCTTCTGCCTGCAAGCATCTGGGACAAGTTCCAGTGAAGAAATTGCCCTCAGCAGACCCGTATGCACAAATCTCTCAACGAGGGAGGCAAAAGCTATGCCAGTTAGGGAGCCATTCAAACTGGTGCAGACCATTCGCTCAATCACTAGCGATCTTCATTGCAGTAGAGAAGGGCCCAGGCCAGTCTTTAGCTCTCAGCGCCAGTTCTTAGGACCATCATCGACCAGATGTGCAGTGCCTGAAGCCTCGGCTTGTATGGAGCAATAGAACTTCTGTAACCAATGTGTCCTTTCACCATTTTGTTCAACAGCATCTCCTTTGCAATGTAGCCATTAGCGTCCATATCCCTTCCATCTTTGTAACTTTGGTTTACCTTCAATAACTATTCCCTTCGGTCTTTCCACGAACGAACCGATAATTTAAATAACTAAAGTTCGGCTATGGACAACTTCAAAATTGCTAATGTGGGTACTGAGGATTATAGAGTCCGAAAGCACGACGAATTCCTTTTAAGATAGATTTTAAGATGACGACGACTACGATTGAGATGTTTTGGAATAGGTCTTAGTGAAAAGGACCACAAATTCAAGTGATGGACCTGAATTTCGATTCGGATTCGGATTCGGAGTTTTATCGAATAATTAAGTTTCGTGTAAGCCCAAGGGATGGATTCAAGCTTCATGAGGTATTGACTCTATCTCTCCCTCCCTGTGGGATCATCTTGAAAGGGGAGAGGGTAATATCATTGAAGGGTTTGAAACGTAGTCCCAAACAGGGCCGAGACAAACATGAACGTTGAACCATAAAGTTCTTGTTTTTCTTTATTCTAAATTAGGATTTAAAAAAAAAAAAAAACATAAATGGATGATTATTACAACCTTAAAGCTACCAAACACATGATACAGACAACACCATACATGATAAGACGACAGGGAAAAAACTACAAGGCACAGCCAAAGACACACCAACAACTAACAATAACGACTCTCTAATAAAAATCAATCTCTTTAGGAGACTTTTCTCTATCTGAGTTCATCTAACCACTTCCACCTAGAACGCCCTTAAGCTTTTTGATCGTAGCAGGATCCAAGAATGTCGTCTTCGCGACAATATCAGTCGGCAATTCGTTACCGAACAAGGCGAAGTCGAGAATTTGCAGCCCTGGGTTGGCACTACTAAAGCTAACAAATCCAAGAGCACCGCCCTTGCCGGAGTTTATTTGGAAATGTAGTAGCCCTTGAGGGAATACCATAATGTCACCTTTGTTCAATGTCTTGAAGTAGACGGTATTCGCCGACGAAACAAACCCGGCGCAGATTGTGCCTTCAACGACGAGCAGAACTTCGGAGGCAGCAGGGTGGGTGTGGAACGGTATCACACCGCCAACCGCAAGGTCAAGGCGAGCCAATGAGATTCCGAGGCCATTCACGCCGGGAAATTGAGCAGTGAAGGCTGGAGTCACAGCCGCCTTGATGAGATTTGACGTGTTACCTATGATTACAATAGTATATCATAATCCATCAACTTAAATTCGAACTACGTGATATTAGAGAAAACAATAATTCGACAATACCAGCAACACCGAGGCCAGAGTAAACAAAGTCCTTTTCAGTAACAAGCGACACCTTCTTGCAAGGGAAGCCAGCGGGCGTGTCGGGGGATTTGAGGTCGGCGACACAGAAGTCCTGGACGAGAGCGTGGGAAAAGGAGGCGAGGACGGAGAAGACGAAGAAAAGAGGAAGCACCATCTTGTTAGCCATGGATAACAAAGTAGGGGAATGAGAGGCCATTTATATAGAAGTAGGGGGAGGGAGGTGTGCAAGAGGATAACAATGGCAATGGGCTAATGAGACATGATCCATTCCCATGCGCCATTTTGTGGCATAATTGAAAGGGTGTGGTTTAAGTTTTGGACAAAAATTTGTGAGCTGTGAAGCATGTGATTCGGGTCTGAGTTTACATTGAAAAGACGACAAAAAGTTAGCTTTTTGTATGGTGTCAAAACCAAATAACGAAAAAAAAAAAAAAATATCTCGAACAAAAAATATCTCTGTTTAACTCAAAAATTCCGTTCAACTTTGAGTATTTTTATTTGATTCTCGAGTTTTTGAGGCACATTTAAGTTCCAAATTTTTTAACTTAGTTTCTATTTGGTTCCCGAGATTTTAGATTTTGATCATTGAAATTTAAATTTTGATTTTATTTGGTTACGTAAATTGACCTAATGAAATGATGACTTGATAGTTAATATATGCTAACTCGACTTTGATAATATGTATTTTTTATTTTTTATATACACGTGAATCAATTAAAATCAAATCCAAACCGTGAAGGACAAACATGTAATTTTTAAAATTTAAGGACCTAATAGAAACTAAATTCAAATCCGAGAGACCAAAAGTGTTAGTTAGACTAAATATAAACTATGTTTAAGTAGAAAATAAAAGATTTCTATGTTAAAGGCAAAAACAAATGGTTACCAAATACGAGCTAAGTTTTTGGTGGGTGTGTGATTCAGTGAAACCCTGCAACTTGTGATAACCTCGTTATAAGCCTGATTTAATCTAAACCCTAAAATCATTCGTATATTTAGCTACACGAGCGTTTTCATGATCTCATTCTCACTTATAGGCTTTCAAAAAGAGCGAGCGTAAATTTTTGGTCGAAGAACCACTAATTTAAAAGATATTGAAAAAGAGAGAAAAAGCCAAAGTGGGTCCATTCCATAGTCACATGAGTAAGAAAACGAGGTAGAAAATAATGGAAGGGCAAAAGAAGACATAACAATACAGCTAGCTTTGGATTTGCAAACAGCCAATTACATATCTTCTTGCCTCTTCTTTCAATTTGAAGCTATGCACAGATTTGTGTGGACGACCAAGCTTCCCTATCTTTTGGGTTACTCTCTTTTTACCCGCTTACATTTTTGTTGGATTTTCTCGTAAATAAAAAGGGTCGGTTTACGTTTCAAAATTATTCGAAACATCAAGAGTTTTAGTAGAATTCTACCCGATTCGAGTAGCTTTACTGAAATTAGTCGTTGTATCACGATGAGAAAGCTATAGCTTGCTTTCAACTCGTGTTTTATAAACTTGTCTCGACTACTAAGTGACTTTATCACAACATCTCAAAGTTATGTTCGTTTTTCTTTGAAATTTACTGTCGTATGTGTTAGGTAAGGCAGGTATATATTTTACAAGGGCACATTGGTAAAGATACACAAAATAGTTAGAAGAACGGAGAATATATGTTTTGAAAGTACTTTATAATTTTTTCGAAAACCAAAAACTAAAGTACATTTTTCATATCTAGGGGTGACTTTTTAGCTGTGTGACTAAATGTAGTCGGTAAACACTAATTATTAGCGACATTTTGTAAATTAAGTTCATTAAAATTTTCAACACGTTGTGGTTGGTGTCACGGTCATATATTTTTTTTAAGACGTATTGTCCATGGCTGCATGTTCATTACAAACTTTTTAACTTGCTTTCATGGTATATCTTTCATTACAAGGACCCGACTAATTGTCAAATCTTCTTACTCTATTATATGCTATCAATATGTTGTTACTTATTTCTTAAAATCGTTTTCAAAAAATGGGGGAAGAGCCTATGAGATAGTTTCATTTGTGCGGCCAACGAGCCAAATTTGAGTGGGTTGATTTAATCAAGAGTGATAGTAAGTGTCATATAATCGTTTTGTGAGTTTCAAAGAAGTGTGATCGTCACCGTTGATATCAAAGCTGAGTTGACACTCAAGAGTGGAATCAAGAAACATGTTGATAAGAAATCATTACAAAGAAAGTAAGATTCAAATTATTTTGTTGATCAAATATCTTAAGGAAAACTTGTTTCAGATTTAAATCACTCCAAAAGCAATATCGATCATGACAAGCTTGAATTATTCTAAACATGCAATATAAACTACTTATAATTGCAAATAAACTTAGCCCTTCACTCCAAATTATCATTGTGATATCTCACATTAGTTGGAGAGAAGAACGAAGCATTGTTTATAAGAGTGTGGAAACATTTCCCTAATAGACACATTTTAAATCCTTGAAGAGAAGTCTAGAAGAGAAAGTCCAAAGAGAACTATATCTACTCACGGTGGGCTTGTATTGTTATAAATAATATTAGAGCTAGACACAGGACAATGTGTCAACAAGGATACTAGGCCCCTAAAGGGGTGGATTGTGAGATGCTACATTGGTTGGAGAACCCTGTAGAACCTCTATTTAGTGAACGTGTTTTAAAGAGAACAATATCTCCTACATCTCTCCCTAAAATCTATATGTTTAAAAACCTTGAAGAGAAACTCAGAAAGAAAAGCCCAAAAACGACTTAAAACCATTTTATAATTTAAAAGGCTGAAGTGTTCATAATAATAATAGCATTTGTTTTAACTTTCTACATTACTAATCACGAAGATTTACCGAAAAAAGAAGAAGCTAAAATAAGCTAAAATAAGAACTAACGTAAGAAGACCTAAAGAGGACAATATCCCTTAGATATTTTCAAAGGCGAGAAAGAGACCCAAAATATGGATAGTCTGTGTAGCCAACAACAGGATCTTGTGTATAGAACGTCTTCCTAACATACTTGTTGAGTGGTGCATTGAGCTTAAATCTCATAGCCAAGTCAGGGTTCGCAATGAACAGCCTACCATACGACACCAAGTTGGCGTCTCCATTCTCGATCACTTGCATTCCCAATTCCCGAGTGAACCCGCCGCTGCAAATGAATGTTCCTTCATAAGCTCTTCTCAAACTCCTCATGAACTCAGCCTCTGCGTCTTCACTTCCAGGCCTGCCTGACTCGGTCTGGCCATAGGCCGTGTACCGGGGCTGAGTTACATGGACATAACTTAGCTTTCCACTGATTTTCTGTTGAAGTTTGTTAAGTTGATCGACGACATGTAGTCCTAGCTTGAGAGGATCGGAATCCATAGCGTCGAGGTGATCGATGGCTGGAGAAATTCTAACACCAACTCTATATGCTCCTATAGCAGAAACCACGGCATGAACTACCTTCAACAAGAATCTAGACCTGTTTGAGAGACATCCTCCGTACTGGTCGGTTCTGTCATTTATACCATCCTTCAAGAACTGGTCCAGGAGGTAACCGTGAGCTGAATGGATCTCAATCCCATCGAACCCTGTTCAAAATTTATCTCTAACATTTGTTACTCTATCATATTCACAAGAATAAGGGCAAGCTAATTGTAACGACTCTAAATTTCTATATATTAAGAGTCGCTATTAACGTCTCATAAAAGGGGTGTAACACGAGGACTTCCCAAGTAGTCACCCAACTTAATACAAATCTCGTACAAACATGCTACGAAGTTCTGATGGGATCCAATTGAGGCGTAGTAACAACTCTGAATATATAGAAATTTAGGATTGTTATACTAACAATAACCTGCTCGGATGGCGTTCAAGGCAGCCTGTCGATAATGCTCGACCACATCCTCGATTTCGTGAGTTTGCAGTGCTCGTGGGCTTGGGTATGTGCCATAGGAGCCATCTGGAAGCAGAATTCTCCATCTCTTGGAGATGGGCTTGCTTGTGGATGAAATTGGTGGCATCCCATCAGGCTGATAAACTGGTCAAAATTAGAGAAAATGAGCTTAGTGTGAGATCCACGTTGATTGTTAGAGGCGTTTTAAAAGTTTTGAGGGAAAATTCGAAAAGAAAAGTCTAAGGAAGAAAATATCGGTTAGCGGAGGGCTTGGGCCGTTACAAATGGTATCAGAGCTAGACACCAGACAATGTGCTAGCGAAGAGACTGAGTCCTAAAGGAAATGGACATGAGGCAGTATGCCAGTAACGACGCTGGCCTTAAAGGAGAGTGAATTGAGGAGTCCGATGGGAGAAAGGGAATGAATGCCAGTAACGACGCTGGCTCCAAAGGGGTGAATTGTGAGATCCCATAATCATACCTTGATGTGAAGCTCGGCCTACGTGCCAGAGTTGACAGAATATGACGCTGCCTTTGGCATGAACAGCATCCACCACTGTCTTCCATGCTTGCACCTGTTCTTCCGTGTAAATTCCAGGAACATGTGGAAACCTGCCTAAGTTCAGTTTCAACTCATTTTAACTTATTTTATAAAAAAAAAAAAAAAAAATGTTTTAAGAACAAATCTTATCTTAAATATTAAAGATGCTTAGATTTCGTTATTTAAGCTAAGTAGGAATGTTCGTCAGCTGAGTCGGGATCCAATTATTATAAACTCAACTATAAAAATATTGGGTTTGATTGGTTCAGGTTGTTTTTTATTATTTATTTTAATTATTTTTTATAATGAAGGTTAAAAAGGTTAATATATAAAATATTTATTTATTTATTTATAAATATTAAATTAAGATTATTCACCTAATTTGAAAAATTATATTTTAAAGCCTTAATATATGCACTCCACAAAATATTCACAACTTTTTAATTCAGATTAATTTACGAAAATTATTTTTATTTGCTATCAAATCATATGAGTGACGAAAAATACCAAATTATGCCATTTTTTTAGAGAATCTTTTCCGAATCTAAAAAGGAATTACGGTCATTTTTCTAATCAAAGCAATAAATATTTATTTAATCCATTAATGAAAATACCTTAAATTTTGTAATTGTTGCAATCCCAAAATTTAAAAAACTTAAAATTTCAAATTTTCATTATTATTCTTTTTTTTTTTTTAACACTTTTAAACTTTTTAAAAAATTTAAAAATACCATTAAAAAGTTGGAGGTAATCTATAAAGGGACTGTAACAACTTTTTTGAAATTTTTGTTATAAAGATAAAAAGTGTTAGTATCCCTTCAAAATTTCATTGGTATTTTTAAAATATAGTAACAATAGTAAATGTATTTTTAAATTTTCTAAGAAATAGAAGATAATTTTAAAGTATTTTTAAAATATTATTGAAAAGTTTGTATATTTTTTAAATAAAATATTAACAATTTTTATTAAAAAAAATGATAAAAGTAAAAGTATTTTTTAGAATTCGATATTTTTATTAATTTAGTTATTTTTTTATTCAAACAATAACTTTGTTTTTCAATATTATAACTAATAATATAAATATTTTTTATAAATATTTATTCAAACGAAGCATGTTGTTATACCTTCCAAATTTGTTAATAAGGCAATAATTTAAATTTGTTAATAAAACGTAGGACCCACCAATTTGGCCCCACCATTGCTTGCCGCGCTCCCATAATAATTACTCCTAAAATTACCAAATAGCCCTCAAACTGATCAAAATTCCACAACTTACCCAGCCGCCGTGGCGGAGATCGAAGTTCCTTCGCTGATTAGAAACCCGCCGTCCGTAGACCTCTGAGTGTAATATTTGGCCAGCGCCGCTCCCGGAATCCCATTCAAAGCTCTGCATCTCGTCATCGGCGCTAGAACTACTCTGAAAATCCGTCACCAGATCCACCGCCAAACACACATAAAAACAACAATCCATCAATCAATCGATCGATCGGTTCCGAATCAAACTCCGGCGAAACCTCTGTCTCCGAAATCGAGGACTGAAAACAGAGGATCGGCGGAAGTAAGAGATAAAAGAGATCGAACCTGTGAGAGAGATCGAACTTCCCCATCCTGAACGGAGAGAAGAGAGTAGCGCTTCCATTTCTCGCCGGAGTTTCAGCCATTTTCAATGAGTTGGGATCAGAATTTGCCGACAGCTACGAGATGTGGGGAGCTTTTATGGAGCTTCTGGCCTAATATACAAAGGCGTTTCCTCGTTTTAAGTGGGAGTGGAGAATTTGATCAAGGAGTTGCAGTCCAAATATTTTTGACTGGTCGGCGAAGGAGATAATAATCTGGTGCATCCGAGTCTAGGTTTGGAGCTGTATGTACGAGTATAGACCGTCGGATGAAGCTTGATTGTGTAGGTCGGTGGATCCAAGTCAAAGTTAGGGTTTGAAAATGAATTAAGGTTACAAAAATCAATTTTTACTCTTTTTTTTTTTCAATTAACATTCTCGATTATTATATAATTATATCAGATAAAATTTTGAACTTTTATAAATCAACCTTTAATTTTTAAAATTACTATTTGAAAATTATTCATTATTATATAAACCATTCAATTATAAAAAGAATCGAATCATATAAGTTAGTATACTTAAGAGTCACGTTTCAATAATACCCCTAAATTATTAGCTTTATTTCAATAATACCTTAAACTTCAAAAGTTTCAAAAATGTCTCTGCCAAAAAATACTTTTCACATTAAGTTTGGGATGAAAATGTCAAAGTTTCATTTTAATAATATTCTTAAACTTTCAAAAGTTTTAAAAATACTCAACCTATGAAAAAATGTTAAATCTCGTCATTTATGCTTTTATTAATCATCAATGTCCATATTAACTAGAAAATTTATTACCACCCAACATTATGTTAATTAATAAACTGGGGTGCGAGACATGATCGCGACTGAAGATTCAAATGTCAATACCTTGTACTATGGAATAAAATGAATTATCTAACACAATTTAAACTTATTTATATACATCAAAATTCAATAACCTAACACAAACTTTTAAATGAGGCCTACGATACCGTTTTTAAAAGGAGTTAATACAAATTTAAAAGGTTAAACTTATTTATATACATCAAAATTCAATAACCTAACACAAACTTTTAAATGAGGCCTACGTTTTTAAAAGGAGTTAATACAAATTTAAAAGGTTAGGTCATGAAAATCAATTCATACACCTAAACTTCATGTGTTCATGTGTAGTAATAAAAAAAAATGTAACTAATAATGGTATCAATTTAAACCTTTAACTATTATAAAAGTATTGATTTATACTTTCAATTCACTTCCATTTAGATGATCTAGATTGATTCATTCATCATCAATTTCAAATAATTAATGATTATCAAATAGACCTTTTTACATTTGTTTCTTTCTGAATCAATCAATCAATCTTACAAACTTTACCAATAGTATGAACGAATCCGTTACTTTAATAAAAATGTGTAAAAGAAGTTGGTCTCCACGTAAAAGTTGAATACTCTACCATTAAGTTAACATCTTCAAAAACATATATATAAAAAAAAATGTAGACTCAGAATCAAAATAACAAAAAGAAAATAAATTGCACCATGTAATCACAAAAAAAAAAAAAAAAAATACAATGAGAACATCATGTATATGATGTGGAGACTGCAAATAACCATTAGTTCATAATTAGTTCATAAAGAATAAACCGACACGAGATTGAAAACTTAGGAATTCAAATGCAATCTAAACCAAATTTTAACCACAAAAAAGGTAGTTTTTCCAAGTTTTTTTTAGAGATATAATAAAAATTTTAGAAGGTATTGATTTTTGCCCTAACTGTCCATTTAACCTAATAGTAATAATAACCATAAGAAGAATAATAATAACAATCCAAGTAATCCAACAAAGAATGATGAAAAAGTAAAATAGAAAAAGGGAAGTTGTTTTTAATAGGAAAAGTAAGTTTGTCAAAGTTTTTCGAGAGGGGTCCCTTTGTTTGTACCTGAAAAGCTATGCATGTGGTTGAATCAGCCATTCATTCAGATTCAAATAACAACTGAGCTGGAGTACCATCTCTCTCAACAAATGCCAAACTTGGATGGAACACAACCATCCCAACACATTTAACTTTCTTCCAAACAAAACCCAAATCTATCCAAATCCACTCCTTGCTTCCCATTTCTCAACCCAGCCTTCCACCTCAAATTTATGATTCTAATTCATCCTAAACTAAAAGTTTTGATTAAGGTTTCGGGTAATTTAACATGATATTAGACCGAGAAGGTAAGTTTGAGCTCCTACTACTACAATGTTGTTCGACTCACCGCTTAAAAAACTCGCCTCCCCAGCTTCCCCAGCTTCCCCAGCCATGCATTTACTTCTACAAATCTTCTAAACAGTACCAACCAAAGCACAGGTCACATACATGCATGTTTCTACTCTATTCCTTTAACGATCCAAAAACTACTCTTCTAAAGTGTTCTAAGAACCAAACCCTAATCAGCTAATAGAGAACTAAAGAGAGATGTAGAAATAACTGAGCAGTAGAGTTAAAGAGATTAGAAGAGCAGCAAGCCAAAAGGTAAAATACTTCTGTAGTAAACTGTAAAGTGGAAGGCACAGAGCACAGCAAAGCAAGCAGTTGGGAAATAAAACAAAGCAATTTCAGCATCAGCCTGAAACACAGAAGGAAAAGGATAAAAAGAGAAGGGTGTATTTTCTGTTTTTATCGGAACTTAAAAGACCCTTCTTCCTGAGCTGCTGAATCGCTCATTTTTTACAATTTTCGAAATTGCAAAAAGGCCAAATGGGCAAGTGTGGGTTGCCGGGAGGAAGTCTGCAAAATCCTGAGGAAAAGTAAAAGAGTTGGAAGCAGACAGTAAAAGCTCGCACCGTACAAACAAACAAAAAAATTTCTTCTTCTCAGGCATTGGCTTCTGACAACAACTCTTTTGTGTCACATTTTATAATAAATTCTCTTAAATCTGTATTTACACTGCTATTTATTTCCCCTTGCTTTCGTTTGTGGGTTTCTGTAGAGATGTCAGAGACAAGAGCTGCAAAAAAAAAAAGCCAGTTTCCCTCCTCAACCAGAAGTTACAGAGAGATGCAGTCATAATATGAACACTTGAACAGGCAAGAAGAGAGATAGAGAGGTGGGCATGCAACACCATAATCAGAACCATTAGTTTATCAATTGCTGAAGACTCTGCAACCCAAATGGTCTCTGAAATAAATATACAGTTCAGGGCATACACGATACTTAGAGGGCTCTAGTAATAATCTAAACAGAGGAGCCTCCCACTCCCTGGCCTGGTTTTATCATCTCCCTGGAGCTGTCTTGCTTGCGATTTGAAGTTCTTTGTTGTTTCTCTCAACTGATAAATAGACTTATTTTTATCTATTTCAAGTATGTGCACCAGAAGTATGTTTCCCTTCACCTCAGCTCAGTGGCAGGAGCTTGAACATCAAGCTCTCATCTTCAAATACATGGTTTCCGGCATTCCTATACCTCCAGATCTCCTCTTCAGTATTAAAAGAAGTACCTTGGACTCTCCTTTCACTTCTAAGCTTCTCCCCCACCATCCTCAACATGGTAAATAAATATCTCTCTATCTCCCTCTCCCATTCTCTCTCTTTATCTCTAGAAATGTTTCTGTTTCATGCAGTAGGGTGGAACTATTTGCAAATGAGTTTAGGGAGGAAGATAGACCCAGAACCAGGGAGGTGCAGAAGAACTGATGGGAAAAAGTGGAGATGCTCAAAAGAGGCGTATCCAGATTCGAAGTACTGTGAGAGGCACATGCATAGAGGCAAAAATCGTTCAAGAAAGCCTGTGGATGTTTTGAAAACGACAGCAACAAATGATATTAACCGCCTTTCAAATCCAGCGTTTTCTTCCCTAACCAACAATTCATCCTTACTCTCCTATCGGCCCTTCCCCGCTCATCAAATATCTTCAACTTCTAATGGGAATGGCATATCACCCCAAGACACTAATACCCTCTTGCTTCTGGAATCTGGTTCTTACTCGGACAGAAACCCAGATTACAGGTTTGTAGACTATCTACTCTCTTTGGAGTTGGAGATTAATATTTAGTATTGAGATTCTGACTTTTGTCCATCTTCTGTTATTAACAAGAAGTAGGGACACTTATGGGCTAAAAGAGAAAGTAGATGAGTATGCCTTCTTCTCGCAAGAACCATCTGAAACTGCTGCAAGAGCCGATTCTCTGCAACTGACACCACTAACGATGAGTTGTTCTTCTCTATACCCAAAACAGAACTGCTCTTCTTTGCAGAATGATCAGTCCTGCTATCAGCTTCATCAGAGCCTCACAGACCCTTTGAAGCAACAAAAGAGAGAGGAATCACAGAAGACAGTTCATCGATTCTTCGATGAATGGCCTCCAAAAGAGCTCTGATCACGGCTTGATTTCGAAGATAAATCATCAAATACTGGCTCAGTTTCCACCATTCGGCCCTCAACTTCCATTCCCACCACTTCCAACGACTTCCCCATTTTCGGATTCAACAACCCATAATGAAACCTGGCCCCGAACTCCTTTTTTTTTTTTTTCCTTTTCTCCAAAGTCGGTTTGTTCCTGTGCCTTATCTCCAGGGTGACCCCAGTTGTTCCTTATTGAATTTTATTTGGTTTCCTAGGATGTACTTTCGGCTGAGCTTCATCCCATCTTTTTTCTTATGTAGGGTGGGGTTCAATTGGGCCATGGGTTGTTTATTAAACGAATGTTCCATCGTTTTTTATTCTAGTGTAGACTTTTCTACATCATTTCTTACTAGAAGGGTTTTGATCCCTCCCTTGGACACTGCATAGGCATGGAAATCAAATCTACTTCCACTGATTTGGACGGAATGGATCAATATGCACATTTAAAGTATGCTATTTCAACCTTATGTATACTAAAAAAAATCAGTCTACCTGATTAAATCAATTGAAGGGAAGATGATATCAAGTTCAACTTCCCCCAACTTCTTCCTCAACCTTCAACTTCATTTGATCTACCTTTTCCAGCAATTACTATTTTCCATATAGAGGGAAAAAAATAGACAATCTGCTGGTTAGAAAGAGGAAAAATAAAGATGCCAAAATGATAACAGTTGTAACTTTCAACATCAATAGTTTTACTGCTCATCATCAATGGTTGACACACAAATAGGAACGTTTCCATATTTAAACAAAATATATTTTGTAAAGCATTGCAAGAAAAAGTAGACAATGCTCATCAATTCTTCCACTGACCTGTCATCGATATAATGAAAATCCAGAGTTGCTGCAGAAAGGGTGTTGTCGGCACATAAAACAACGCGTCCCTGAAGATTCCAACATTAGGGATAAAGATTGGCTTCAGTTGCATTTATTAGCAATAAATAAAGATCAAGTTGGGAGACAACCTTCGAAAATCTTTAATATCCTGTTGCACAAAATGAAAATCCATCTATTCTTCTTCTAATTAATCACCGGTAAATTTTACATGATAAAAGTGAAAATACAGTTTCATTATTCTAATAATGTATTAATCCCTGAAGCAATTTATCAGTCCGACTCTCTAAATTGCAGTTCTAATAGAACCTCTAACCATATGAATACAAAACAAATTTTACTATGTTGAGAGCCTATCAGATGATAAAGAGAAAAACATTCTAAAATTTACTCTTCTTCTGGCCGTAATATCATTAAAGGTTTAGGTAAGACATTGATGCCTCGGGACACTGGGCAACAGAAGCAGCCAATGTAGGTGTGGTAATAATCCGTCAAGCTGCTGCATTTCACCTTAACTAAGGGAAGTTGGTAGAACCCGATTTGAATATCTTTGCCGAACCAAGTTCGAGAGTTAATAAAGGCATATTGTTTGGATTACTGCCATCTCATCTGATTTCTCCATCACTACCCTCTAGTCCAGCGGAGTTTTCTCTTTCAAGTCTGGACTTTCCCTGCGTGTGCATAGGCTCATCATCTTCCGATTCCGACCATGTGGCCCTTCGTCGGCCTGCGTTCGATGAAGGTACACCCTGCAACTTCAAAGACCAAAAATTAACTAAATAACCCAAACTAATCAAACAAAATACCCAAAAAGGTGTATAATATACAAAAAGAAAAACCACTTTGGAAGAGTAGAGAATGACAGTTACACTGATTAGCAATTCAACCTTAACAATAGCCGACCATTAGATTTAGAAAGGACAGGTGAAGGGAGTAAATTGACTCTAAATCATGATCATGAAGAGACTCGTAGAGATTCAAATACTTATTAAAATGAACACGTCGTAGACTCAAAATTAGATGCAATAATTTATAGCAAGAGGCAGTATCAAGAGAATCTACTTGAGTTCAGATCAGAGATGCCAATCTTGTCTCAAAGATAATATCGAGGTAGTAAAAAGATATTACCGCTTCATCCTCAGCATCAGAATCTTCAAGCCCAGCTTCAGCAAGAGCGTCCTGATCATTCCCTTCTACATCATCGTCCTGATCATTCATTTGGCTGTGGGACTCCCTATAATTTATGTTATTATCCTCATTGTCTAGTTCTTGATCATCCATCATATCATTATCAGCCTCCTCTGTCTCATAATGCGATTTCCCCTTCCTGTCTTTCTTTCTCCTCTTTCCACCTTTCCTTCTCCTCTTTTCACTATTACCAGCTTCATCGTCATCAATCTCTGACCTTTCTCTTCGTTTAGCAGGTGCGGTGCTCTTCCATTGCTCCTGGAGGAAAATTAAATGAGCTACTCGAGGTATCAAGTAAAAGATAGTCATCCAAATAGCATGCAACAAAACATGACATCAACTTCTATTGACAGAAAGTGTGCATTACTCAGCACCACTAAAGTGCATACGCAAACTCAACCTTAAAACCCTGCTCTAATGAATAAAGGGGATTTCTCTAAAATATTACACACTAGAAAAGATAAAATGTTTCACCTTCCCCTCTAAACCACTTAACTTTGTATGAAACCATAAATCCTACTCTGACATGATAAGTAAATAAATGACGAGTGTCTGAACAAAATTCCTTCAATACCCTCCATTACCAATAGAATGCAGGTGCTCGAAATGATGCCTTTTTAATTTCTCTTCACGTGTTCCACAATTCTAAAGTTCTGCGACATTATAATTCAAATACTCACAGAAACAATATAATTCAAAATAATTACCTTCACACGTTTAAAATGCTGCTCCTGTTGCATCATCCGCTTTTCCTCATCTTCCAGTTTTCTCCTCTCCAGCTGTTTTAGCAAATAATATCAGAAAAAAAATTCATCATTCACTATAACTAATTCTCTTTTTTTGAAAAAAGGTTAAATATAATAATGATAAAAAACAACTCGTACTTGAAATTTCCTTTGTTCGTCTGCTTTTCGACGGGCATCCTCGGCAAATGCAACTTGTCGTGCTAGTTCTTGTCTTTGACGGATCTGCTGCTCTTCATGTTCTGCTGCTTTGAGGTGAACTCCAGCAGCTTCCAGCAAGTGCTTGCAGTAACAAACATGAGTATCAATCTTCTTCTCATCAAACCCATGAAAGTGGAGGTTGGAGGCAGCAGATAACTGACTAAAAACACGAACAGCATTTTCCAGCTCCACTACTGTTGAACGCACCTAATAGATTTCAATGGGGCAAAAAACAATTAATGCAATAGCCATGCAAAAGAGAAGGAGATGTGGGGTCAAAGATTGGAAAAGCATAATGGAGTGATTTAATTTGTGATCTAAAGGTTATTATAGATAGATTCATAATTTCCATGGTTTTAAAACTCAATTATACCTGAGACGCTAGGAGCTAAATAAATAATATGCCAACTCAAAAATTGACCAAGGATGATTATGCAGAAAACTAGGGTTAAAATCCTGTTCCCTAACAGGTATCGCCATCTTTACATTGAAGTAAAACAAATCATCATAATGTTTGGTGAAGTATAACAAATCCTAATATCTGACTGCTGATAAGACCAGAACGTTTGATCATCTTTCTGGGTGTTGATTCCTTTCTTTTGGATAGCCATGGACGGGTTGTTTTCATCATCAAGTTTGAAGAAACTAACACGTAATAAATTGGTTATTCAGATTCACAAAGCTTCAGAGTAAATTCAGATCAAGTCCAATCTCAGAATATTAAAGCTAGGAATGTCTTATTCCCCGCTCTAGCCCTATAGGCATTGATGAAATATTTTCTCATGTCTTATAAAAGAAAATGTTTCTGGACTGTCCTGTCCACGTCCAAAAAAAAAATGAAAAAAGGGGAAGGATCAATACTAAAAAGAAGAATGAGCCAACTCCATTATGACATCTTGAAACATCTGTTTTTTCATCAAACTGATAGTAATTTAAACTAATTATGCCAAAACTTGAGGGAATGATGAGCAATCCAGGGTTAACTTATTAATGACTTCAGACCTTATAGAAATGAAGAAATGTCTCCACAGATATTTAACAGCAATAAATATTTAGGCCAAAAGTATCGAGAAACAACCTCATCTGCTGTCCTTTTTGTCTTTTGTAGTGTTGAAGCTGAAAACTTCTGCATTGCTACACCAGCATCAAATCTTAAAGTATAATTTGAGGGTGCCAAGTGGATAGCTCTCAGTAGGGTCTTTTTGCAGTCTTGCCACAGTTCAGCTTCATAAAATGTACGAGCTAGATAGAGAAGAATTTGATAATCTGTATTGTAATAAAACTTCCGCAAGCAATTTTGATACTGCAAGATAACAATTGGCATTAATTCATGGATGCAATAACGAAAATAACTTTTTGTTAGTAAGATGAGGACAACTATAAATTTTCAGCGAACAAGATATAAGTATATACCATTTTCACAGCTAATGAAAAGTTTCCTTGAGCAAAATAGACATGTGCCAAATTGATCCACACATCTGGCATCTGGACAAAAATGTTCCCACTTGCAGCTTCTTGAACCTACGACAACTGAAAGTTAGCAAAAGGTGCAAATAACCATAACTTTACAAGATACAGGTTTTAAAAGGTTGTAGTATGAAGTAAGAATACAAGTGCTCACTTGTGTAAAAATATCTTTCGAAACATCAAATTGACCTTTTTCAGCCAGGATGACCCCAGCTCCATTAGCGGCATACAAGTTAGCAGGATGTTGTACCAGAACCTGCTCAATTAAAAACAAATACCAACCATTATACTGCAAGATTAAAGACAATTTCCACAATTTACAATGAAGAAAACCCAGAAGATTGAACATAGGCCACTGAATAATCAACATTAATTTATGAAGTAGTTTAATTTCTTTATCCATTAAAATTAGGCATCAAAAAACTCATACAAAAAGAACATTTTTAAGATCTTTTTAATATAATATTGCACATGCTCTTTTTAATAGAAAATAATACATTCATCATCATCCATTTAAACAAGTGCATTAAATGAGTCTTTTAATCAAAAACATTGCAGTAAATGATAAAAGATTCATGAACTTCATTCCATCAACTTTGACAGACCAAAGTTACTTAAATTTAATCTGAATGCCAGCAGAAACATTTGACCATGTGTGGATATTGAAGCAATCAAACCTAATTAACAAAATGAGGAGCGAGATAGGGAGGATAAAAGAAAAGAAAGAGAACTGAAAACATACCCTTGTATATAGTTCTTTAGATTTTTCCAAATGGGTAGCCTCCAACTTGGGATTTCTTTTCTCATTTCGAAGTGCAGCAAAGTAGTTCCAGTTTCCCTGGCCAAGGTTAAAAGAAAAATTAAAGAAAATAAAAACGATGTTTGAATGGTAGATACAGATAATAGTGGAGAAAAGAAATTTGAGAATATAATTAACAAATACGAGGCGTTCTGAAAATATGATTTACAGAAATATCGCTCATTTGACATATACAGAAACAATACATTCCTTAGAATAAGGATAGTAATACTTCACAAGAACTAAAATGAATGTGCACAGTGAAAAGTAACCCACCAAAGAAAGAGTCGCATAAGAATCCTTTCCATCAGTGGCTTCACCTGCAGCCCGGAAAGTTTCTTTTGCCCTGACCCAGTCATCATTTTTTAACTCAAGCTCGCCTAGCATAGACAAGGCATTTGAGCACTTCTCATTCACTTTCAGAGCATCATTAACCTACGAAAGAAACACATTATTGACAATACAAGATTGATTTCAAGATATAAATAGAAAAGGATGGGTGGAAGAGCTAACAAACCAATTCAATGCTTAGTTGAACATAGTTTCTAGCTTTTGCAATGGACGCAAGCCTCAGGTAAGCATCTACATAGTCTGGATACTGTCACAAGGAAAGAGGTGTTAAAAGCAAAGTGCAATAAGGAACTCCAAAGAGCAACTAATAAAGTACTAACACATACTTTAAACAAAATCAAGCGATAGAGTACACTTGCAACTTCAATGTTATGCAACTGCTCTAACAATCGAGCCAGATTAAATAGAGTTGTGACTTTCTTCCATGGTAGTACGATTGAACGACCTTCCCTCTCCAGTCGATAAAATAATTCCATGTCCTTGTATTGAAGAACGGACGCACTTGCGTCAATAGCAGGGCATCTCTCTTTACCATCAATAAAATCTAGCCAAATCCCATCACCTAAAGCCTCCTTGAAAATTCTTTGAGCAAGCTGACAAAAATAGGAAATGAGAAAATTAAAAGAAAGAGGACAACATTTGACAACTTGACGCAGAATTAACTTCAATGTAATCAATAAACTCAAACTCTTCTCTTTCAAAGTGAAGAACCCAACTTGCAACATTAGACCATACAAACCTCAAACTCTTCTCTTTCAAAGTGAAGAACCCCAAGATTGTTGAGCACTTCAATATGTACTTCTTGACCTCCCTTTCTTAAGAGATTGCTAGCCTGTTATAACACTCGATGTCAAAACAAATTATAGACTATGCCAATCAGAAATAACTAGCTAGAAAGTAATTGCCGATCATATAGAGAATCTAATTGCAAAGTAAACAAAGAAAATCCCTACAGTCTTAAAGGCATCCAAAGCAGCTCCTTCATCAGTTGAAATCAACAATTCTCCAAGATCTAAAAAGGCCTGCAATGTAATTTAATTCTGCATTACATTACATGTAGTGAAAACTGAACAGAAGCAAGCCCATAAATATGGGGAAGGTAGCGTATAATGTCTTAATTGTACTTGCTTCACCAGGAAGCAGAGAAATTGGATGCTTGTCCTAGACCTCCTATAAAAAGTAAGGCAAAATGTAAAACGTTCAAGATGGTCATCTTACAGGAAAATGGAATACTGAGCGTTCGCACAAAGGAATGCTTGCTGATATCAAGAATACACAAATCTAATTGAACATGCACCAGGCTTAAAGTCAGTTGGAGCCAAATCTTCTATAGACATCATTTTTTGGCTGATAGATTATAATACTTGTTACTTACTAATCCTTCAAAGAAGACAAGTACTCCAATGGCCATAAGTCAAATACCATGACTAACCATGAAAACTCAACACAAGCTTATGAAAGAAATAATCTGTCAATGCCAAGGCACTAAAAGAAGTGTTGAGGGAACATTTACCGTCTTAAGTTTCACAGCTATGTAAAGTAATATTGATAAAATTAGGCCTTAGAACCAAGGCACAATTAAGGACCGTGAACAAATAAACAAGTCCGACATTAAGAGTTGGAGATGCTAACTTGCAACATAAAGACATTATAAAGTCTCCCAATTCCACCAACTTAAGGTCTACCTGTGCATCACGTGGATCAATTTTTGTCGCTTTCCTTAAAGTCTCCTGGGCCTTGTCAGCCTGTCCAAGCTGAACATAAATATGACCAAGTACCTACATCAAACCAGTTAATTAATAAGACAAAAAAATGAAAAATGCTAGAAAAAAAAAAAAGCAAGGACATGCAAGTAATGAAATACGAATCTAATATCTTTTAATTTCAACTCACTCACTTTCAATGTATCACAATTGTCCGGACATACGTCCAAAACCTTCTCAAAATTTGACAATGCACTTCTAAGATCTCCCATCTTCAGTTGAACTTGACCCAACCCTATACCAATGAGACAAAATACCTGAAATCTAGAATTCAACCTCAAAACACCATGGTAATAGCATCAAACAAAATAGGAAAAGGCTGTTATCACTTAAATCAATTGCCCTTTTATCAAATCAATCGTATGCCATTGAAATGCCTTTGAACTCTATTATAAGTATGTATGCAGTAAATACAAGGGAAAAAGAGGAAACACTCCAAGAAAGTAAGAAGTTGGTCATCTAAAGACTACACTTCCTGGTCATTATTAAAAAAGTGTAAGCCCTTGGGACTGGGGCACAAAGCACCCAAAATAGAAAAATATAAATAATTTTTTATATATGAAAAAACCAAATTGTTATGACTAATAAGATAATTGAAAATTTAAGAATTAGAGCTTTTGAAAGAGAATGTCTAGAGAAATAAGGGTTTATGGAACGTATTTTTTATTACTTCAAAGAATAGAGAATTTATTGCCAAAGCACCCTTGTTTAAACATTAGTTAAGATAGCTAATATATTAGAGCTTCAAAAGCAGCAGCATGTTAAAGTACCTAAGAGCTTGCAAGGGAGAGAGGAGAGAGGGAAAAAGTTGGGGGAAAAAATGATTTGTCATTGGCTGAACTAGAACTATCCAAACATACCCAAAAGAAACTGTTGGTAAAGGCAGAAGGAAAAATAGGGAAACAAACTTGCCATAATAAGGAAATACAAACTCGCGAGGTTTATTAGCTTCCTTTGCAGATGCCATGTAGTACAAGCCAGCTTTCTCATAGTCTCCCTACAGATATTCTACCATCAGTATAATAATCTTCTTCTCCATTTCTTAACGTCATGAGATCAAGAAAGCTATCATACCTTGCTATGGTAAGACCGAGCAAGATTGTAGAAGGAATGAGATTTTGTAGGTCCATGGTTGGTAATGGCAAGCGCAGTTTCAGTCAATTGCTCCACCAAAAAGTGTTGGCCAGTAAAGAAAAAGTGATTTGCCAAGTAATTCAGAGCCATTGCACAAAAAGGGTATACTTCAAATGCCCTCTGCATCTTTTCCATCCCATTTCTGATTCGACCAGCTGCCATGGTGGACAGACACCACAATTGAATCACTCAAATATAACCTAGCAAAAATAATTTCCATGAGAAGGAAAGAACATCATGATGGAACCTACCATCATTTGTGTTCAGATCAATGATTGCCAGAGCAACAAGAGCCTCCACGTTTTCTGGATCCAACTGCAAGTGAAGAATTAAGAAATATTAAGCCAACATCAACTTCAAGCAGATAAGTTTGCATAAATTTAATGGATGATTGGAAACGAATATCACGAGCCTGTAAAACTCTCTCAAATGCTTGCTTAGCCTTTCCATATTGTTTCAATTGATAGCGGCACAGGCCTATGCCAAGTCTCACAGCAGCAGGGCAATCAGGATACACTTGCAAGGCCCTCTGTTTGCAAATTCAAGTTACAAGTGCAAAGACATCACCAAATTGGCTCGAGATATTTATATCTTTTAATGAAATTAAGTAATCAAGGAAGAGAGCAAGTTGGTCCCCACCAAGCATAAATGATAACAAAGCAGATTCAAAGGTCACTTGTTGCTAGACAGGAAAAGGTAACTGACCTTGTATAGCTCTAGTGATTCAGAAAAATGTCCACGGTTGAATTCAACACATGCCTGCAGATACACCGAAGATGTTAAGGGGAGAAGAATACATCAACCAATACATCCACCCTCAATCTTGTTTAAATAATTGGTTCAGACCTCAACTAAGTTTCTATACATTGTTAAATATGCTGTAACAATAATAATTCTACATCAGATTGATGAGACCAGGGTGAAGCACATAACCACATCAGGCACAAAAGATAGAATAGACTTATTCAATGTACACTTTGAAAAGGTGTATAAGATATAGTACAGTACAATCTTAGGAAATTAACATTAAACCACTTCCAACTATCAGATAAAATAGACATGCAGATGCATTCCATCTGCAAGGGACTCTATATAATAGTGCCGCTGAAAAAACACTCAAAAATCAAGGAGCAGTAAAAGAATTCATTTATAATCAAGGGTCAAAAAGGTTGTCATCTAGACGGCATCTTCTTTCTCATGATCTCAAGTTACCAAAGATCAGTTAATTGATGAGTCAAGTGACAGATTTTTCTCGTACCTGACCTAGAAGAGCAGGAACATTGTCACGATCTCCATCTAAAACAATTTTGAATGCAGCAAATGCCTGTTCTACTTCTCCTTTGGTCAATAAAAGCTGACCTGTGAAATTTCAGGCATTTGAATTCCAAGCATGCTCAAAGAATAATAAAAAAGACATAAACAAAGGAAGTTCAAAAGCAGTTTAAAACAGATAGCAAAAAAACTACCAATTGTGTTTAATTATAAAATTAAACTTAACACAAAATTTTTAGTTTGAAACTTTACCTTTTCCAACCCAAGTTGAAGGTTCATGCATATCAATTCTTGATGCTTTATTGTAATATTGTGTAGCCAAAATGAAATGTTCTTCTTTTTCTCGTTGTTTTGTCTCAATTTTTCCAAGATGGCTGTAGTAAGCACCCAAGGCATTTAAGATGGCAATTCTTTCATATCTAACGTCAGCATAGTACTCATCAATTTCTGCAACAATTACAAATTTACAAAAGTTGAGTTAAGATTGGAAGATTGTGTGTGTGTGTGTGTGTGTGTGGGGGGGGGTTGTGACAGATGTTTACCTGGATGGTTTCCTTCCTACTTGCATATTTTAATGATTAGGGGACAAGCATATATTTTTGTTGGCACTGAGCATTTTGAGCATGAAGGTAAAGAGGTCCTAGGTACTTCTAGAGCATGAGTTGATTTCAAGTTTCCTATAAGAGGTAAGGTACTAGCTTTTCTGGTTTTCTTATGGCCCTTATTCGTGTAACAGTGTTATTCCTTTTAACAACTACAGCTTAAATTCCCTCCTATCCAATTGGAGATTTTTTTTGTAATCCCTTTGGATGGTGTTTTCTCCCTCTTGTACCATTTCATTTAATCAATGAAATTGTTTCCCATTCAAAAAAAAAAAAAAAAAAAAAAAAAAAAAAAAAAAAAAAAAAAAAAAAAAAAAAAAAAAAAAANGGGGCGTTAATGTGAGCTTATTTATTCTATTCAAGTAGTTCAAGTAGTATCAACTGATTAAGGTATTCAATTTACTCAGAGAGCAAATTAAAAATAATCTAAAAAGTCCAACATTTGAAAAGAAGCTAATAACCTGGACTAGACCCTTCCTCCAGAATTTGGCGGAACTGTTCCAGTTTCCCTTGCTTGAAGTATTCCCTCTGGAATGTGTGAAAGGAATGGTAAATGGAAACTCAGACATGGGTGTAATACATGATAAAAGCAAGAAACATATACTCAGAAAATAATATATATTTATAAAGAATAAACTTCTCGGTTTGATAGTCGAGTTATAATTGATCTCAAAGTAACAATTTTCTCATTATAGCCCCATCCTTGAGGCATGACAAAACAGAGGAGGAGAATGCCATTAGTTTTAAACTAAAACTAAATACATCCTATGAAATGCAAGATATGCTCAGAAATTCAAATATTCCACAGGAAAAGAGAATCATAAACTTAGGAACTATGGAATTGAAGCCAACACATTGGTAGTTGGTGGAACAAACAAACTGAAAGAGTACAGTGTATAATGTTGCTTAAGCTGAAGAATCAAGAAATCAAAGAAAACCTGGTGAGGTGAAGTTAATAAACCGTCCAATATATTGACCAAGAAGACTAAATATGATCGAGAATAACCTTTTGGCAAGTAAAAGCTACATTCGAATAGGCAATGCTCATACATATCTGTACCACCAAGAGCTCATAACACAAAAATATCCGCAAAAATAGAAAGAACACACCCACACATAGAAATTTCGGTCGCTGCCGTCGCCGCCGCCGCCGCCGCCGCCTCATCGGTCAGTAATTATTAGAAAGACGCGAGCATAATAATGCACCAAACTCATCCACACATACTCCAATTACTCAAAAATTTCGAAATTAGGTATCCTAAAATGAGACCGAGACCAAAACGAATTCATACAACAGCAATATAAGCGAACGACAGGAACGGAAATCGAGCATAAAGGCGCATAGCATTTTAACATTAGAGAGTAGAACAAACCGCAATGATTAGCCAGAGATCTAACGGAGCTTGCTCGGCCTTGAGTATGTCGAGAATGTCAGAAGCATCCCTGGGGAGTTGATCGAGAGCTACCCTGACCTCCTCCTCCGAGTTCTGCACCGGTATGTACACACAAGCCATGGTTTTCCTTCGAAACGCCAAAGCAGGAGAAGCGGAGGAGTGGGAGAAAACCCCAGAATTGTTCGCCGGAAAACCTCGGAGTCTGTTTCTATTTTCCAACTCTGTTCTCTTCTTCTCCAGGAGTAAAATCTCACCTGATTCACCAAATTTTGATCATAGGGCACAATTAATAAGTTTAATTACAATCTTAACGGCCTCTTTTACCAATTCCCTGAATTGGCCTTCCACAAAAGAAGATTAATTAAATTAATAAATAAATATATATATATTTATTTATTTATTTATTCATTTATTATCTGTTAACAAATTGTTTTCATTGATTTTTACCCTTTCATATATCTATAATAAAAACCGCTAGATTTCAAAATTAAAATTTTATTTTATTTAAAAGGTTAGACATCTAATTTCGAGATATTAAATTTTTAAGAAAAATTTGACTTTTTCCATATAAAAGTATTAGTTTCAAATATTATTTTTATAAACTTTTTTTTGTAATTTGATGGTTATATTTATAAACTTTTTTGTAATTTGATTGTTATTATCAATATATAAATAAATGGAGAAAAATAAACAAAAAAATATATATGTTTTTTTAATTTATTTTATATTGTAGGACGATTAACTTACTCATTCAGTGATTTTGTCATTGGACGTTTTTAAAATGGGTACTAGTCGGGTGAATTCAATAATAGACGGTTGTTGATATTCTAGCCGTCCTTCTTCTTTGGTCTACAGAATCCGTGTTTCTTTACCAAAAATTGAGAGAATAAAAAATGAGATTTTTTTTTTTAAAACGTATAATAAAAAGTAAATAAAATTTAGGAATATTTAAAAAAAATGATAAATAATTTAAAAACTTTTTAAATTTCATTAGTTATAGGATATATGAGAGGATAGTTTATATATTTTAGATAATATTTATTATATTATTTCTGGTTTTTTTTTTTATAATAGAGTATATAAGTAGTTATTCTCGAGCGGCAACCTCCGTCACGTAAAATCGCGGTTGCGAACTTCCGGCGCGTTCATTCACTCTCAGAACAGGTGAAAGCTTCTGCCGCCATTTTTCTTCTTCTCTCTTCCTTCTTTTTTTGACTGTATATCGCCGGCACATCACGCTGTAAATGATTGTTTTTGCCTTTTCTTTTCTACTGGCCGTGCATTTGATCGTCAAAGTTCGACCACTGATCCAATATCTCGCTCGATATTGCTCTGTTTTTCAGTAATGCGTTTGTTCGATTTATAACGACTGTGTTGCTCAATCCTGTATGCATGTTGAATTTTCCATCAATGTGGCATCTAGTTTGTGATTTGATGATCTCCACATTTACCAATTGGTGTTGCTACATTTGATCCGTCCAAGAGAGTTAGGCTAAAATAACTTGGCAGTTTTCTCTCTAATGGAGTGTGTTCTTTTGTAGTTAGAATGGTGCATTGTGTAACTCTTACCGATTTCTTATTTTTTGTTTTTGGAAATCTTATAACATCCTGGATTATGAGTGTGTTCGTTGTTTGATCCAAATCGATTAATGTGAATGCAATTAGACGACGGTTTTTGGTTTAAACGTCCCGACTTTTAATTCAAGAAAAAAATTATCGGGTGAAGTATTTAATATTTTTCCGTGATGGAAGCGAATGTTCCATGAAGGTAAATTTCGTCCACTTAAAGGTGCATGGCCTAAGTAGTGAAGTTCATGGATTCAATTTCAAGTGCCATACGGGAAACGAATCAAGAACCTTTATATTTCCTCATGAACGATGTTATCCTAACTGTAGCGTTATCTTAGTTGCATTCACAGTGCAATTTGAATAGGTTGACTGTGCCATTTTAAGATCAGGACATGGCAAGAAGACTTTTGCATTTAAAATTTAATAGTAACTGATCGTTGTTTTGTCTTTTCAGAATTGACGAACGTTTGTAAATTAATAGCCATGGAGCAAGATCCAACCAAAAACAACGCAGCTGCTCAAAGGAAGGTATGTTCCGGCTTTCCCATCTATCTATTTGTTTGAGAAGTTATAAAATTTTATTTTGATCTGATGGAATGACCTGCTACAGATGAAATTTGCTCCAAAAGCACCTCCTCGTCGTATACCAAAGACTGAAGTCAAAGCGTAAGCACGTCACTTTCAAATTTAGTAGCACCTCCAATTATTCCGAATTTCTGCTGCAATCAAAATGTATGTTTGTTCTTTGTAGAGAAGTATCAGAGGCCGCTGATGCTGCTCAAGCCAGGGATCTACTAAAACGCTTCAATGTATGTTTGCTTTCATTTATTTTCTGTGCCTCACATTCTTGAGCATATAGATTATCGAATGTATTACATTCTTGCTCTCCTTTTATCTCTTTAATTTCTCGATGCCTCATTGCAGGAAACTACCCAGAGGGCAAAGCAAAAAGTTGGAAAAAAAGGCCAGTTCCATAAATTAGTCATGTTTATAATTAATTTTTGTTTTGGTTTCGAAGTCAATCCTACTAATGATAATATAGCAATTTGAAAGATATCCTTAAGAATTTTGGATGATAGGGGTGATTTCTTTTACATATTTTTATATCAATATTATATCCAACAATACTTGATTGCTGAAATTTAGGATTTGTATGATATTTTTAATTAAAATTGAGGCTCGTCCCTCGTACCATCTCAAGGTTTTTGCCTCACCTCTTCAAGAGGAAAAACCTCGAGGCGACCTATAGCCTTGTAAAACTTTGTTTGTTATAACAATGAATACATATATGTGTGTGTGTACTGGCTTATGTGTAACAATGTATACATCTATTTATATATGTGATTAAAATTTTGTCTAAAGATCTAAATATCTTAGGTAATTGTTGTAGGATCCTTTTCTTGAACAGATACCGATAAGAACACATGAATGTTTTAAGAAGACTTTGAGGGAAACTTTCAAATCATGAAAAATTGAGGGAGTGTAGAAACATAATCTGCTTTACTCAAAGCAGTTCTTCTATTTGGACTAAAGCAGTTCTATTACAGGATTTTCTACCATTCTATTTGGACTAAAGTTTATTAAACATATTGCCAGAGTAATAATGAAGTTGTAGGTTGATCCGTGGAGTCTGATAATATGAATCAACATATTAATTATAGATTATGTGGTTTTTCCCCAACTGTACTACCTAGCATATCAGGGGAATGGGGTGAACTTTCTGTGAACCCTACAAACATTTGAAATCTACTTGCACTATGTTTAAGGTTCTAACATGTCTCAATTTCTTGTATGTCTGTTATTTGAATGTGCAGCGGCACCTACACAAGTTGCATTTGGTACTGGAGGCACATCAAGCTCCTTAAGAACATTTGGTTTTTCAAAAGCTGGAAATAAACTCAGAAATGAAGGTTCGATACTAAACTACTAAAATCTACGCTATTCAAGATGTAATTGCTTGATTTGCCACATGTGAGATGTTTTCGATGCACTAAACTGCAAGATGATCATGCAGATGGAACTCTTCCGTCTAGGGAGTATGTAGAACCGTGGGTCAGTAAAACATACAAATCCTCAATTACTTTCCTTTGCAGTTCCTGTTCTTGCATCTGCCTTCAACATTAGTATGTCGATTTAGTAATTCGATTTCATTTCACTGCAGGATTATTACAGTTATTATCCTGTAACTCTTCCTTTACGGAGACCATATTCAGGAAATCCAGGTATCTTTATAAGTTCTTATTTACAAAAGCTAAAATTGTATTAGTCTGAAATGCACTTTTGCATATTTCTTATCACTTATAGACAGTTTTCCTATTGAATCCATGAAAAGTGTACCTGCATCTTCTGCATCAGTTATCTGCTCTAAGTTTTATGTATTACTTTATAGATTCTCTTAACGAGTATGAATTTGGAGAGGCTTCAGAATCCAGAACCTATGATGAAAATACAACAACTCCTGCAATGGATCTTGGTTTACTGGTTAGTCAATGGATTCGATGGATGACAGCATAGCGTAAGCCTCTTGTTTCCAATTTTTCGCTTCATGGTTGATTGGCAGGAGGATAATCCAGAAACAAACATCTTTTTTCTACAATTACCACCTATGGTGCCTGTGACAGAGCAATCTTCTACTGCCGAAGGCATGGAAGCAGCCAACAGCTTGGAACAAAATAAAGATTCACAACCTCCACAGAAAACTTGCTCACTGAATGAGTTCCCTTCTGGCTCCATGGGTAAATTGCTTGTGTATAGGAGTGGCGCTGTCAAGTTAAAACTCGGCGACATCGTATACGATGTGAGTATTGTTCTTCTACTTAATTATCAACTGGATTGGTCTCTTGAGATGAAGTATTTTGTATTAAAAGCATGAAATCTCCGCATCAGCTTTCTGGAAGTTTCAAATCTATTGGGTTTTTGTGTTCCTTCTCACATCAGATTTTAAATACGGGCAGGTTTCTTCTGGAATGGATTGTGGCTTTGCACAAGAGCTTGCAGCTATCAATGTGGAAGGGAAGCGTTGCTGCATTGTCGGGGAGCTCAGCAAGCGTGCCGTTTTAACACCAGATGTGGACTCCATGTTGAAAAACATCGAGGATTTATGATCGAAATTGACGGGAGTGATTTCTTTATCAAAGATTCGAGAGGGAATAACAACAAAAGATGGGTTAGTTTTTATTTATCTTTTGAGATGGTTTAGTTTTTCAAAACATCTTGGAATCCGATGCATAAGAGAATTCTATCCTCATGCATTAAGGAAAAAAAATTAATCAATCTTCCAAGGGATATATATATATATACATATATATATATATATATATATATATATATATATATATATATATATTATTAAATGTAAATAATTATGCTCTGGGTGATGCAATTAAATTTCTCCTATTAATATTCTGATTCTCATTCTTTTTGTTGATTTTCTTCGGTAGTCCTTTTCCTATTTTAATATTAGTCTTTAGTTGATCTTTGAAACGAACAATAATTTTATTTTTATTTTTTAGACTTTATTCTCTTTGTTATTTATTTTTCCTCTTTATTTAGCAGTTAGAATTTATTCTCTATTTAATTATCATTATTAATTTAATTCCAATTTCACATGCAAAATAATATGAATCTTAAGTTATTGGTGGATGAAGTTTTTATTTTATTTTTCATTGTTCATTTTATTTTTTTATAAAAGAAAATAATCTTTCAAATTTATTTTTGAAACGTTCAGTTTTATCCTTGTATATTAATTTTTTGTTCTAATTTTTATACATCTAAAAAATAATCGTTGAGGATTTTATTTAAGTGTATTATGCTAAACTTGTGATGGGAAGATTTAGATTAAAAAAATGTAGGTAAAAAGAATAAATCATTCACTTTTTGTAGGCATAATTTTGAAGACCAACCAGAATTCTATTTATTAAATTGGATCCAACTATATATTTCTTCTTGGATCCAACTATATATTTTTTCTTCTATAACGGTAAGTCTCTATTGTTCAACGTTGTTGTGGATCTATTGGTCGTAGTTTCTCAAGTGCAAGTTGTTCAATGTTCATTGGTACTATATCTAAAGTCCTGGGTAGTAAGTATGAGATAGTCGTTTGTGGCCTTGGGTATAACAAATCTAAATAGTTGGTTGTTTGTTCGTTGTTGTGGTAGTTGTTCACGACCAAAGGTATAAGTTATCTAAACCGAGTTGTTCGTTCACAGTCTTAATAGCAATTTATGTACATGGGTATAATAATTTAAATTATGTGTAGTTCATTCATAGGTGTAAATAGCATATCTTGGATGGTTGATTAATACTATCATAGGTTTTTAACTCTCTAATTGGTTAGATCAAAAAATGTATAATAAAAGGAATGAAGGTATATTCTCTAAGCTCTGTTTTTTTTTTTTTTTTTTTTTTTAGTAATGTTAGATATTT